>NW_026294534.1:40476877-40814377 GCF_007827085.1 Peromyscus californicus insignis | reverse complement strand
ATCACTGGTGGGTATATTAAGACAGCTCTTAGAAGCAATACTGTGAATCATGGTTAATTTATTTTGTGGTAAACACTGGGCTTCTAAACACTCCATTTCAACATTTACTTTATATTTGTCATTTAAAGTTTGGTAATAAATCCAATTCAGTAGGAACCACAGAAGTAAGAATACTAATGATTTTCCTAATTTTAGAAATCAATCCAGCAATTGTACATGGAGAACACTCTGTCATTTTGAAGAGATTGAAGTATATAGAATATATGTACAATTGAAGGCTTCATGTAGACTTTTTTATTATTCTAATAAATGAATGGTTGTATTTTGATTTAAGCTATGTGAGTCTGTCTCTCCCATATACTTTCATTCAAGCACTAAAGAATAGTTGATTCCAATAAATTATATTACACAGTTCTCTTCTTGAAGATTGCTTTTCATTTTTATCCATTGTTTCTGCCCATACCAAGGGATAGTTTTATATTTGGACCAAAAGCAGTCCTGAAAAACATACACATGAATGTGAGTATATATGCCATACCTTCTTCCTTCACCCTGACCCCTTTCTTCCATCTCCTTCTGTCCCATTCATATTCAAAGGTGGCTTGTTCCTAGTGTTTCCCTTTGATACATTTCCCTAATTTAGGGAACATCATAAGCATTTGCTGCATTTAACACTGTAATTGGTAAACACTTGCAACTAGTTTTTCTTGCATAACATATTTATGCTCATTTACATTTACAGATCTATAACTAGATACTTATTGATTTTATTTGAAAACATTTTATTTAATATTCCAATGGGAAAGATTTTTATTATGAGTGAGATTTTATTTGTATGACACTCAGAAGTTAAACCCAATATGGATAAATTATGCCCTTCTGATTGCATTCCTTAATTTCTGAGTACATGCTCAGGAAAACATCCTGAGTATTGAAATCCCAGTGAGTCATTCTGCTATTGCTGCTCTTTTTTTTTTTTTTTTGACCCAATGTACAACTGCTATCACTTGGAATTCTTTAAAATTTTGTATCATTTATGCTTTTTTTTTAAAAAAAATAAAACTTGTATTGATTCTTTGTGAATTCCACATCATACATTCTGATCTCACTTATCTCTCTGTCCCTTGCATCCTCCCTCTACCCTTGCAACCTCTCCATCAAAACAAAAACAAATTTAAAAGAAAACCCAAACTCCAAACAAGATAAATGAGCAAATGAAACAAAACAAGAGAGAGAGAGGGGGGGGGGGGGAGGGAGAGAGACAGAGAGACAGAGAGACAGAGAGAGACAGAGACAGAGAGACAGAGAGAGAGAGAGACTTGGGACTTGGCAAATAGCTCCTTAAGCAGAGCTTGTGGTCAGCATATGCAAAGCCATGGACTCAATTCTCAGCACTACACATATCACATATAACATTTACATACACATACAGAGAGTGACATGTATTTCCTTCTGTATTTAAAAACTGATAGGATAATAATTTGTGGTAGTGTTCTGGATTACACTATATGTGTGAATATAAAGCAAATAGCCTAATTTGTAGATGGAAATCAACACATGCTCAAGTACAGAAACAGGTACAGCTCTGATGGGGTACAAAGTCTGCTTAGATTTACTAGCTATCTACTCCTGTAGTAGACAGTAGACATCTAGTTCTATGCTTGTGTGACCACTCTCCTCTCAAATTTTATGCCTTAGGTCACCTCTGTCTTTCCAAGTTGTGGACAGTTTTCTTTCTTTTCTGTTTCCTTCTTCCTTTTTTTTATGTTCAGTTTTTTTTCATTTAGCCACAATAACCTCACTCAACCTCAAGCTTGCCCTAAGGCACCATATATCTACTGTGTGTTCAGATGTCTCAAAGCAGTATCTAAGCATAAAGTTGAATTTTCAGTCTCCTGGAGGCTTGGCAAAGGGAGCCTTGGGTAATTAGATGAAATGAACAGCAATACCTGAAGTGCTGGAATTCAAAGCCTTTTCCAAAATTTGTGCATTCTAGGCAATAATCCAATTTGTTCTACCCTGGGGCTCACTTTAGAAAAATCTTCCCTTTCCACTATGAGTAGAAATGCTGACATCAGCGAATCAGTGATGATATCATTTGTTGTAAAAGGTAACTTGCTACAATAATACATCATTACAATTTGTAACTACGACAAATCAGTCAAATTTCTTCTCTGAATGAAGTCATCATGGTGTGTGGATAACACTGAAATCAAAGTTTAAGTTTGGCTCTATTGAAGTGAGTTATGTGAAAGGAAGCAAAGACATCATCCTTTAGATTTAATTCTTTATTTTTAACTACCATGGCTATGTTGGAAATATATAGCCATCAAGGATTATGGATTATCTGTAACTAAGATGCTATGTGGAAGGTATTCTGTTTAATGAGTCCTCATTTCATTGGCTGTTAGACTATACATCAGTTGCATGCCTCTGCCTTTCAACATCCAAACTGTTTAGCTCCCACTAATAGGTACATTAAAAAGAATCTTGCTACAAATATGAATGCAGACATCATAGCCATATACATTTCTGCCTAGGCTCACACTTTTTAAAAGCTCCTAAGAGAAATCTTCATGAAGATAAACTGTAACCTTTTTTGTGCAGTGTTTGCTAATGGAGAAAGACATGGCATGCATTTTTCTGTACATAGCTGAACTAGAGTTTGGGAATGACACTGAATAGCAAAAAAAAAAAGCTTTAGAATAATTAATTACTATACCATGATAGATATATATGATTGATACCTTGCTTAGCTTTCTGTACATCTGTGAAGGCATCTTTTGAAATAATGTAAAAATACCATTAAAACTGTAAATTGAATCACAATGTTATTACAGCACCTTGAAACAATAATGGGTACCATTAAGGAGAAATTGGAATAATGGGGTTTGAAATACTACAAACATAATCTAAGCATATAAATAATGAATAGTCTCAAAAGAGTTCAGAAGACATTTCCTTGGGTTTACAATGGCTTTTATACATGTATCTTTTTAAAGGAAATTGAACCTGAACTCCAGAATGAAGTTTCCTGAATGCCACCTGTTGAGAGAGAGAGAGAGAGAGAGAGAGAGAGAGAGAGAGAGAGAGAGAGAGAGAGAGAGAGAGAGAGAACTGAATAAAAGGCACTTTGATAAAGAGGCACTTTAAAAGGCAAAGTTTACTGCGTGTGTTTCTAATATCCAGAAGATTCTAAAACCACCATGCTCCTGCAGTGTTTGTGGCATGATTGTGGAAATATATCACTGTAGCTCACTATACATAGTTCATTTAACTGTGAGCAAATCTTTAAAAGTCAATATAAATCATGTGTGATCATATTTTTGGTTGTATGTATTGAGGGAAAAAAGTTATTTAGACAAATGCCAATGTTCTTACTGTCAGAGAAAATACATTTTGTTCTTGGTCTGCTTAACAAATTTGATAGTTTTGAAAGCAGAGTCCTAGAAATCTCTTTCCTAGTGGAGCATAGAGCAGATTCTCCTGAAATCCCTTTTATTCCACATGTATTATCCTTTGTGAGGAATGAGTGAATGAGTGAATGAATGGATGAGGAAAAATTAACTTCTGCAGTACCTGAATAAGGTATCGTTTTCATCATGATGATCACAGATACTACATTTGCTTTATACCTATACTGAAATGCAGCCAGAAAAACTCATATTGAAAAATTTCACTAGGAAATGGTGATATTTAGAAGAATATATTTCAGGTGTCATTTTAAAAAATAAAATGTTATAATGCATTATGCATACTTACACTTTAGTGCCCCACTACACACACACACACACACACACACACACACATGAGAGAGAGAGAGAGAGAGAGGGGGGGGGTTCATAATTGTATGATTAACAAGTTTAAACAGGTATTTCAAACAGTTGACCATATATTGCCATTTAAAATAAGTGGCATGAGACTATTATGTTTCAGTTACATAAAATCATAGTAATGAGAGTAAATCTTGTAAATGCAGTCAATTTGTACATCCTTGCTAAACCATTGTGAGTTTTTCCCTCGATTACAAAGTCCTTTGTCACATACTGCAAAATGTTGTGGATTGGTATATGCAGTTTTAGACATAGTGTCATATCTTTTTCTGTGGTTACTGTGTTACCGTGTTTCAGATTTACGGGACATTCTATAGTGTGAGAAAATATCATTTCAGACAATTACAAATGTTGCTAAATCTCTTGTGTGTGTGTGTATATTTATATAGAGGGAGATATGTGACTCTACTGTTATTCTTGAGAAGTTGACAGTTGTGACACAAACATCTCTTCAAGCATACAGGAAAATGATGATTTCCCTTTGTTTGTGTACCTTGGCTGGGTAACTTTGCCATAAAAATCCACCCAGAGGTTCTAGTGCAAGTTGATATCCTTTCAGATGGTTTCTAAAGAGAAAAAAAATTTTTTTGAATTGTGTCATGTATGTTTCTAATATTGGCTTCCCTGCAAGGTTGAGTAAACAGAAAATAAAATGAAAACATCTGCAGAGCGTGATCCCAGTATGAAATATGGCCATAACATTTCATTCCAATCAGAATCGCTGTTTATTTTCAATATTAAGACCAGCAGTAGGTAAGACCCACCGGCTGAAAATTAAAAGCTAATCTATGGAAAACGGCGACCAAGGGATGTGTAGTCTGCATTTGAACATTTGTTAAGTAAGTCATGAAACAGAAGAAAGAAGCCAATCCTCTCAGACACTCTTGGGTTTTCGTTTTACCCTGGTGCCCAGGCCTGTGGGCTGTGTTTCTTACCGTAGAGCTGGACGACTGTCCCACAGTTGTGAGCCACCCCTAGCCAGACCATGTCTGCTTCATTTGCTTAGCCCATGCTGCCTGCTGACACGCAGGCCATTGTTTGAAGAAGCTCTGAGATTGTGTTAGCAGCAAAGTTGATTTCACAGAACCCAAGTCTGCGGTTTTTTTTTTGTAAAGTGCTCCTCGTTTTGGCTCTTTGGACTTCTCTCACAATATAACTGCTATAAAACCTCTTTCAATTCACAGTGCAATTTGATGAATTACCTTCTCTGGATTTCATTATAAATGTGTCTGAAAGTGTGACTGCAGAGACCGAGGTGTTTTAAAATAACAAATAGGTACACGGCAAATGAGAAGCTGCATGTCTAAATGCCTCCGGTTCCGAGTGTAGCGGGGGGAAAGTTCCACTAATTCTTCACAGCATCTGTTTATTGTTTTATTAATGCCAGACAGGGCAATTTCATTATTAGTACACAATTGAATACATCTGTGTAGAGAATGCCACATCAGGGGGGATGGCGGGGGCTTGACCTTTGAGTGAACCACATAACCCAGGCTAGTCTGGGTAGCCATTGACAGCATCAGCACCTGGTATCTCTGGCCAGGCATTAAGCGGGGTGTACCTCCTGAGCTACCGACTTCATTAGGACTTAAGCAGCCCACTCCAGATGTCAAAGACGCTGGGAGAAGAAATGTAAAGAAAATTTGCATGAGGTAATTTTTATTTCCTATCTTAAAGGCAGGATCACTAGCTGAGGATCAATTTTGGTTCCTGATCCTCTAATTGACTGGCATTTCCTGGGATACCCACTTAAGTGGAATCAGGTTTGTTCAAACTGAAGAGCTGTCTGTTGTCAAGAGACCTTAGAGCTGTATCCAACCAAGAGAGCAGCCTCTCATCCCACAGCACATAGGTTCGAGTTTCCAGGATGTTTTCCTGCTCCGGATCAATAACACATCAGGGATTTCTCTTTCAAGTGAACGTGTCCTGTCCATTTTAAAGGCTTTTAAATGGTTAACATTTTACAATCCTGTTCCGAAGCTTCTGGAGGCCCCCAGATTATTAAAGCCTGGTTTCTAAAAATAAGAAAGTAGCCAGGCAGGGGTAGTTCACAGCTATAATCTCAGGAGCCAGAGGCAGAAGGATTGGTGTGAGTTTAAGGCCAGTTTGGGCTATGTAGAGAGACACCGCATTAGAAATCAGAAAAGAAAATCTAACAGCAACAGCGAAAACAAAAACAAGCGATTTGACATAGATTTAAATTTGACATAAATACTGAAAGGGCTGCTGCCGTAAACTGGATGTCCCAGAACAGGGGCCCCGTGATGCACACGTACATAATTGCCCTCATCATTGGCTCCACAGCTCAGTGAGTGTTACTGTCTTTCCTCAAATTAGGGTGGAGTATGGAATCACAGTGGTACTGCCGGTGGAGTCAGGTGTTTCTTGGACTAGGAATAATTTCAATAGAGCAGCTTACAAATGAGCCTATGCTTCATACCTACCTTATAATAAATATAAAGCCCTGGTTTATAATAAATGTAAATATAAGGACAGGGGCATGAAGAGGGGGGAGGAAAGGGGGAGAGAGAGAGAGAGAGAGAGAGAGAGAGAGAGAGAGAGAGAGAGAGAGAGAGAGAGAGAGAGAGAGAGAGAGAGAGAGAGAGAATCTGATTACGTGTATATAAAAGTATCCAGAGGAAGAGAGAAGACAGCCTGGGTATTCACCTTTTTTTTTTTTTTTTTTTTTTTTTTTTTTTTTTTAAAGACAGTATGTCTCATTGGTCTGGAATTTGCCAGGTAGAGTAGGCCAGCTGGCCAAAATTTCCTGGGCATGGATGGGTCTCTGTCTCAACCTCCCCTGCATAGGACTAAAATTGCACCCCATCACATTACCAAGTAAGCCATCTCTCCATCTTTGACTTTTTAAAGTCTTTCTACTGCAATAAAATGATGAGTTAACAAGTACCTTTATTTCAGAACAAGTTTTTGTTTTTTTTTTTTTTGGTTTTTTTTTTTTTTTGACAATTCCTATCAGGCATACTTGTAGTAGATTTAAGGAGCATTTAAAGGAAGAACAGCACTGCTCTTACGTGTTCTGTGCTTGGGTACTTGATTTTACAGATAGATGAAGACTCTAAAGGTTCGGTGAGTTTAGAGATCTCTCCAAGACCACACGCCTAGAGCACATTTAAACTAAAATTCAGGATTCTCCACTCACAGTCCAATGTACCCTGACTATCATATCAATTTATCTTTTTTTCTTTATTCTTTAATATTTTCTATTTTTCTGATTATAATTACATGATTTTCCCCTTATCTTTCCTTGCTCCAAATCCTCCCATATAGCTTTCACTGCTTTCTTTAAAATTCATTGCCTCTTTTTTCATTATTGTTGCAAGCATATATATATATATATATATATATATATATATATATATATATTTATAGACATATATATTCCTAAATACAACCTTCTCAGCCTGTGCATTTGGTATTGGATAACCGTTCGGACTGCTCTTTCCTGAAGGAAACTACTTCTCATGTTTTCAGCATTTCTTATTTTCCTGTAGTTCCAGGTAGAGAGTTGAGGACTTGCTGTCTCCCCTGTTCACATCAACACGTCTATTATTGCAGTCTTTGTCCAGCTCATGTTTAGGCAGTCATGTTGATCAGAAGCTACATCAGAAAGCTTCATCAACATGACTTTCAATTTGACTTTTAAACAGTTTAAAAGTATCTCAGACTTGATGATAATTGTGAAAAAGACAGAAGCCTCACTCTTAGTCTTAGACTAAAAAATCATGTAATTTTTAAAATAAATATTTGCTTATGTTCTATATACAAGTCTCTACAGTTTATATTCATTGCAGAACAACTTCCAATGAAACAGGCAGCATCTCAAGGTCTGGTAACCAGTGAAGAATCTGATTAACCCTGGCTTGTACTCATTATGGCAACTATAAAATTGTGATCTGAAAGATGAGTCCTATTGGGGGTGGGTTATCCTTGCATTGTTAAAGGAATGAATAAGACACAAAATAATAAAGCCAGCAAGATGGCTTATTGGGAAACAGTACTTCCCACTAGGTCTGATGACCTGAGTTGGATATCTGGGACCCAATTGGTGGAAGGAGAAAATGTACTCCCTCAAGCACTCCTTGGACTTCCATATGTGTGAAAGCATATTCTTGTGTTGCACATGCAAATACACACAAAATAAACAAATTCAATAAAGAATCAATTTTTTAAAACAGTAATATTTCAGTCTTAAATAGTATTTACTTGGTTTTATCAAGACACGTTATCTTTGCTATAGTAAATGCAACACCAAAATCACAGTTAGATTCTTGATTTCATTGGAAAGTAAATACATAAAGATTTCACAGAACACAAGGTCAAATAAGTATTTCCAAACTCCTACATTTTTGGCCATATCCACTAGATATGACACCTAATTTTGTGAATTCTCCAAATGATTTATCATAGGATAGGACTACTTCCCAGGCTAAGAAGTTGGTTCAGAAATTTCTTTTACTGATCAATTTTAGCTGAATTATATGTGTTTATTGACCTCAAAGAATTAAAAAATATGTTTATGACACTGGAGGATTGTATGGGTGAGTTGTACTCACTTTTACTTATTTTTCTGATTCATTATTTTTATTTTATGTGCATTGGTGTTTTCTCTTCATGTATGTCTGTGTGAGGGTGTCAGATCTTGGAGTTACAGGCAGTTGTGAGCTGCCATGTGGGTACTGAGTGTTGAACCCAGGTCCTCTGGAAGAATAGTCGGTGCTCTTAACCACTGAGCCATCACTCCAGTCCACTTTTACTTATTTTTGTGTTGTCATGGTTCAAAGGTATGAGACTCTTCATCAGGGTGTGTCAACATAATTGTTTTCACAATTCCCTGCAATATAGGTGTCAAAGAACTCTGACCACAGTTGCTGATATATTACACTACTTCTATTTAATAGTCTTTGTAATAAATTTGACAGTATTCATGGAATTATCTTTTTATGTATGCCACTATAAAAGTATTACACAGGAAAACATTTCATCATCAGATGGACAGTGATATGTAAATTCAGTAGTTAAAAATAGCTACAATGATCCATCAACCAAGCAGCCACAGATTTTTTGTTGAAATTCCAGATTTATCCATTACAATTTAGTTTACCATCCATAACAAAGTCATCAAGAGAATTAATATTTTATTATTTATCTATTTCCAAGATTTATGAGGATGTTAAATGTGGTAGAAACCCACCTGCAAAATATCCTGAACTTTCTTGGCATCTCAAAACATTTCTTTTTCCTGGAGCCCAGAAATGATTTTCCCAGACATTAAAGACACTATATAATGAATCTCGGTGACTGAAGCTAAAATGCAATAATAAATTTAATCATAAAAATTAAGATTTGGTGTAGAATTGGTAATATCTACAACTATGAAGCCCGAATAACATCTATAAATACTTCTGGCTCATGCACTTTTCTACATATTATTTCAAAATCCAGTCAATAGAAACCTGGATGATCACAAGGTTGATTTTTCCTTGCTGACTTCTAGACACATCATTGAGAATCAACAATCTGAGGTTTGAAATATATTTCAATGATACATGCTTTTGGGTTACGTATGTGACAAAGTGCTGTTTGCATTTTTCATGGAATCTCTTTTAGAATAAGAATTTTTCTATACGAAACCTATGCCAGTATTTTGATGTTTTCTCTGCGTTAAAATATCATTCTGGCATTGGTATGAGGCCATTTTTTAAGATTTTCTTACCTTGCAAAAGGTTTGCTTTCTGCTGTAGAATGCTTTTGTTTTTGTTTTTAACTTGACCCCGTTGTTTTCCTTTAATTCTCCCCAGAAGACTTTTTGTATTTAATGGACCTTCCACATTATGACCTGTAGATCATCAGTCTTACAAGCTTTAACTTGGGAGAAAGGATGACAAAGAGCTGAAAACTGACTTTCTAAACCCAAATTGCTTTCTTAACATATATTGTTAAGGAGGAAAATTCCTATGACAGGTTCAATGCAGTGGAAAACTTCGTCTTTGGTAGATTACAGGTATTTTATGATTAGCAATTTCCAGAGTCATTTTTCTGCCCATACATGCTTCAGATTTAATTTAAAATAGCATCTGTATTAATTTTTATCATTTCAAACAAAAGTTGATTGTTTCTGGTGCTTGTAATTCTCTGAAGTGTTGCATATCAAACTGTGCTCTCTGAAGAATTTAAATCATAAATGAAATGTGCATGTTTCTCCCTGCAGGAATTCTATTTGAATCAAATCCATCCTTAATTTCTGTCAGAATGGGCCATTAATAATTTATTAACATTTATTGTAGTTTATATCTTACACCTTAAAACAACCTAAGCTGTTTTAAATATGTATAAATTATACTTTGAAAATTATTATATATACTTTCTGCTGTTCTTGATTCTGTGGATAGATGTTTGAATGGCCTGTTCACTGTACTGGCCATTGCAGAGCACACATGAAGGAACATATCTTAAATAGGAAACACTGGAACTATCTGTAACGTGTATCATTACATTGAGATGCAGTAACCTGTGACTCTATGCCTATTGATTTGCTTTAATTAAAGAATTCCAGTCTTAAAAACTATTTACAGATAAAATGGTAAACATGTAAGGATACAGATATGAGTGACATCAGTTCCGAATACAGACATCATGTTAAAGGTATTATATTCATTGCAACCAAGACCTATAAAACTAGTTTTTTCAGGAAAAGTGTCTTGGTGCCAAACTTTACTTCAAACGTTTACAGTGTTGTCAATCTACTGAAATCAGAAAATGGAAATAGTTATTGACCACATGACATTTTTTTGCATATAACTAGAAATATAAGCGTCAGTTGTATATACATAGAAAAATGCAAGTCACATCTCACTTTCATTGTTTGTTGACATAAAAACATCATTTAGAAAGAATACTAAGGTTGTGAAATTTTTTCACCAATTGAGCCTTGCTGTACAGAGTCTATGCTCTATTAAATATGCTTCAAAGTTGAATCACTTGTTACACATAAAATAGTATGAAGCATGTACATATCAGTATTTTTGTTCATTATGTTTTTCTCTCTATGTATGTGTGTGATAAATATACATATGCATAAGCTATTTTCTGTATACAACCACGCATGTGTGTGTATATGTACGGAATATTCTGAATTCCTTTTGAGTGTTGGCTGCACAGCCCTTACATAATTAAGACATCTGCTCTGTGATTTCCATGTCCTGCAAACTTTAACATTCTGTGATAGGACTGTAAACCATTGAGAAGCTTGCTAGAAAATAAATATACCCTCTACCACTTAAGAGATCTTCAGACATTTTACACAAAATATCCTAAACACATAAAGAATAAGGGCTACTTGAAAAAAAAACTTTTATTGCTGATTTTTATCCAACATTTTTTCAAATAATACTTCTTTTCATAAGTTAAATAAATTTCTAAGGAAAGCTGAAAAATATCACTTCTGTGCCTTTATTAGTCTGTGTTAAGGAATATGACATTATAGTTAAAGTATCAAATTATGAATTGTATCCATTTATTCCTCTTGTTAGGACAAAGGATCATGACTCAGCTGATAAGAAATTGGAATTTAATCTTGAACTCAAGTTGAACTAGGCTTCTTTGTCATTGACTTCCAAAACCTTTAGCCACTGCCATAAATTTAATTAATCACAAAAGTAGCAGAATTCTGAGTTTGAAAATTCATAAGCTTCAAAAGTATTTTAGGTTTAATTTTTAAACAATTCAGGAAGCAATGGAAAATGAATTTTGTCATAATTTGGATTTCTGAGTTTTACATACTGACATGTGATATGTCATGTTCAAAAATATGTGTTTGCTCAGAATTTGTATACACAATAATTTTTTCTCGTGCTTCCTTTTGTATGTAATGATAGTGTCATGAACTATGAAGAGTTATATTATTGTTATTGTGTATGAGTGTGTGCATGATATGTGTGTGGATATCCATCCCATGGCTCAGGTATGGAGTTCAGAGGACAACTCTGTATTGTTGGTTCGATCCCTAGGATCCAGGGCTCAAATTCAGGACACACAGTTAGAGCAGGCACTATCTCCACTGTGCCTCCTTGTTGATCCTCAAATTTATTCTTTATTCGTTCCGATGACTTCTACTACACCACTGACTCATTCCGTTGCCATGTCCATGCTTCCGTTATCTCTTTCTTCTATCAGGTCATCTGAAAAAACTCTTCAGAAATGTATTTCACTTCAGTCATTTATAAACATTTCTAGTCGCCCGTCTGTAAAATAAAGTTCAGCAGCTCAACATCTATCCAGTGAGAGGCATTCTCTGGCTCTGAAAGCTTGAAATGGCCAGTTTGGAAGTGTCTGTTCCTTTCTCGTAGACAGCCCTGACAATGCTTCCATCCCTCTTGCAGAAAAGTAGGCTTAAGCTGGATCCTCGTGAAATGTAAATGCATCAGACGTTATTTTGTTATCCACTAAGCTATGCGATCACAGCCTCCTTGTGTTTTGCTTTCTAGCAACTCAATTGAATGGTTGTCTTAATTAGGGATAGTAAGGGCTACACTAAAAAGACTAAAAGGACTTTGGCTCTTGACACATGCATGGCATTTCTTCTGAAATTAGATTTGAATAGATATTGCCCAAAACTTTCACTGGGAGTTCAAAAATTACTTTGAACTTTTCTAGGAGCATAACCCTTAAAGCTTAAATCTGAAGCTTGTTGATCTGTAAGCAATAATTAAGGACTGAATGAAAACATTTCAAAACTCATTCACCTAAAAGAAGAGATCCACTTTGTAGTTGTGCATCAAATGCTAACAATGATGCCAAATTTATCAAAATAATGAAGATACACAGAGTAAATTTTATTAAAAATCACTCATGTCAACTAAACCGTGTATTATTATTATTATTATTATTATTATTATTATTATCATTTAGTTGTGTGTGTATGTGTTTGTGTCAGTTTAGAAGTGTGTGTGTCTGAGAGTTTAGATGTGCATGTGTGTGCACATGTCTGTGCATATGTGTGTGTCAGTGTAGATTTGTGTGTCTATGTGTTATTGTAGATGTGTGTATGTGTTTATGTGTGTTTCTGTTTGTGTTTATGTATATGGGTATGTTTGTGTGTGTATGTGTATCTGTGTGTCAGTATAGATGAATGTGTTTGTGTGTGTATCTGTGTGCCTCTGTGTGTGTGTGTGTGTGTGTGTGTGTGCAGTACCTTTGGAGATCAGACAACAACTTTTTGGAGCTGATCCTTTCCTTTTACTGTGGCTTGCAGTGATTGAACTCAGAACATCAGGTTTACTCAGTATGAACTTTTAACCACTGAGTCTCGTCACCCATCATAGACCTAAACTTCAAATGGAGTTTTCTTTTCTTTTTTATTTTTTATCTTATTTCAAATGAATAGAAATATTTTGAGGTAAAAATCACATGGACTTAACTATATAAAAATTTTGTTCTTAAATGTATGCCACTTCAACTATGTTTTCCATGGGCTTGTGTGTTCATATTGCAACTATATTATATTAAAAGTATGCCCATTGCTTTACATATTGCCTCTACTATTGCAGTAAAGAGGAGCTGTAAAGTCTCTCCTAAGATTTACAGATCAGGAGTCTGAGTACATGTTTGGTGTATAATGCTGGGTCAGAAGTCTCAAATGGCTACTCCCAGTGCTGGCCAGGCCTGTAGGTATCTCAGGGTAGTAAGGAAAATATCCATGCTCACATGTGTGCTTATTAGTAGCATCCATATCTGGCCCATCAACAACTGAATCCTTCTTTGCCCTGTGAATTTCTCTGTAACATCTGGCCCCAAAGTGACAACTCTGGAACAGAAGGAAAGGGACAGATGCAAAAGCCTGAAATGAAAACTGTGGATCTGTGTGACCAAATCTCAAAAGCAGAATTCAATCTATCCCCACACTAGCATATCTCATCCATTAGAAATGAGTGAATAAGTCTATGTCATACGTGAAGGGGAGATAATCAAAAGATATTTGTGCTGGGAGATAGGGTGGCTAGGAATCTGTCATCAGTCTATTGGGTTAACTGATCGAATTTATTATAAGTGATTATCTTAAAGAGAGCCAGATTCAGAAAGGCAAATACTTCATGTTCTCTCTTGCAAGCAGAATCTATATTTTAACTTATATACATTTAATACATATATTTACACACATAATTTATTCTTCTGTAAACTTTAAAAAGCGAAAGTAAAGGGAATAAAGTACTGGAAGTGAATTGAATTTCTTGAAATACCTACTCTTTTTAAATATAAGTGAGGCAGACTTGACACACTTTTTAAATTTAATTTTATTATTTTATGTATGTTGGTGCCTTTTGCTTGTAGGTATCTATACTTTCATGTACTAAATGTGTGCCTGGTACCCGTGGCAGTCAGATGATAGCATTGGATCCCATGGTGTTGAGCTGTCATGTGGATGCTGGAAATTGAACCTGATTCCCCTGGAAGAGCTACAAGTACTCTTAAACACAGATCCAAGTCTCCAGCACTTTTGACAATATTTTAATAATAGTAATGCTATACAGAGAAGACAAATCAGTCCATGGGAGTCTGAGATTTAATCCTTATAAAAACTCATTATTGCACCACAGTGAAAAAAATGATTTTATTTCTTTGGGCCATATCTAGTAGCTTCCCATTTATATAAGATGTCAACTGTCATATAGAACATGCATTCTATTACTAAGTTGTTTAGTAAGTAATTTTATGCATAATTTTTTCAATTTGATCATTTTAATGTTTTACTATATGTAGTATTTGTTTGCACAGCCGATCCTATAAGTTTTATATGTCACAGTAGCTTATGAGTAAATGGCATCACATAAACAGACCTCCATTTGAATGACAGCTCCAGCAGCTACTAGCTATGGCAAGTTACAGAGTGTTTTACTTCCATTAATTCTTAGTAAAGTGAAGAAAACAATCAAACTTCATAGAATTCTAAGAGAAGAAATGCCCATGCAATAAAAACATTGAAAAGTGTCCATCACTAATTAGGCTGGCACCAAACGATGTGTCCTCAGTATCTACTGAACAAGCATGGATGGTATTAGCATGTCACTTCAAGCAAAATGTGGAAATAATACAAACTGTTAAGTTTTCAGCTAATTGATGGATCATTCAATTGAAAAAGGAAGTAACCCCAAAGTTCTCAAATTAATAACATTTTTATTAGCAATTTCTTTGAAATAATTATCTTTCCCCCAGAAAACACAATTGTGAGATACAAAAGAAAACCTTACATTATGTGTGTAATGGTAGAATAGCAACCAAAACAAAATCCAGCTTAAATGACCAAATTCAGTTAGGAAGTTTCATGTGTAAGAAAGGAAAAAAACATACAATGAAGCCCTCTGCACCAGAGGCCCATCCTTGACAAAACACGAGAAGAGACAATAAAATATCTCTCATTGGAGCTGAGTCCGTAACATCTCTGCTAGCAGAGTGATACCTAAGAGGGCAAACACAGCAAAAGAAAGTTTAGTTTTGGCTTTGATGCCATGCAATGAGATCTTGTTGATACTTTATATCAAATCTCATAGCATTTAATTGATAAATTTCACTCTTCAACATGTGTAGCTGCAAGTTTCTCTGGTCCTGCCCGGCTCCGTTGTCAGGAAGAATCTCTCCCACCTGTGTCCCCCAGCTGCTCAGTCCCAAGTAAACACACAGAGGCTTATATTTCTTATAAACTATATGGCCTATTGTCAGGCTTCTTATTAGCTAGCTCTTATAACTGAATTCAACCCATTTCTATTAATCTATATGTTCCCACATGGCCACATGGCTGTGGTGCTACCGGTCTGCTGGCATCCTGTTGCTCCTTGGTTGGTGGGCTGGTGTCTCCTCTTATTCTCCTTTCTCCTTTTGTTTTTTTTTTTTTAAATCTCTCTTGGATTTTCCTGCCTGGCTCCATCCTGCCCTGCCATAGGCCCATGTGGCTTTATTTATTAGCCAATGGGAGTAGCACATATTCACAGCTTACAGAAAGACACCCCACAGCAAACATGAGCCACATCTAAAGTGACTGGGGACATGCTGAGCATCACCTACAAATTTACCTTGGCTGCAGTTCATTAAAAACTATATCGCACGCATTGCAAACCACAAAAGGACACACACACACAGTTTTTTTCATTAATAATTTAAATATTTTATTACTAAAATTTGAGTCATCATGAAATAGTGTGTGTCTGTCTGTGTGTATGTGTTTAAGAGCCTTCGTTCATACATTTTAAAGAAATCGAGGAGAGAGCGCCCTCTGCTTTTGGCAGTAGTAGGCTTAACTAATGTCTATAATAGCAAAACTGCGGTGACATACAAAAAAGAAAAGCCCTTCAAAGACAGACCTTTTACTACACTGCACTGTAAATGTGCAAGTCTGAGAGTTTTCAAAATGTGCCTGAATGATTCAGCCCCTCACTGTTGCACTCAAATCATTCATTCGTTTCCAGTCCATATTTTATATAGGTCAGGTTGGAATTAATTTTGGAGTAAATCTGTCATTTACACCTGCCTTTCCATCTCTCTTGTAGGATCTAATTAAATACACAAAGCATATCAGCTTTGGTTGATGAAGTGACTCCTCGTCATTCCTCCCTAAACTAACACAATGTAGGCATCATTTCAAGAATTCAAAGTGATGGGATGATTAAAGCAAAGGTTTAGGGCCGTGGAGTTTGTCCTCTTTCTCTAAGCATAATTAAAGGTGGCAAGGAACAGTAGTTCACACACAAATGGGTACAGCAGTTAGCTGAATAAGAATGGGATCCTGCTCAGTCTTACTTCATTGACGGTCTCCAGAATTTCTATAGTTTTTATTGCGGTGGAATTGCTTGTCTCCTGTGGGCATGCTTTATAGATTTTATGGCTAAATAAGCACATGGTCATAACAGAGAAGTACAGAATCATAAATTGATTTACTTCATAGTGAGGGATTAGTTTGAAAACGACTTTTAGCGTAAGTATTAATTCTCATCAGTTTCCTTGAAAGCTTCATGGATTTCACTATCTCTTAAGGAAGGAGGGTCTGCTACAGTTGTTTGTGTTCTTCTGTATCCTCACTTCATACCCCATTGCCAGCATAGACTAATCAGAGAGCTTAGTAGTTACACTGTGATTACTTGTCACTTTAGCTCTTCAGTATTTGTTGTTGTTGTTATTTGCTTATTTGTTCTTTTTTTCTTCCATTGTTTTTCAAGATGACTATGAATAGTTTGAAGCCCAGCCTTCATATTAAGAGTTTATAATTTCGCCAGGCGGTGGTGGCTCACACCTTTAATCCCAGCACTCGGGAGGCAGAGGCAGGCAGATCTCTGTGAGTTCGAGGCCAGCCCGCTCTCCAAAGCGAGTTCCAGGAAAGGCGCAAAACTACACAGAGAAACCCTGTCTCGAAAAACCAAAAAAAAGAGTTTATAATTTCATTACATTCAAGATAATCTTGCACAGTAAAGGTGTAGGTTGTCTTTATGAAGTACTCCCTTGCCTTGCCATGGGTAGATGCTCAGATTCTTTGTGACATCATTGCTTACACACCCAAGTGCTGATTGTTGCTTCCTGGTGAGGATGCCTCTTGATGGCCCAGGGGATAGAGTTGATCCTTTCCCGTTGTCACTGTCAAAACCATAGCAACACAGTAGCAAACCCAAAGGCAATGTCTCAAAAGGTGTGGATAAAGGTGTGAGCTTGGTGATGTTACCCAGAATGTTCCAGTCTAAAAATCCATGATTATACTATGTCATTTTGTCATTTTTAAAATGTGAATCAGAATATAAAATATCCATAATGTGATTGTCTTTAATATGTGAATGATCTGTCTAGCATGTTCAAAATTTTATTACACATTTAATAATGATTATAAGTATGATATCAATTGATTAAATCCTTAGCACTGGCATATCACTGTATCAGCTATAAAACATTGCATCTATTACCTGTATAGTCAGGATGATCTGTAACTATGTAAATCTGTGCTGTTTCAGAGGAGGAACTGAAATCTGTGCAGAAACTGAATTTTCTTATCATAATGATCAAAAAGTATACTTAAACCATAAAGTTTACTTTTACTTTAGGGAACTATTTTTAAACTGTGGCAGATAGTTCTCATGTAAAGAAGAAAATCAGAACAAAGTCATTGATTTCATTTGGTAACTTCCCTGCAATTCAAGGAAACAACATCAAATATATAAATATGCTAACACTAAAATATGACTATCATGTAGAATTGTTTAGTTTTTTTTTAAAGGAGGGTATCCCATCTTCATTTGACATTAATAGAACTCTGTATATAAGTGAAGGAGAGGCATGGAAGGTAAAAGTCTCACAGGTGTGCAAGAAGCCCCAGAACCTGGCACATAGTCAGGGTACTCTGCCATGAGACTCTTTGTTAGCTTCTGGATGATTAGCAAATGTGGACAGATGTTCACAAAATAAATCATAATTGCACCAGGAAAACTCAGAAAGTGCTCAAAACCATAATGAACAAAGTATGCTACTATTTTTCAGTCTCAGATTAAACTCAAGCAAAATGGCAGTTACATCAAATATAGTGTATATTGGCCTGACAATCACCTATACAGATGAGCTCACATTTTTATTGCAGTACAGGACGTACAAGCCATTCTGAGATCTCAATTAAGGTACATAACTTTCAGACAAAATCACATTTGCATAAAATACTGATCCCATTCATATACAAGAAAAGTACAGTCTCAATGTAGACCTTTGATATAAATTAACCAAGGTAAAACTGTAAAGATTTTATTTCTATTGTGGGCTAGATTCAGAAAACATTCCTTTAGGTAAATAAAAATTAGTTGCAGAGTATCAATTACTACTTAGAGAAATGAATTGAGTCACTTGAAATTGTTTGTCATTATTATTGTCGATAATAAGTATAAAGAATAAAGTTATAGTACTTTATAATGTCATAGTCAATCTTTAATACTCAGTGTGCCTTTTCCATTTTAGAATGAAGATGCACATTTGTTTGGGCTGAGTGTTATGGTACATTTCTGTAATCCTAGCACTAGAGAAGTGGATGCAGAAAGATCAAGTATTCAAAGTCACCTTTACTATAAAGTAAGTTTAGGACAGCCTGGACTACATGAGAGCCTCTTTTAAACAAAGAAACAATCAGTTATTTACACTTGATTTGAATTTTCTAAATCTATGTGTTCATCTCTGGAAATTTTGATAGTTAGAATATTCTATTAATTGCTTCATTCTTATAATAGGACTGGATCAGAAGTTTGATATTTTCCTCTGTCTCTTGACACAGTGGGTCTACACAAAACCAGTCCAGACTATTAGATAGTATAATTGGATTCAGAAAAGAAAAACAAAATGCCAAACATAGGTGTGCAATAATCCATGCTTATAAACAAAAGAAAATGGGGAAATTTTCAAGGGGAAAACAATGGAAATCCAGTATATTCCATTTACCTACAGGGAAATTGGTTTCCTTTATGCAGGAACAAATATATTCATTACTCCCAGTCCAAAAATAATACATGGAAACTTCCAGAACACTTCATAAGCTCAAGATTGTGTTTTGTTCTGTACCATATGATGAAATTCCATGCTGTCTGCTCTACTATTCACAGAGTAGGGATCACACCATGTCCAGTGTTTCTACATGGACACTGCCTTTTCCTTGGTCATAGTTCTTTAACCATTTTGGTAATCAAATTAAATGCGAGGGAATTCTTTACAGGAATGTGATTTTACTTGACAGTGGCTCTAAGGCTCAATTGTATCATTTCCAAGAGTTTGAATATTTAAAAGATCTATAAAGTACAACCAAAAAAGTCCAGATCTAAACACACATAAGGGGGTCACAGCCTTCTGTACCTTTAACTGCAGGTGATCTAGTATCTTCTGTCCTGCCTGGGACATGTATATACAGATATACCCATATAAACCCAATTAAATCATAATAAGGCCACCAATGCCTTCCAGCATCTTTTAGAAAAGTAAGATAAATAATTACATACTGATGTTGTTAAGACCTATGACAATTTGTTTTGGAAGTTTTTTACTCAACGTAATTTATAAATAAAATTCCACTATAGATACCAACACATGAATAAGAGCTATACTAAGGCTTTAGATATTCAGTGGGTATCCTGAATTTTATCCCCATGGATCAGGGTGTTCTATTGTAAACTAAATAACAACATATCATGGGCAAGAATGAATTACTGTCATGGTTCATGGTCCCTGTTATGTATTTTTATGTATTAATCCCAATATTTCAAAAGTTTTTTTTATTCTGAGTCTTTGTGGCTTTAGTTCTCACAGGATAAAGTTATAGATTGCAAGTGATAGAATCTAAAAGAAAAACAAGAAAGAAGAAATGCAATAAAGGAAGAAAAGAGTGTGGTTGTTAGCAGTGTTAGTTAACACTTCATGTTCTATAATCAGCCCATATAGAACTACTCCACTGCCTAAAAGAACAGATGAAACATCAGCAAGAGAGGGTGGTCTTTCTAGGAGACACTTCACGTTCTCAACATACTGGGTTTCAGGACATGTGTGCACAGAATACTCTACCACATCTGTCCATCTCCAGGCAGGGTCTGTTCCCTTCATCCAAATGTGCTTGGAGGAATAATGCTTCAGTTAATGAGAGCCCCGGTGAGCTCCCATGTGAGAGGGAGACACAGAGTGGTGTAGGCAAGACAGTGCTAAGGTCATGGCTTTGTCTTGGACTGGAGTAGGGATCATCTCAACCTTTATCCACAAAACCCATAGATAATTGTAAATTGAAAAATAAACTGAAGACTTGTGCTGTTACATGGCTATCCTGAGACTGTTAACTACCTGAGGACAGTCTCTCTCCATGACTGTAAGGTGCCATCGCAGATATCTACTTATAGAGCACATAACTGTCAGGTCAACTGTCCTGTAAGTGTATAAAACTGTCTTCTCTTCCCCAACTTCTCTAGCCTTCTATTTGTTTCTAATAGTTCTTTTCCTCATACTATCACAAATATTTGTGATGTATTATAACTTTGCATACACTTCTTCTCTACTTAGTCTTTTATTTTTAAAAAAAAACTCATTTGAATATATGTTGAAAAAACCTAAATAAATCCACTATTCTGATTAATCAAATGAAAAGGACAATTTTAATGTAGACCAAGCATAATACAAGTCTGGGACATTTGTAAAGCAAAACAGGGTTAGTTACTGAAATCACAAATACCCTTGTAAGCATTGACTCATTTTGTACTTAAATGATTGAAGAAAAACAATACTTTACTCCTCTAAAGTACACGAAGTTGGAATTCCTGGAATTGAACTCAATAGCTAGGTATCAGCTAAAGAAAAGGTATGTATGAGAATTAATCTCTAGAAAAGATTAAACATTTTACCTTTGTACAGAAACAAAACACAAAACCAGTGCACAGAATGGCTCTGAAATCACCTTAGCAACTATGCTTTTTTTTCTAACGAAATAGAGATAATTTTAAATATTTAAAGTAAATACGCAAACATGATTGATTAGAGCACGTTTGCTAAATTGAAATAATAGCCATTACCAGTGACTGTGAAACAATGAATCTTTGCCTAAAGCAGTGAATGCAATAAGGCTTTTCATAACTTTTTGTATGCATAGTAAAGACTAAATTTGTTGCAGCATCCACAGAGATTTAAATTAATTTCAGAAAGAAAATTATTACATTAATTTGTTTTCATCGAATATAATTTAGAATTAGTTATTCAGTAAGAGTTTTCCCAGTAGCCTTTAATAAAATGATAGAGATGGGCTTATGGGGAGAGAATCTTAATTGTTCAGCATTCCATTTCTGTTTGACTCATTTTCCAACTTAGTTATTAGTGTGGAGCAGCTTCAGTAAACTGGTGTTTGTAAACTAGAATCCCAGACTCCCAGCTCTGTTCTCTGGTTGTTATGACTACATTTAAAGAAACACACACAGACGGGGCTAGTGTAGTTTGCATTGTCTGAGGAGTATCCCCATTGTTCTCCTACGCAAAACACAACAGGCACTGAAAATAAACATCACCTCACTGCTGTCCTCTCAAGTTTATAATTCATAGATACATTTTTTTCTGGGTCCTTATGCATCTCCTTCACATGAAATGGGCACTCAGGGAACCTGCCATTAAGTCTTTGCAGTAATTTATCTCTGTTCAATAACATGGAACCTCCATAGCCTAAATGTATAAAAACCCCATGCTTGGAAGAGTTAATACTTCATTGTGAGGATCTAGATATATTTGGTCAAATGAGATTGGCATTATAAGGACATATTTCATAGTAAGTTTATATCCGAGTTCTTCTCTGTCTGCCTCTCTATTTGTGTATGTATGTGTATGAGTGTGCATATTTACACACACACACACACACGTGTGTGTGTGTGTGTGTGTGTGTGTGTGTGTGTGTGTGTGTGTGCACATGTGTAGCACTGGGAAAAAGCCAGGACCTTGCACATGCTATCCAAGTATTCTACGGTAGAACTGCACACTCAAGCCTTATTTTAGATTCTTTATTAAGGTTTGGCTGGTTAATTGAAAATTAGGCTCAACAAATCTTTCTGATTTGTTGATGTGCATATACTTAATGAAATAATACATGGAAATCAATTGGAAGATATTAAGTGACTATACAATTACAGTGGAGTTTCTTGCACATTTACCCCTGGGATTGTAGTTTATTAATGAGTTGTGAAGTTGGAGTCTCATTTAGTCAACAAGAAATAAAAGGCAATTGTTTAAAGAAAACTTGACAACCTACGGTCTACAATATAAGTTCATAGACTGCAAGCACTCACTGGACCTTGTCTTACAGGTCACTTCCTCACCTTTGCCTTTACCCCTTCAAACAACTCAAATGTTTACCATCTCTTTTCTCCCTCTGCTTCTGGAGCGGAGTATCACAATTCATTTCAGAAAGATGAACTAAAACCTAGACTGTCAAAACATCCTGAACCACTAGAAAATAATGCACTCCATCTATTGTTCTGGCAAATATATAATAGGAACTAAACACTAGGCCAATTATTCAAGGAGTAGTTGATTGATTGAATAAGCAAAATTTAATACTCATGTAATACCCAATATGAACATGAAACTATGTTCAATGACACTTAGAAAGTTAAATTTATGTTTCTGGATATATATATATATATATATATATATATATATATATATATATATATATATATATATCAGCATATATCCTGTCATATTTAATGGAAAGCAATGTAGGTAGTTGTAAAGTTGGGTAAATACTAATAGAATGACGTGGAAGCAGAGCTCACCTCTAGTGAATAAGCCAGTTTCCCCCAGTGAAGACAGCGGATTATAGAACCACAGACTGTGAATTTGGGTTGTTTTTGTATACACGAATCTCTCAAACAGTCAAGGTGCAGTGTGGAGCTGCCCGCTTACAGACTTGAGGCTGGATGCATCCTAATAACACGAAGTTCAGGCTGAAAAAAAAAAGAAACAGAATGATGGAAAAAAGTGTATCTGTAACCTACTTACAAGATGATTGGAGTAAGAGTTCTGAGAACCATCAAAGAGAATGAATGAAAATGAATCTCCCTCGTGGAACTTGAAATCAGCTGTCACAAACCATAAGCTTACTGTGTATGTTTCAAAACTCCTTTTAGAATTGTATCATTTCAAATGTTTCAAATATTTAATATGTAGGTGTGCTTAGATGTATAACATACATAGATTTTGAAAACCTATTTATTTTGTTCTGAATGAGTCATATTGGGGATGGAAGTCAGAAATTTGAAAATCTTAATCTAAAACTTAACCAGACCCCCACTCTCATTTTTGAGAAAGGGTCTTGCTGCTTAGCTCTGTCTTGTCTTGGAGCCCAGATCTTCCTCCCTTTACCTCCTGAATATAGCATGTGGCCCCATGTTGAACTTATTTCATTGTTCTTTACTCTTGGCCTTAAGAATCTTCCAAGGAGAATTTGAATGACATCAGTCCCCAACACTCTTTGATCTGAATTCATTTAAATATTTGTAAACTTCTTTTAAATGTAACATTTCTTTTAAAAAAAAGATAATGGACAAAACATATGAAAGGGTGCTTTCCCCTTCTTTCATAAGAATAGGCATAACCTTGGTGCACAAACGGAGTGGTCCAATGCAAATGTTTAACTCTTATCCTATACTAACATCTTCAGTGGTAGTTGAGTTGTCTTTCAATTTGTTTTAGGGCTGTATTGAACCTATAACTACTACACTAGATAAAAATTAAACCACTGTAACACAATGTTAGATGCAAGTGGCATTCAGTTATATTACTCCCTTGCAATATGGGTGCTTAGTGTTTGCAATAAAGAATATACATGAATAATGTACTGAGACCCAGGTTCTCGAGAGTTGGAAGACAGCACCACATTTAAAATGACTGTACATGCTGATTTTCCTTGTAATGTGTCCTCCTGCAAAGAATTGAAGTGTTCAAGTAGATAAATGAACAGCAAAAATTTGTGAGGTTGTGCAAAAATATTAAATTATTAGCAACATAATAATTAGGTATATTTAGTGCACAATCTTTTCTAATTTGGCTTTTAGTCTGATATTTGTATAATAGTTTTGATATTACTAAAAAGAATAAGAAACAGGTTTTTCCTATTCTTATTAGACATACCATTCATCAGCAATTATACATATTTGCACTAAATGTTTAACTATTATCCTAAGACTATATGTTTCTAAAGTGTTCTTTGTTTTTTTTTTTTAACAAAAATGAGTTTTTCATGTAGTTTTGATAAAAGTATTTATTCTAAGTTTGATGTTCAGAACATTCATTTTATAGGTGACACTTCTGTTAAAAGGATCTCTATTCATGTTTATTGCTGTCAATTCATTTTATGAATATTCATTAGTTGCTCACAAATGTATTAAAAACCACACATAGCATTAGGCAGTATTAATAATGCATGTGGTATTAGAGCACCTATTAATATTTTTGAGACTAACTCAGCTTTTCCAAGTGATTTTAGATATAGGCAATGTTCCAACTGACACAGAGTTGGAATCTCCCCAATAAAAGAAAGGCTGCAAATCTACTTAGCTAATTAAAGAAGCTTATGTTAGGCTGTAGGCTCAATTTGGAAGACGAAGGATCACACCTATATTTTTAAAATAATGTATACTGGATAATTTAGGGATCTGTATAATATTTTCTCATGGCATTTTCCAGTCTATAAATTGCATTCACTAGAATATCACCTCTCTCAAATTAGAAGTTATTAATCACTTTGTCATGTCAGGAAAAAGCATCAAAGACATTTAAATTTATGTGCAATTCGGCGTTTTTACCTATGCTCTGCTCTGTGTATTTTTCAATTACACCTTTTGTTGGTTACTAATCAAAAGAAGTTACTACATCACCCCTATGATGCGATTACTGTGAATTAATTGAGAACCTTTGGCCAAATAATTCCTTAGAATAAGAAGAGCCACAGATCTGTTGGGGTATGTTACGTCCCCATGTCTTTCTTTAGGATCCTATAAGAAGAGTACAAAGAAGATAATTTTGCCTTCCAGCGTATTTTGTAACACTACACAGATTTTCATGTCTTTCAAATGTATATATTAGTTGCTGCTACACAATATGAGGGATAAATATTCAAATCACTATCATATTCACTTATGTTTAAATCTCCCATCCACATTTGCCAAAACAATTATACTTACTTTAAGAATTTCAACCAGAGCTATTTACTTCACAAATTGAGATAATTTAACATAGTGACAAAAAATACCTCTCTCTGTCCTTCTATTATATAAGCTAATTAAATTAAATTAGAATTAAAGTTAGATTTAATTTGTACAAATATAAGGCAAACAAACAAATACATCCTTGCTCTTTAAGTCACGTTTTTCTCTGGCTTGCTAATCTGCAGAATTTGAGCATCCACAAAGGGTGTCTTTCTCATTATCACAAATCCACCAGACATGCCACATATTGCTTAGAGCACTTGGCTGGCACAGTATGGCCAAGCCTCAGAAGTGGCTTGTTTCTGCTTTTCTGGTGGAGATATAGGAAGGTTAATGGGTTTTGGTCCGAATTACTTAGAGCAATTTTAAAAATTACATTTCAGAGCATCCCCCTTGACCTATTAGTTGTCCTATTAGACACAAAGTGATGAGAAGGAAAACTAGAAGTCATAACCCACCTCCCAGCAGTTACCAGGTGTGATTTTGCTATAACGGAAATCTTTAAAAGCCTCCAACATGAGACAATGATACCCCCTACCTGCAAAATCTTAATGATGTGGAAAGTGATTGAAACAGAAAAGAAGATTGAAATTGCCCTGGCATTTATTCCTGTTCCTATTTTTAAAAAGACAGTTTGTGGTTACTTTGGTGTGAGAATGCATGTTAATTTTCCTACATCAGCTGTGCTTTATAAATCTGGGCTACAGTCACACTAATGTGACTATCAATAATCTATTCAGAATCTTTAAGTAGACATTGTGTGATTGCCTGCTGTGATTATGTGGAATTGCATCTTTTGAAAACTTGAACTTTTTATGAATTGGTACTTTCCATACTTTTAAAGGTACATTTACAAAGTCAACTTATAATTATCTGACTTAAAAAGCAACAGCTAGCAAGACATAGCCTTTAAGTAACTATGCATCAATCGATCAGTTAAAGCTAATAAATAGCCTTGGATTCCTGGTCAGGGACCAAGAGTGATATAATCAATGGAAAGTAGAAAACACAGGGGCATAATTTATTTGTTGTCAAATAATATGTTTACAACTGCATATGCCAACATAAAATGATGGCACAAAATAAGCTCTCTAATATAGATAAATCAATATTAAAATTCATAGGAGAAATCAGCCATTACAAGGCTGATGCATATTTCTTAATATTTTTAGATATAGTGTTTCATACATTCTGTAAAAAATGCAGCATTCTGAAGTGATTTGATTTTTTTCCCAGATATGAAGAAAACCCAGCACGTAGTGTTGTACTTCTTTTTGGAAAGCTAATTATTTTGTCCTATTTCTAAAATAGAGGGGAAGTAAAGCACTGCACTGTTGTATCAGGACAAACTGGAAACACACAAGTGTGCCTCAGGCTCTTACCCCTTGCCTTCATAGCTATAATGAAGTAGACACTTTGCTCATATATTGCTCTTCACTCTGTTACCGGGGGGAAAGAATTGGCTCTTGGCATTGCCTTAATTTTCTTTGTTGGAGGTTAAAATGATCAGGTGGCTCTAAGATGATAACTTTCTGGGTCATCTTACTGTAAGAATTTTGAGGCACTGTATGCATTTACCTGTATGATTTCTCAAATAATTCAGAATTCTTAATTGACAAGGGCAGCTGTCCCTAGACCTAGACCTTTATATTCTAATGTCCATGGGAGTCTTACTATGTACAATGTAATGGTGCTGTTTTAAGGTTTTAAAATTAGAAATAGCTTATGCCTGTTAAAATGAATTAATGAAAAGAGCAGCAAGGTATCCAAGGAGATAACTCATCTGTCATGACCTTGGGCTATACGGTCTGATAGAGGCAGTGCTCTTCTCTGTCTACATGACCACTTAAAAGGGAGGAAAGAAGGGGTAGCACTCTTGGGTGGTGAAGACCAGATCAGACAGTGTGAAAGCAGCATGTGATTGCTCCCCAGCTTTCCAAGAACTCTGCAACTGGATTTACATTATTCTGTACCAGTGAGTTCATTTTCCCTATAGAACTCCTTAATAAATTGACATATATACCATTGAAGTTCTTGTTACACTCATCTCCACCATTGCTTTGAATCTATTAGTCTGTTTGGGCTGTTGTATCTATTAGTTGTATCTATTAGTCTGTTTGGGCTGCTATAATAGAATTCCCATAGTCTAGGAATATTTCTTTATTTTTTATAAATATTTATTTATAAATAAAAATATTTATTGCTTGCAAATCAGGAGTCAGGTAAGTCCAAAATTCAAGTTACCTGGTGATTACAGCTGGATTGTCAGGTGTCAGAAGGAAGCAGCTGTTTATGTCCCTTGCTAATGGGTACTAAATCATTCTAGGTATTTAGACTTTCATCAACTGACCCATTCTTGTGACCCCACATGCTAATTAAATTATTTTCCATCCTACAAACAGTGGAAGCAATAATACATAGTATACAACATTACACAGTCTTAAATATAGGATTTTCCTTCCAACTTTGATCTTTCTAGAAACTTCAGCTTTATATGGCCATCTCACACTCAAGACATGCTTTACAACTTTACCAGAAATCAACTTGCTTCTGTTTCTCTTAATTTTGCAATCAGTAATATTGGTAGATGTCATGCAGCTCAAAGTATCTTAATGATGGTCTTCTCATCATTTTACCCCACTGTGGCTTAATACAACAGAGCTTTGGTGGCTCACTGTCAGAAAAAAAAAAAAAAACAACCTCCTGTTCTATTAATTTCTGACTCGCTATATTTCCTTATTTCTGTCAAAGCTCATTCACTTATCTATCCATTCCTTCTTTGACTATGGATTAAGTGTCACTGTAACTGGGTGTTTTCATTCTTTGTGTAAGTGATTTGGGGAGACTCATGCAGAGGTTGCTCCTTCCAAATTCACATAAAGATGCTGTTCCACTCTGCATTAACTTTTCTTCTATGAAACCCTGTGTCTCAGGGGGTGGTAACATTGTGCTTCATGTTCATCATCCTTTACAAGAAAAGGATAAATTTCAGGAAAAGAAAAAGCAAAGAACCTTCCACAGAATAGCTCGATACCTCTTTGATTACACAGTAATGGCACCTGGGCAGAAATAGAGGCAGAATGACTGGCAATATTCTCAGCAAGTGGCTCCATGACTCTGTCACTCTTCAAATCATGGGGAATTTCCTACTATTACAGACAATGCTATTTGATTTCAAGGGGTAGGCATCATTAGCTTTTCTAGGATTTAATTTTATTTGATGAAATAAGTGACTGTAATTCAGTGTTTGATGCGATTTTTTTTTAACTTTCAGAGCTTATATTTTACGAGATTTTTTTAAACTTTAACTAAAATTCCGTAGGTTGTCTGCTCTCTCTCTCTCAGTCTCTAAACTCTCTCCTGTGCAAACTATCTTTCTCCGTTGCTCCCTCCCTCCCTCTCTCCCTCCCTCCTTCATTCTCTCCCACCTTCCCTCCTCTCCCCCCTCTCGAGTTTTTTGCACAAGGGCTGATAAGAAGAAAACGATGCACACAGAAGTCTACTTTTCATCAGCATCACGGCCCTCCCAAATTAGTGGGTTACTTCTGCTTCCATTCCAGTTACGTGTCAAAAAGATCATTTAACATGTGTTCAGTATTGAAAAAGAAATAAGTCATTCTCAAGTATTAGTAAAGAAAAGAGTCATGTTGGGAGGGTGTCTTGAACCTGGATTCCTAGGGCCTTTTCCAGACTTTCTAAGTATTATTTCAGAGAGATGGCCCCTGGTTGTTTAGCTGTCCGCTTTTACGAACTGTAATTTTTGGAAATTGTTCCCAAATTGAGCTTGTTTTTTGTTTTTTTTTTCAACAGAACACACTGCTTGGTTGTTTGATTTAGTGCTTATGGCTTTGCTAAATTCTTCTGGACTATTGCTAGGGAAGAAGAAAGTCTTCCCTACAAACACCTGTTTTCTTGGGGCTGCTCTTGTTTGCTTTTGTTGTTGTAGAGAGCAAATCCAGGGGCTCCTGCATGACAGCCAAGTGTCTTCACACTAAGCTACAGACAGGGTCCTCTTTGATCATAGAACCGTATTGATTTATGAGTTATTACAATGGATCGTGTTCCAGTTGTTCTTATTTATGTTTGGTTAGCTAACTAAGGAGCTTGCAGCTTTGCCATTTTGAATGAGAACTCTCACTAATCAAGTAAGTAAACATTTTAGTACCATTAGGAAGGGCTTGCTATGATTTCAGGCAAATTGTAGACCCAGTGGAATTGACTCCTTACAGAAGAAAACATCCAAGGATTGTAATGATGTTGGTTAGCTAGTATTAGACCACTCGGCACATGAATATATGAAAAATTGAAAATAAATATCGCAGCCTGATCTTAATACACCTTTCTTACTAGAATGGAAAGAAAGCATCAGGTGCAAAAATGTGAACCTCATATTACTGTTGAAGAGATTAGCAAATACATCAAATAATTTTTATTGGGAATGTGCTGAGGTAATTACAGTCAAGAATATGAAAATGAGAGATTATATGCTCATAGAATGACCATTCAGTACATGTCCCAATAAAGTACCTGGCAAAATTATTTCGATGAATTATTGAATACTTGGTTTCAGAGGCAGTGCTGGTAAAATAGATGAATAAAGGAATAGCATTGCAGGAAAGTTAGAAGTGTGAGAAGCATACAATAAAGGATGTTCTAAACTTAGTATCCAATTATAGTTCGTCACTGTTGAATAATGGGATCTTGAAAGTTTATTTGAAATTAAGTGCAAAATATGTTTCCAAAATTGATTATTGATTATTAATACTTGAAACATAACTAAGTAAGTTTGCTTTAAATTTAATCTGAGTTGATAGTCATCGAAACTCTGTGTGTGTGTGTGTGTGTGTGTGTGTGTGTGTGTGTGTGTGTGTGTAGAAGTGATTACCGGTTGATAAAATTACAGGAAGTAGTTGATGTGAAAGTAGTTGACCCAGCTTTACTTATATACATATGCACATGCAAACACGTATCTATACACATGTGTATGGGAGTGCTTTACATGAGAAAATATGGAGATAGAGACAGTGGGAGGATGAGAGGCACTGCCTAGCAGAAATAGAGAATACTACAGTAAACCAGTGCACTTGAAATGAATATTGTTCCAGCCAACTTTTTTATGAACCTGAATCTAAGATAGGCTGCTTGCATGAATACCAGGGCAAAGGAACCGAATGGTCTCACTATAAACTTGAGAAAGAAATGTAGCATCTTTAGTCATGGCTCACAGCCAATCCCACACCAAGAACTGTCACACACACACCAGCACTCTCTCAGCACTTCCTTTCTGTGTTCTAAGTAATGTCCTAAATGCTTACACACATGCTCATGTCTACCATTCACTTCAACTGTTCCTTCTTATTCTTTATTCTATGTTTCATATTTGTTCTCTACTTTTTAATATTCAGTCTAATAAGCCCAATCAATCCTTTTCATATAAATTTGTTCTTTTCTACTATCAATTTTACCAAATTGCAATAAGATATATTCACTGGACAATAACATAAGCTCTAAATATTATTAGTCAACCTCTACTCTATGATGTTCTCCAGAGTGCTAGTTCATGAGTTTTATACTCATGCTTTCATTTGGGAACTTAAGTGACTATGTTTCTCAAGTTTATGATATATCTTTTTGAAATTGACCCACTCCAATCTATAATTACTTTAATGAAAATTTTGTTGCACAGACAATCATTTTAAATAATTATTTTTTAGTATTTCTTAACTTATCTTGTCACTTTGTGTTCTTGTAGGTTCTTACCATTTTGGTCCTTTGTTGAAAGACTGTATTTAATGAGGATTTGCTCATTGTATGACTAAGCTGCTTTCTTCGTGACCTCTCCAATGATGTATGAGGAAGGCCTAGTTCTGGGGATCAAACTCAAGACCCTGTAAGAGTTAGGCAATTGCTCTACCAATAAGCTATACCCCAAGCCTATTGTTTCTTGAGAGAGTTTCTTGCTCAAATTCACTCTACACTACATGATAGTTTGAATGGTCCATCTTCCTGCCTCTGTCTCATGAATGCTAGATTTCAGACATGTACCACCATGACAGGCTTCAGCGATATTTGACCCTGGCTAAATGTCATACTTTCTGTGTTGTACTGTTTAATCTGAAAAACTCAGTGGTTTCAAAACAAGGGTTTATACTGAGCGCCTAAACCTCTGCATTGTGGATAAAATGGATTTCAATCTAGGCATAGCTGAAGTTTCAATTTCCAGATGGAGCCAAGAAAGATGAAAGTCTCTCTTGTTGCCTTCCAGAGGCTGAGAGAAGGGAGTCCCTTCTTGTTTTACACAATATTTCCTGGGGTTTCATTTCTGTACAATCATCTCCTCCAGTTTGCAGTCTGTAGCAGAGAGATGAGTTTTATCCCTATATATGGCCATTACCTTCTAACTCTTGGACAAAAAGCCCTATATTTGTATCTATATCATTTCCACATCTGAGACATTTGCTTATGTGCTTAGAGCTCTGTTATAGAGTCCCTTCCTTCATTTCTAGCTCCGGGTAATTTTTCCTTCTTCCTGTATGTATATCTATATGTAAGTATATTAATATAATCCCTTCTATATTATTATTATTATTATTATTATTATATTATTATTATAACTATATTATTCCTTCTCATACACAGCAGCATAAGTGTGTGTTACATTTTTCTGGCATCTATGCATTGTGGTTTGGCCTCAGATCAATCTTCCATATCACCGTAAATTTTACAAGAAGGCGGCAGCAGGAATTGTCTGATGCAGACCAGAGAACCCCTGCTGGCAAGAAAATAGTTAAGGTTTTATTATTATTTTCTCTTTTAGTAATTCAGGCAACAGATGTTAGACTGAGTTTTCAAAAATTCCTTTCTCTTGAGAGATTTAAGAAGCAACAGCGAAAGTGGAAGTCTCTGTTTGACCTCCCTGGAAACATCCCAACATGCAGCAGATGATAGAAGAGATTATGAGACACCACATCCGTGGGTAAAAGAAACAGGCTAAGTCACAGAGGACGGGCCTCTTCTCCTGCTTGCATACAAACAGGACAAAAACAGAAGAGAAACACATAAACATGGGCTGGTGAGATGCCTTAGCGGGTCAGAGCACTTGCTGCCACGCTTGAGGACTTCAGTTCAATCCCCGCAATGTGGAAGGAAGAAACTGACTCCTGCAAGGTGTCATCTAACTGTCCCACATACACTGTGACATGTAGATACGTGGATGTGCACACATACACACTCACAGAACAGAGAACCAAATAAATAACTCAATGTTCTATAGTAACCAAACACACCATGTCTGATATGACATTTGCTAAAAGGAAACCCTTTTCATACAATCAGTCTATGTCAAGAAGTATGAGAAACTGTAAAAGTGTCCAGAGCAACTGATAGAGCCTGCATGAACAAATTATCACTCCCTTGAAGTTTACTCCTTACAGTTTATTACAATGGGTGGGTACGCATTCTTCCTACCTGACTGGGTTGCATCATCCAGCCTTAACAGGTAAGGAAGTGCCTAAGAATCACTGCAACTTGATATACCCTGGCTGGCTGATATCCACGGGAGGCCTCGAGTATCTGAAGAGAGACAGTGGAGGAGGAGTGGATGGGGTGGGGGTGGGAGAGAAGGTAGAGGAGGAACTGAGAAGAAGGGAGGGAGGGGAAACTTTGGGCTCTAAAAACAAAAATAAATAAATAAATAAATAAAACAAAATCAGGAGGAACATGAAAATGAACGGGTGGATATATAATACGCTTTCATCCACTCAATCATTTTCCTCCCCCAATGAGCAGTCCGCAATTATTCCTTCTCATATACAGCACCGTGAGCACCCACTAAGGACTTGGACTTGCCAACAACACACCGGACTGAAGGAAGGAGTGTTCTTACACTGTTGAGATAGAAGAAATATTTGGCTTCATCTGAGGTCTGGCATGAAAGACAGCAGAGCATAGAGGTGGGAAATGAGAGAGTAATAAAGGGAGATATAATAGCAGGTTGGACTTGCTGTGTATTCTGCAAGGGAGGCTTATGATAAAAATGAATAGAACTGATTACAGGTTAACAAAATTGCAGCAGGTAGGTGATATGAAAGTAGCTGACCCAGCTTTACTTTTTAAAGCTACTGTGACACTATCTGTTATAAATATGTCATGATTGCTCCAGGTCAGTGACTCCCTAAATGTCCCAATCACACCATGGAAAAAGTAATGATTTTAAAAGAGTGAGATTGACCCAGGCTCTCTTGGACTCCAAAGTTTTGCCTTCAGTTTTCCCTATGCTGAAATGGTGCCCAGATAAAGACTCATTTAGTCCAGGGTGATTTAAATTATAAATGAGGATGTAGCATTACAGAAAAGGCAGAAGAATGAGTATGTTCACTGACAATGACAATAATTCACAATGGAGGGAGGGAGATGCTGTTTAATGAACACCCATTATATGTCACATATAGTAAGACAATACATACTTATCAAGATAGTTATAGTCTCCCTCACACAACCTGGCCTTCTTGAACTGAAAACCACTCTGCAATGGGAGATTCATATCACATTAATTGAAATGTCCACTGGATAAAAGTATATCAAGGATATCTGATAACAGTGGACTGTTCAGTCATTTATTCACAAATTTCATCAAGTATTCTCTTATTAAGAATAATGGTTACATTTGAAATATGTTAAAAGAAAACTTCCATGGTTCTATCACATTAAAAAAAAAACAAACTACAAAAAAGAACCTCTTGGTAAACATCAGGCATGTCTTTGTAATATTAAATCAACAAAGACATTTTAGAAAAGCGTATATCCGTGACTCAGATTTTGATGCATGCATGATATAAGCAGACACAAAAATCGTTCACAAGGTTAGTGGGAAATGCAGGTCATCAATGTCTCAATATCACTATACTAAATTGCATTCAAGGTTAGGAATCTTACTCTGATATGCAGCACCAAGGAAGCCTGCTATTTGCCTCTAAGAGTCAAATTGTATCTCCTAAGCCCAGCTTTTTAAGCACCTAGCATTGACATTGCTTAATTTACTTGTAACCCTTAGAAGAGTCTTTGGGCAGAGAGTATTGGTCTTTGTACTGGATTGAAAACTGCAAGTCCCACAGGAAACTGACTAAAACTATTATCATAGTTAAGGTTGCCTATCATTCTAATTATAATTCACATCCAATAATGAACACCTTGTTCAATAATATTTAATTCAAATCATGATGCCGAGTATAAAATTACATATCGAGAGAATTCATTAGAAGTTTCAAAAGTAAGCTGAGTAAATGTGCCTCGGAGAATGTATTTGATGAATTTGTAAAAGTATTTAAATTAGATCTGTAAAGTATGATGAAAAATCCACAAGGGATGCGCAATTAGGCGAATAAGCTCTTCAAGGCCAGGAGCTGCCGGGCATTCGCTGTAAAACGTTTTCTGATATATTGTTTATGCAAAGTACAGACAGGGGAGGGGCACAACAGCAGACAATAAGGCAAAAATGCAGCAGAGGTGATGGTAAAAGTAATTGAATAAAAAGGAAAAATTCCCTCGTAATTAGTTCCCTCTCCTTTGCCTACATAGCATGCCGAAGTTGCTGAAGTATTTTATTATGGGACAAACAGTTACTTAATTTATACATTTTATAAAGCCCCCAAAGAAAGGACTTCATGAAAGGTTCTCATTCAGAGCAAGGTCTCTAGAAAGAGAGACATCAGGAAATCGTAGTCTGTATGTTAGACAGGACTGATTACACAATTATGCAATTTGACAATATCTAAGCTTGTGAAACCTGAAGTGATTTTTATTTCAGAGGACTGATAGGAAAGGAGCCACTTTATGGTGTAATTATCATCACAGAATAAAGGTAATTTTTAAACTAATGTACCTACTAGTTTCATTCATTAATTCGTCTTTGCATTCATTCTGCTTGCGCAGAATATATTGGAGAGTGATGACACTCCTGGTCCTCCAGTGATAAGGAGCGAGTAAGGATCAGTGAGGGAATGGTCCACACTAAAGCAGTGATTGCATCCTAGCAGTGAGAGCGTTGCTGTGTAAGTGACCTCACTAATAGTGCACCAATGATAAGTAAAATGCAGTCTCCAAAGTGGGGTCAACAAGCCTTTCCTTCAAAAGGAAGGATAACGAATCTTCGACGCATAAACAGCCTTACAATCCCTCTTGTAGCAACACAGTGCTGTGACAGTCACGGGGCACACATAAATGACTGAGGCTGTGTCCTAAGGAAGTTGTTTTACAAAATAAATTGAAGTCTTGGCTTGATCCATGGTTTGTTGTTTGCCAGCCTACACACTGAATTATAGGGACAAGAGAAAAGAAAGGAAGAAAGAAAGAAAGAAAGAAAGAAAGAAAGAAAGAAAGAAAGAAAGAAAGAAAGAAAGAAAGAAAGAAAAATAGAGAGAGGAAAGAAAGAAAGAGAAGAAGGAGGGAAGGAAGGAAGGTAAGGAAGGTAGGAAGGATAGAAGGGAGGAAGGAAGGAAGAAAGGAAGGAGGGAAGGAAGGAAGGAGAGATGGAGGGAGACATGGAGGGAGGGACAGAGGGAGGGAAAGAAATTGTGAGCAATGAATTAGAGATTTTTTTTCCTAAAAAAAAAAAAATCATAAAGAGTTAGTTGAGAGATAACCAGAGAGTGTCAGGGGAGAGTTTGGTGTGGAGTGTAGCTTTAACACACATCTTTATAAGTCTTTTAGGAAATGATTTCTAAGTTGTGAGGTTCATAATATCTCCATCTTCCAAGTGAGGACAAAGCTTATTGCTCAGACAAGCAAAGTGACTTACAGGGTGGCTTAGTTCAGCCTCCAATCTCTGTTGTTCTGACTCTAAACTCTTATCTTCTTGCCACTGAATACACTACCTCATTGTACATAACAGAAGATGTAATATAAATGTAATTCCTTCTGCCTTAGGAGTTTGTAATCTCTCAGAAGCTCTTCTGGATTTACATTTAGAGGGTAAAATAAAACAAACTTATTTTGGCAAACTTTCATATATTTTTTTTGGGTGGGACAAAGACCAGAAATAGCTTCTTGAGGGAATGTTCACAGGAAATTTTCTAAAGCGCATTCGTTATATCCCCAACAACCGGATCCTATACACATAATACATCAGAGAACAAACACTGAGCAGGGCACAACACTGTTGGATAATTTAGAATGAACCTTGAGCCTGAGTGTCTGGCATGTGATGTGTTGATGGATATAAGGCAGAGCAATGGGAAATATACATGATTGAGGTGGAAAGATAAAATTAAGTATCTTTTGGCTAGCAGCTGAGTTCATGCTCTACAAGAAATCTGCTTAACTGGTTTTGGTCTATGAATAATTAAGTATGTTTTATAAGCATGATGACATGCAGGTGTGTTAACCTTCTCTTTTCTTGTCTTGATTATGGATCTGATAAATACCTTTCAGTACCCAGATTCTCACATGAGAATGTTATTTTATAGTGTCCAAACATATGTCTCTCTGTCTGTCTGGTTTCTCTTTGTGTGTCTCAGTCTGTCTCTCCATCTCTCTCCCCCTGTCTCTGTCAGTCTGTGTCTGTCTGTGTCTCTATGTCTCTGTCTCTGTCTCTGTCTCTCTCTCTCTCACTCTCTATGGTGTGTGTGTGTGTGCACGCGCGCGTGCGTGCGTGCGTGCGTGCGTGCGTGCATGTGTGTGTGTGTTTGCAATTCGAGGCATGCTTCAGTACCACAGCATTTGTGTGGCAATCAGAAAACAACAATGGCTGTAGCCCTTTACCTTCCACCTTGTTAGGGATTTCTCCTTCACAACTGCATATGTCTAGCTAACTTGCCTGTAAGCAAATTCTCTTGTCCCTACCTCCCCTCTCACAGTAGGAGCTCTGGGATTGCAAAGACAGGACCAGCACCATCTTCTCATGGGTCCCATGGACATGAGCTGGGGTCCTCACACCTGTGAAAGCACCTACTTTACCCACTTGGCCATTTCCCGGCCCTCTGAAATCTTTCCAGGGCATTTTTAAAACAGTACCTTTAAATGTGAATATATGTTTAGACAAAATGCAAAGCCTCAAACAGTATAATAAAGAACCCAAAGTTTGTAAATATTTATTTCCTGTATGTGTTAGTGATGTAATAGAGTGTCCGAGGACATGTTTGACAGAGAAGCAATCCTGTACTGGACAGGGTGAAAATAAACCTATTTCCATCACTAAAGAATAATACATAAAATAAATAATAAATTAAAAAAGAAGACCCAGGCTTCTCTCCTCTTATGAGCACCTCCTAGCCGGAGTGCATGCCTGGAATGAAGCTAGCCTGACTGCAGAGTCCGCTGCTCTTATTCAGCATGTTCAGAAAGAGTCAGATGAGTTTGGAGACAAACTAGAGAAAGACCCATAAATTCCAAGAGTTGTCACTTTCTAGTTAACTCTGTTCTGAAATGAGATTTTTCTCAGCTGTTGGGGAAGCAAGGGGCTATTAACTAGGCATTAACAAGCAATTTCCAGTTCAATTTTGCAGATAAAAATGTTTGATTAAAGATAGCGTCTGTAGATATTTAGAGGTGTAGCTCTAACCACATGTCAGACTACAAGGGGATTTTCATCTTAGCCATTTTGTTCCCGTCCACTCTTCTTGATTTTGTTTTTCATGATCTACTTTGCATTCTTTTAAATGAGGACTTCAGAAGTGCAGTAAGCTAATGAGAGTTTTAATCAAAGTTGATTAATAAATACAAATTGAAATCTGCATTCTGTCATAGTATCATAGTAATTTTCTTCCAAATAAGAGAATACTCTAAAATAGTTAATACATATGTCTGTCTGTCTGTCTGTCAGTACATGTTCCTGTCAGGGGGGGTCCACGTATTACTTGTGAATTCATGCATGTACGTGTGGAAGACAGAAATTGAAGCACGGCATCTTCCTGAGTAGTTCTTCACCTTACCTCTGCAGTCCCAATGGACTATTGAGCCTGGCGCTCATTGATCAGGCTAGCTTGGCTGGCCACTAAACTCTGGAGATGAAATGCCCCTGTCCCCTAGAGCTGACATGACAAACACACCACCACACCTTGTAACTAGCTTTTACATGAGTACTGTGGGCCTGACTCAGGCCCTAAAAATTGAACAGCAAGCAATTTGACTGACCTCTCTCTCCACCTGCCCCTACCTTACATGTTTAAAATACAAACATGTAACATAAGATCTATGTTGCAGTATTTGAATTTCTGTAATGTGAAAATTATGGCATTTATTTTGCACATTATTTATTATATTCAGTATTTTGTACACATTTGTTTCAAATATAGTGTTTTCTTTACAAAGAAATATTTTATCAGCGCATAAATTATCCAGTAACCACCTAGAAACATTTTCTTCTTTTGAGACAAAGGAATACTTATTCTTTACATGGCACTTCATTGTTTTGAAATGCTAACACATACAGTAATGATCAGGAAGCCAAATTGGACTGTGGAAAAGAAACAAATATAAATTTTCAAGGAGTATGTACACTTTCCAGCCACTTCCTAACGGAATAAAATAGATTTAAATAACCATGGCAAAATCTTTTCTGATTTTAAACACATTAGTCATTAATCTTAAGAACAAAACTTCCATCCACAGGAGGTTTTCCTCAAAATTCTCATTCCCATGCTTTTCATGGGGGCTTATTTAAATATGGTAAGTTGTAAAATGGGCATAATAGAAGAATTACGATTTAGGAGATGAGCACACGACCTGTTCATCTGTAAGTAAGGCCTGATGTCCCTCACAGCAGCTGGCGCATAATAACATCAAACTCCATTTACCACAGAATGGATAATTTGATTAACAGTAGATGAATATTCTTCATGTTCTGTGGAAACATTTAATTTTCTCTCCAGGAGACTGAGACCACAGTGCTGTGTCTGCTTGCTTATATCTGCTGTTGTGGCTCTCATTGCCATACAAAGTATAAAGTAGCAAGTAAATGCCATCCAATAAAAAAAAAAGATAATATACCAGTTTTAACAGCAGTGATAATGGTAGCACTAATTTACCTGATCAATGTTAGTTTGAAGCAGACACTGCCTCTCCTTCAGCCTTGCTGGGAAATTTCAATAGATCCAGGCGAAAATATCTCAGAGATTTACAGTGTTTCAGCCTTAGTTAAATTATATAGCTGAAATGGTCAAATGAACTTTCCTTTGTAAATGTAGCCTCTGGTGATGACAAGGAAAAGACTCACATTTCTTAATTTGTGGTAAGGTTGGTAAACAAGACAATGAATTTCAATTCTTCCATTAACGCTGTATTTATAATTCTCAAGACCACGAAATATGTTATGATTGTTCCATTTCCTCCTCTGTGTGAGGACTGTATTAAGTTAAACGAATTTCAGACTTAACTGCTATTCTTTACCATATCATCATGCTAGGAGTTGCCCCTCTTGAATAGTGCTAATTCCAATTAGGTATTTTGCCACAATCGTGTCCAATGGTAGCTCCAGTAACCACACTGCCAAGTATCCAGATGCTTGATGCAGTTACTAAGCCATATTTTCATTGATAGAATGTACCAGAAGGAACTTCTCATCCCAAGCCTTCAAATGTTCTGGGAATTACTGCCACCGCCTTTTGGAGCTGCCTGATCTGCCTTGGTTAGGAGACCAATTTAGAAAGAGCATGAAGAAACACCCTGGGAAAGAAGAAAGAGGAAGAGCTAGCTCCAGACACAAGTAGGTTCATCCGGTAAATAGTACTCTGTGAGTCATTGTTACAAACATAACACAAGAATGATCTGGCTGAGTTCAGCTTTGATTGATTTCTCACAAAGAAATACAACATTTTATTTTAAGCCACTAAAATTTGTCATGACCTGTATATATCACAAGAGACCAGAAAGATGAGTGTGCACTCTAGGGACTAAAGAAAGAGAGGATGATCGATGGACTTCACTCAAAGAAATCAGAGTTCCTGTGGGGGTTAAACAAGACCCATGTGCTTAAATCAACAAGGAAGAAACAGAAGGATGAGAGAAAGAAGGAAGGAAGCAGGGAAGGAAGGAACAAACCAATGAACGAAGCAAGGAGGGCAGAAAGGAAGGAAAAGAGAAAGAACAAGAGATAAAGAAAAGGTAGTGTACACATTGTAAGAGTAAGCAAATTGGATTTTGTTGGTAACAAAAAAAAAAAATTAAGTTAAAGCTAAGGAGATTCATGAGCCTAAATCACACAGGCTCTCAAGACCAGTTTAAGGATTTTTAATTCAAAGGCAATCAAAGGGTTTAAAGCATAGAAAGAACATAAGCCATTTTGCATTTTAAAATATATAACTTTAGTTACTGCATGGAGAATGGATGGAAAGGAGCCAAGTGTAGAAAGAGAAAGACAAATAAAAGGGAGGTTGCAATATTTCAGGAAAGAGATGACAGTGACTTGGACCAGAGTAGAAACTGTGCAGGTGGGGTGAGGTAGACAGATGGGAAACAGATGTTCTGGAGAAATAGTCAAGTAGGATTTTTAATGCAAGGAATCCGGTGATGAAAGACAGAGGTGTCATCCACAAGATGACTCCTTGATTTCAGTTTTGGCAAATACTCACAAAGAAGGTAGCCTTCATGTAAACACAGAATCCTGGAACAGAATAAATTAACGATAGATGTAGGGGTAAGGTCATTCACAGTGGAGATTCAGACTAGTTAAATTGTCTTGGGATTTCTATGAAATGTGAAGAAAGATGAAGGAGTTGTAAAGAAAGGCATTGATGAATCTCTCTGTAACTCAAAGGAAAGAGCTAACCTAGGATTCCATATGTGGATGGCAGCGTGGGGGTAACATTCCAAGACACTGGATTTGAAATGTCCTAGAGGAGAATGTACAGACAAAGAGAAGAGGATCCGAATGTGTGCCCTGCAAGACTTGGCTTGTTAGCGATTAAACTGAGGAGGTGGTGGGCATATGTGAACCTAGCACTAATGACCCTAGAGGATGAAGGTAACTAAAGGGCTGTTACATACAAAAGGCAAAAGTGGCCAGGAAGGTAAGATTTGCTTTAGACGGGCTTAGTGAATTTAAAGCAGGAGTTTCCACTGGATGTAATGATATCATATTGACCTGTAGCTTTCAGAAGTAAAAATTTAACTGAACGGTCAGAGAAGAGGAAGAGGGTAGAGGGAATGACTGATGGCTAAGGAAGAAGAGGCATTTAGGGAAGATAAATCTTTGATGGATACAGTCATGAAGGAAATGGAAGTGATATCCAAAATTAGAAAGGAAAAGGAGACAAAGGGATAAACTTTACAACACTCCAACAACCAGTTTTACTAATGGTGGAAGAATCCAGTGGGTTGGAAAGGGTGGACGACGGGACACAGGAAGGAATGAGGAATGGAATAAACTTTGCAGAACACTTGAAGACCTTAGTGTGTGTGTGTGTGTGTGTGTGTGTGTGTGTGTGTGTGTGTGTGTGTGTGTGTGCGCGCGTGTGTGTTTCCATGTGCTTGTGGTTGTTAAATTCTTAAAGGCTTTCCCATGATTCCAAAGCCTACCCTTTCTCCTGCCTTAGGCTGAAGCATGACAGTGTTCATTATCCTTGGAAAGTTTCCTTAGTCCCCTGCAGGGCTAATGATTCCTTCCCTAAAACTTGCTTAAATGTTTGTTGAGCTAAGAATCCATCCTGGCTACTCTATGCGAAACCCCCCACTGTCTCCTCAAACCCCTAATCACTCTCACCTTGATTTACTTTTTCTTGCCACCAAATGTATCAGTTACTGATGTAGTAAATGAGCTGTACACGTAATCATTATTTCTTCCTTGTGAATTGCTTTTTGCTTATTTAAATTTTCCTGCCCCCTCTCCTCCCAACAAGAGAATGTTTGCTTCTTCATTGATGTAACACATCTGGCTTTTTCATGTTTGTCTGCTCTGTGGTGATTGAAATGAAACATGATCCCCATAGGCTGCCGAATTTGAACACATGATCCCCAGTTGGTAACACTTTGGGGGAGGTTTGGGAAGCATGGCCTTTACGGAGGAGGTATCATGCCACTGGGGGCAAGCTTCAAGAGCTGGTAGCCTTCCCCTACATCTAGCTTGCCCTCTATACTTCATTATTGTACTCTAGAATTTGAGCTCTTAACTTCCTGCCCCACCAACATCCCTGCTGTCCACTTGAGTCCCTTTGCCATACCAATGATGGACTCTAGTCTCAGAAACCTTAAGCCAAAAGAAACTCCTTCCATAAATTGTTGTCGGTTGTGGTGTTTTATCACGGCCGTAGGAGAATTCATAACACTATCTTCACAGCTTAGCAGACCCTTCTGCTTGTCTATGTCATTTGGGGGAAGCAGTGGCACACGTTCATTACCACATGTCATTTCTCTGACGTTTCAAACTCTTCTGCAATCTGCATTTCATTCCTTCTTGTTTTCTGTCCACCCGGCACCCTCAACCCACTCCTGTGCACTTACACTTACACCTGGATATAACTTTGTGTTGGCCCACTAGTATTTTTAACCAGTGTTCCAATGAATGTCTTCCAAGGAATAGATAGCCCATAGCCATTGACTTCTTCTGGGGGCAGCTCCACTAGTCTTTTATACATGGTTTCACGTACCTTCCATGTTTGGCTTGGCACCTTACCTCCCAAGATGCTTGCCTTCAAGCAGATAAAATAAATCAGTTCTTAATTCCTATTAGATATCCCAGTAAAATGGAGTTATTATGCTCAAGGATGCCCTTCCATTACAAATATAATATTATATATATATATATATATATATATATATATATAAAATACTATAATATATACATAAATTCATCTCCCAAACAACAATAAAGTAAAATGGAGTACCGAATTATCACTAACCCTTATATGTATAGCACTTTCTTTGTCTTTGTTAATCTTGTTATTTTCTGATTATATGGGTTCAAAAGATAGTGCCCAATCCTTATTTCAACATGACTGTAAAATGTGTGATGGTTTGAGTGTATACAGGTGAGTAAGAGTGAGAGAGGAAGAGATGAGGACAATAGACTACTTCCCCTTAGTTGCTTTCATAGTACAGGCAGGCCAGCTTAAAACAATAGGATGCCCTCAGCCAGTCCTGATGATACACACCTTTAATCTAAGCACTCAGGGCTCAGGCATAAAGATAATAGTTTGGGTTCTGTATAGAGGAAGACATTGCCCTTCAAAAAAAATTTGAAGCAAAAATAAAAAGGGTATGATGACTTTTCTTCCTTTCAAATAAAGAACAAAGAAAACTGAACCTCACAGATACGCTTGACCTAATGCTGAAAAGAATGCATAGCTAAACTCTAGGGTCTCTGTGTCTAAATCAAGCTTATGAATTGAAAAAGGCATGCTGGAGTTTATTTAAAAAACCTTGTTCAAAATTAAAGGAATGTTAGTAGAAATAATTTATTTGAGACTTTCTTTTGGGGGAAAAAAAACTAAGGCAAACTGTAATAAAAAGTAAAAGGGAACAGGTAGGGGCAGGATAAACACCTAGGGAATCATTTAGAAAACTAAAAATGGAAATTAGAAAATATGTATAATGTGTAAAACTCCACAGGGAACTATACAGCCTAGAAGTGGAGGCTGAGGAAGGCAAATCCAAAAGCTTTCTCACAGGCGTTTGGGAGGAACAATCCACCAGGAAGCATGGGGTTTGAAAGAAAGAAGCTACTTGAGACTATATCCACCTGCTTCCTAGGGAAGGCACACATTAATAGAAAAGTTGAAAGGGGTGGGGGCATTCTCTCCAAATAAAGTAGAATTGTTGTCTAATGAAATTCCTTTGAAATTTTATCAAGGAACAAAAATCATCACAGTATTGAGAACCTGAATATTTTGGTGTTGGTGTGGTGGTTTTGTTATGTTTTATTAAACTCATTTTGTTTGGTTTTGGTTCTGCCTTTTTTCCCTCAAGGCCTTCTATGTAAAATTACTATTTGCAGAAAGCACTCCGTAGCCACCATGGAGCTATAGATTTTTATGCCTCAATTGTAGCAAGGTAGTGTTGACACTCAGAAAGGAGACACCCTCTGAAGAATAATTGGAGATGGCTAAGTTCCCTTGGCCATGCTGAAGTGCCACTTGGGAAGAACATTCCTAAGAGACAGCCACACGCTTCTCACGGGGAAATCTCTAATGAAAAGCTGAGGTTAACTCAAAAAAGCTGTGGGAAAGAACCCTTAACAAGGCTGAAGGGAAGTCTAGGAAGACTTCCCTGTGCCCTGGGATAGGAAGTGTTCAAAAGAAACAACAGAGCATGTGTTTCTTCTCTTTTACAGTCTTGATTCTGATAGAGAAATGAATGGATCCACTAAGCTGGGAACATCTGTGCATGTCCTACTGAAATACTGGACTTGGCAGGGTAGAGTGGGAGACAACATAATTATACTCACTTCTGGCATTGAAGACCTATTCATCTGATTCATTGCACTCTATCCCTGAACAAACCTTGAGGAATAAAAAATCTTTTGGTCATTGTCTTAGTTAGGCTTTTTATTGCTGTGAAAAGACACCATGACCAGGGTAACTCTTATAAATGAAAACATTGAATTGAGGGGTGGTTCACTTATAGTTTTAGAGGTTCAGTCCATTATCATCATGGCAGGGAGCATGGTGGCGTGCAGGCAGACATAGTGCTAGAGCTGAGAGTCCTACATCTTGAGACAGAGGCACAGGAAGTCAACTGACTCTCACACTGAGGGAGCTTGATCAAAAGACACCTCAAAGCCCGCCCCCACAGTGACACACTTCCTCCAACAAGGCCACACCTCCTAATAGTGCCACTTCCTTTGGGGGCCATTTTCATTCAAACCACCACATCACCCCCTTCTGTTTATTTCCCTAGCAATAGAACACCATGCCTCCTGCAACAACTCTTTGCAGGGGAAGAGGGGCTTCTTCCTTCTTCTACAGGGGTGCTTGACAGTCTCAGTCCTACAGCTTTGGCTTGCAGTGAGTGATGGACTAGGGTCACTGGATCAATCATTTTATACCCAGATTTAGTCATCATCTGAGCATCCCCAGATAAGAGAGGTCCTCTTTAGTACAGCTACCATGCTACCACGTGCTCAGACATGCAAAGAAAAATTAGCACAGCCCATACTATTCCACAGCTTCATAGCAGAGGCGAAACATAAACTAACAAATTCAGTGGGGGAATTCAAATGTGGAGGAAGGGCACGTGGGGCATGGGATCTAAGTTGAGAAAAGGCACAGATACATGAAATGACTAGAAAATGTCAGGTGGATTAGATGAGATTGGAATGAGGACACAGCTGCAAAAATCAAGACTGATAGAGGCAAATGAAGACCCATTGTGTTTGCCTTGGCAGAAAAGTAACATGAGCAAAGTAACAGGTTAGGAAGATGACTCCAGGAAAAAAAAAGAGCTCCATTCTCATTTTGTAGGTTCTCATAACCATTTGCCTAAATTTTTTTCATTGATACAAAAATAGGCAGCCCCTAAACTAAAGAATATTAGGTGACTATAATGTTTAGATTGAATAATGAGCGTGTAGGACTTGGAGATCACAGTGTAGAGATATTGCCTTGCCTCTAGATACTTCTCAGGTTTCTTACACAATGAAGATGTTCGATAAATATTGATTGAATTAAGGTAAATAGATGGGGTGACTAAAGGCTTAAGGCATGGACATCAATTAGAAGGTTATTAAGTAGCAGAAGGACACCTGTGGAAGATCCCAGAGTAATTTCGGGTGAGGAGTGGAGGGGTGACTTTTAATGTCCGTTGTATTGGTGTATTGTCCTCTGCTGTTTGAGGTTATTGAGAAGCCAGGTGGCCCCTCACCCCCTATTTCAGCTATAAGTATGCTTGTGTCCCATATCCTCCAAATCCCCTTGTTTGGGGATGAGCTGGCCCTCCTAAGTCTGTGATAGGGAGGAAGAAGATCCGAAGAGCTCAGGAAGAGAAATATCCTGCCCTTAAAAACATTTAGAAGGCAAGACCATCTCCAACAGTTGTTTCTATTGTTCCTCTTATGAAAGGCAAGAGGGAGACAGAAGCTGAGAGTTAGACCATGGGAAGTTCAGCCAAGGAAGCTGAGCCATGGAGATGACGATGCTCCCTCCACTGGGAACTCCTGCTGACTGCTTCAACTTCCCCAGGACATTTGGGATGGATGTTGTCAGAGCCTTCTCTGGTGATTTTTCTCTCTCTCTTTTGCCATTTGTCCTTTAACTTGGCACCTCATCCAAGGGGACATTGCTCTGCCCGGGATTCTCCATCAGGAACGACAACAGGCTGCCTTAAGGAGGCTTCCTCAATAAATTTCTGTTGGCTCAATTTGATGATGTCACCTTTCTGCCGCTATTTGTAATTTTACTTAGAAGCTTCCTCACCCAAGGGGACACTCTGTTCTGCCTGGAACTCACTATTGGGAAATATAGTTGACTTCCTAAAACAGGCTTCCCCAGTAACTTAATAAACGTTGTCATTTGAAACTGGTATTATGGCTATCATAAATCACTCTCTAGACCATATAGAACACGACTGCAACACAGACGTATTTCATTCATTAGGTATTTATATTACTGAAAACTGTTGGTAAAGATTAGCAGGTGAGTTTATCACACACAAAAAAGAAATTACAGAAGCGATATTGAAACGGGTTTGTATTTTTAAATGGAAATGTGATTAGAGGATAAACGAGACAGTTCAGACTTTATATTAAAATCCAAGAAATTACATATAGACATCTTTTGAAATATAAATGTGTGTTAAAAATAGAGTCTAAATTATTTTCATAGTTGCTATTGTTGATTTTTATTTACGAAATGGTAACTGCAGTAAACCGTATGTAATATTTCTGAAATATTCTGACTAGGGTCATCTTTCTAAGATATTTGTAGCAATGAGTTAACACAATCATAATTGTTCAGAGTGAACAATATTTTGCTAAAGGGCATAGGAATAGCAGTTTATGGACCCAGAGGTTGGGCTTACGTCATCCATTGAATTTGACTGGACTTGGCATATAGAAGGAGTAAGGGAATTAAGAGAGGAGAGAAAAAGAGGGCTAAATAGGAAGAAAATACAAGATGACTCTAAGTTTCTTCTCAGAAAGGCAAGTGAATGAATAATAAGATGACTTGATCCAAACTCAAGGAAACCTAGAGGGGTTAACTAATGAGAAAAGTCTTTGAAATATTCCGTTCAACGAGTGGACGTTTGAGACAACACAAATGTTATGCAGTAGCAGAAGCCTGGTCATATCAAGAGGAATGGAGTGTGTTCATTTGATGAGATGATTAAGTTGAGGTGGTTTAGAGAGCCTTTGCTTGACGTCCATGGCATCGTTGGTGGAATGAGATGCGGAATTCTACCTGCTGAGGTTCGAATTGAGGAGCCACTGTTCATATTTGCCCACTGGTTATGTGCAAGACCAAAACTATTGCAAACAACAGTTTTGTTTTCTGTTACAATTTGCTTGTGCCGTAGATTTATTTTCCTTGGAACTTGGCTCACTTGAACCACTGGAATGTGTTTTTGACCTCTAACTATGCTTTTCCCAATGTTTCCCTTTCATTAGGCTCCTGTCACATGACTGCCTGATCCCTCCAACTACCTTTGCCCTTCAGTGTTTTGAATCTTTTCTTCTCTGTGAATTTCATCCCTGAGACTTTCAAACATGTGATTTCAAAAGTATATATTCTGCACTGCTTTTGGATGGCACCTTCCAATGTCCTCATAACCACACTGAAGTTCTAATTCACCATTAATAAGTTGCAATCACAAATTACAAATTATCTAGTATGGGTGTGTTTTAGGAAAGAAAAAATATATAGTGGCCTACTCAGTAAATTCCATTCAGAAAAAAAATTTTCATTTGTTATAAGTAGATGTTTGAGTGTGTTTTATGCTGAAATAGACTATGAAAATTATAAATCATTTTTATGTCCCCCTCCTCCTACTTTAACTGACTGTTAAAAGTTAAACAACTACAGATTTATTTTTTCCTTTAGGTTGCCAGCTCACTAAAAATGACACAGAGACTTATTATTAGTTATGAAAGCCTGGCCTTAGCCTAGGCTTGTCCCACTAGCTATTATAACTTAAATTAACCTACTTTTATTATTCCATGTTTTATCATGTGGCTTTTTAACCTTTCTTTCATTCTGTAAGTCTGACTCCCTCCATGTAATAGTGGCATCTCCTCTGTGCCTCAATTATCTCCTCCTACTTCCTCTCTCTTCTCAGAAGTCCTGCCCATATCCCTGCCTAGCTATTGACCATTTAGCTTTTTATTAAACCAATCACAGCAATGTATCTTTACACAGTGTACAATACCCCACAACAAACAACTATACTGCTGATTCTAATCACACTGGACAGAAGGACATCTATGGTCAATCTCCCCAGTGATCAAAAAGCATGTCACTTCACACAAGCTTTTTTGTTGCACTCATTAAAAACAGTGTGGCTAACACACCACCTTGAACTATAAAGGAAAGCGTTGCATGATGACCAAGTCTAGAAGCATTTATTCTTTCCATCATCCCTTAAGCTGTCCTCTTTTGCCCAGCACTAGAACAAGAATGAGATTAATACTGCTTAACCTCAATCTGAAGCTCTCCCAATTTGTATTAATTTAGGTATTGTTTGTTCAGTAAATAGCAATGTCAGTATGCAAGTCCAAGTCTTCTGGGGAGTAGATGCTGATGTGGGATAATAGGTGGACAGACTGTAGTAGGAAAAATTCCTGTGGGGGGAAATAATGGAGAGAAAGCAGAGAAGCTGCAAGAGTTTTCAGTCTGTAAGTTAAGACTGACCCAGAGTGGAGGAGAGAGAGCAGAGGGGAGCATCATGAAGTTTGCAGAAGGCACAGCAAGGTTATTGGGAATTCCTAGGGCAAGTACCTTCTGTGGGCAGCTTTGACTCCCAGGAGCTACCTTTCCTTCCTATCCTAACCTTGTTTGGTGAACAGCTCAGAACTGCCCTTGGGAATCACATGACCTTGGAGCTACTGCTTTGATGTACAGGAGATTTCAGCAGCTTGGGGGCCTTTGGTCCCCTGCAGTTAAAGATATGAGAGGTGTGCACTGGTGGCCTCTGCAAGCATGTGCTGAAAATTAAAATTTGAAATGGTATGGATAATGCATGCTTCCTGTGGAGACATTTCCTGTTTCTTCACCCATTCCCCTTAATCAATTCACTTCATGAGAATCATCTTCATAGATGCAAAAGTAAGCATTTTACCCAATGTCCATTGCTGTAATGAAATGTTTTAACCTCCTCTTTCCCTTCTGTGTCCATCCTTGGGCTTTTCCTTTACCTGGGTATGCTAGGGGGTTCCATGTGTAAGTCTCCAAACACCCTCTTGCTATTTCTTCTTCCTGCTAAAGCCTCAGAGATCTCACAGATGCCACCTTCTCGAAGAACTCTTCTGTCCATCTTCCTTTTGTATTCGCTACCTTCCTGCATACTGCTACATGGTGTTGCATTTCCCTACAAGGAAGACATGTCTACTTGCTTTCTTAGTCTCCCTCCATTAAAGACTGTGAGCTCCAGGAGAGGAGAGATGTGCTTTACTCATCTGATTTCTGGTGCTGAGCACAGTGCTTGAGACATGGTAGATGGTAGTTCCTGAATGATCACTAAAGACATGCGTATATGAATGCGAGCATACACACAGATTGAGAGATTACAAAGACATAGTTGTGTTACATGGAGTTTAGAGAAAGTATATCATTTGTTTGTGGTAGTTATTATTTCCAATATTTCTTTCTGTGAGATGAATTATTCTGGTTGCTACAGTTTACAGAAATGCTTGATGTTCCATAAAGAAAAAAAATTTTGTTGGTATACTCCTCTGCATTTAATGTCTCCTAAATGCTGTGCTATAGCATTTCATCCAAATCCTCCCAACATCATTTTGATGACTTAAACATAACCCAGCTGAGGTCCTGAGAGTCTAAGCTTTTCTGCCTTGCTCCCTACTCGGGAGGCGACAATGGCAGATGGCACAGTTAGGTGACTCCCTAACCCCTCTGTGGCTAGTTACAGAGCCAGTAGTGAATTTCATAACCTCCTTTTGTCCTCCCTACTCTTTCTTACAAGTCATAACTTTCCTATGTGCTCTGGATGTTAAACAACTTGTACCTATATTATGGCTGTCACACATATCACAGTGTTAGTGGTACCCATAAACTCACGGCATCACTACCAGGTTTAATAAAGTACATAGGGAATAGCTGAGACTAGGCAGAATGAAGCACAACTCTGGTTACAGAGTCCCAGGAAAAGCCTGTGCTATATTCATGGAGAGATTTATTGGGACATCTCAAAGGATTTTCATTAACTATGAAAACATAGTACTTTATTTATTCTAAGGTAAACTTGGAGGGGGAACAGATTGCTCCATGGTTAGAGTGCTTGCCTCGCAAGCATGAGGATAGGCGTGCAGATCCCAGGAATCTCAACAAAGACTGGTTGGAGAGACAGCAGGTGATAGAGAAATTAGCTGACCAGGCTAACATCATCCATACGTTCTAAGTTCATCAAGAGAGAGATGCTGCCTCGGGGAATAAGGTAAAGTGCACTCAAGGAGGACTCCTGACTACAGACTCTTTCTTTCATATGCACACAATCATGTTTGCTCACAAACATGGGATGATGCAAGTACACACACACACACACACACACACACACACACACACACACACACACCATACACACAGAAATATAAACAAAACTCTTGATGTCAAACATGCCAACAGCCACCCCACTCTGAAATAGATTATAACCAACCACATCACCTTACTTTGTGTTTAAAATAATCTATAACTATTTAATTCTTTGGAATATTGACTGTCTGGGTAATTGGGGTATAAATGTATTCAATAGAAAAAGAATTATCTTTGGGAGGGAAATTAATGATACAAAAATCATAGTGTGTTGAATGAGCTTAATTTATTCACTCTATTACTTTCCCTCTTACCAGGGATAATTTAAAGTCAATAGTAGTTCCATTTAAAACCTGTGAATTTTCAAATCTTCTAATTTAATTATGAAATTGAAAGAGATGTCAAATCATTCTGAGTTTACATTTGTATAAAGTAAATACTAAGCATGAGACCTAGGTAATAAATGACATAGTTCTCAAGCATCTCTAATTAACTGTCTTCTCACATTTTAATTCTTTTATTCTCAAATTGTGCCACTGTGACTTTGAGTTTTCCAGGAAAACAGTATCTATTGGAGCATGTATATTTTTTCTACCTCTGGTCTCACAGCTAGAAAGTCCAGGCTGTTGTGTTGTAAACTTTTATTGGCAGGAGTTCATAATTCAGCTGTAAAATTTCATGCTGGGCTGCAATTCAGTGCACAAGCCCTATGCCCTGAAGAGCTTATGTTTCTACAAAAACAATTGTAAAAAAAAAAAAAAATCTATTTTTTTCTCTTTTAGGTGGACCAGAAAATAGTATAGTGAGAAACACTATCCTTTAAAAAAACCTTCTAAAAATAAAAGGTGCAAGATAAAATGATCTCTCTGATACTGAGACATAACCCCTCACTCATAAAAATAACTATTATATGATAGCAATGGAAAATTTATACTTGTAACAAGTACAGCTTGCTCTCTGGTTCTCAGAGTGCAAGAAATGTCACTTTGCTTTATTTTTTCTAAGATAGATTAAATCCAGTGTGAAGTCAACATCACCAAGGTTGACAAGAACTCTAATAATAGTCAATTTAGGGTGCCCTCTCTCCACCCTCGGGCATTAGTAGAACTCTGAGGCTGATGTAGTCCCAAAGAAAAGCCAAGAGCACATAGCTAACTATGTGGCAGCTTGGGATTCTTAATCAGGCAGCCACCTTCTGGCAGCTTGGGATTCTTAATCAGGCAGCCACCTTCCTCATATAGGCACTGTTACCACTACTGCCATGACCAAAAAGTTCAAGGTGGGTACTCTGGGGTTACTATGGTATCTGGTCTTATGTCAACTTGGCAGACAAACTAGGGTTATCTGACAGGAGGGAACCTTCATTGAGAAAATGTTTTCATAATATCCACCTGTAAGGCATTTTCTTAACTAGTTATTGATGAGGGAGGGCCCAGCCCATTGTGAGTGGTGCCATCTCTGGGCTGGTGGTCTTGGGTTCTATAAGAAAGCAGGCTGAGTAAGCCATGGGAAACAAGCCAGTAAGCAGGCTCCTGCCTCCAGGTTCTTGTCCTATTTGAGTCCCTGTCTTGACTTCCTTCAATGATGAATAATACTGTGGACATGTAAGCCAAATAAACCCTTTCCTTCCCAGCTTGATTTTTGGTCATGGTGTTTTATCATATCAATAAAAACCTTATCTGAGACAGCGACCTAGTGATGATGCCCTGAGAGGCCTGAGGACATGAGCACTCATGAGCATATCTATGTATATGGCCTTTACATCTTCCCTCTTGACCCCAATTTCCCACTTCCTTTCCAGTTTCCAACCCACAAGGGACCCTCCAATCCCTCTCATAAACGCCTATGTTTGGAGTACTCAAGTTCCTTGTGGAAATTTCTAATTCCGAACCACAGTAACAACTGTTCACATTTACTGTCTCGTTCTCACTAAGAAGGTTGGCCGATAAGAAAGAGGTGAAAGGAAATTACTCTAGTTTTCCTACTTACTCAACTTTAGAAGAAAAGAGGAGTCACCAACTCTATGTGTGGATGCAATCAAAATCACCCTTTTCTTCCAACCTGGAAACATCCAGGGAATAAGTCTCTGTGTGTCTCTGCACATGCATGTCAACTTGGTGCATTCCCTTCTCTGTTGGAATCCAATACCACTCTGCAAACAAAACCATCCTGAACACTTACGTTGTTCTTTCCTGAGTTTGAACTTAAGACTTCAGATACTTCTCACAGTTTCATTAGCCAATGTACCTTTCAGTGGCTTTCTATAAAGGGTGGAGAGCTAGAGAGCACTCACTCAAAGAAATTTCTGGGGTGCCCTTCAGAAACTGAGAGGTGAGACTTGACAGACACTAATTAGCATATGTTTATCAGACTGAATCTTTGACTTCTGGTCCATGATAAGTGACAGATGATAACGGGTCACTACTAGCAGAACCCGAAGAAGCAGAGTTGTCGTTACTGTGGCTATGAATGGACCATTATGTTAGAATAATGCTGATAGGCCAACACTGGCTGATGAAGTGGAGAGAGCTAAGGATGCGGAGACGTCCAACTGACAGCCAGATAAATATCAAGTGATAGATACCAAGTTACCCATCATGGGAAATTTTTGATTGCCCCAAGCTGCTAGTCTTTCAATACACTATTTCTCTGTTTGATCTTTGTGGCGTCTGCCTATAAATGCATTCTTGTCAAATAGGCACCCAGAATGATGGGAGAAAGGAGCAGATGTTGTCTGCTGCCTCCTTCACAGTATATCAGTGCCATTCTCTTTGTGTTTGAATGATTTCCCCTACTCTTGTTTTCTGTTAGAGATTGACTCACAAAACATAACTGGAAATGGCCAGGCCTGTCCACAGAGGCCATATGTGTGACCTCTCCCAGAAGCTCACTTTCTTTTTGCCCCCTCATAACGTGGGAAGCCGGGCATGTTTACATACTTGGGATTCTGCGTTATTGTGTGGGTTCCTGTTACCTACTAGTCCTTGTGTTGATGTTTTCTTTAGATTAAATTCTTCTTCACTGGATCTGTAAAGTTGAAAGGTGAAAACACATGATAAGTTACTTCTTGGGGGAGTTGGGAGTTGGGAGTTGGGAATACTGGCTGGAATTTAAAAAAAAAAAGCAAAGGAAAACTAAGAACATTCTAATCATAAAAGGAAAGAAAAATTAAAAGCGTTTGTTTTACACTTCTGGGTTAAGAGGAGAATCTAGATTTCGGTAACAAAGGATCTTTTCAGGCAACTAACATACCAGTGAGTTCAAATTCATCTTTAAAACCTAGTTCCCTGTGAATAGCCTTTCAGTAGTATAGCATCCTTGAGTCTTTCCTTGTATGATGCTACATTTGGCAATCTACGAGATTGCCACCAGGTGGCGCTCACGTAGTAACTTTGAAACAGCCAGCCCCGACCGGTAAAAACCCAGAACTGAAAATACTACTGTCAAACAGATGTTCTTGTCTTTGATGCCGCATCGAAGTTAAGGTAGGAATGATGAGGTCGGAAAGGCTAATAAATTTATTATGTGTTGGAAAACTTATTTCTCCTTGCCCATGAGGCAGAAAAGCCATTATTTGTAAAGCATAATGCCCCCCATGCTTTGTTTGCTGTGGCACCAAATTCCCTAATCCTCCACAGAGTTCTGTTATCCTTTGTGCGATGTGCATCTTCGGTGATAAGTAAAGAAAAGGATACGATAGTAGTTTCTGTTCGTTGATTGCCTAAAACTTTAGTATATTTAAAGAAATCTGTTATGGGGTGGGGAGGGGATGCAGTGCACACTGATCATCCAACAGTGGCTAAAGAATAGAGACAACACTAATACTGAGAAGTAAATGGCCTGGGAGAATGGCAGGGCCTCTAAACAAAGCAAGCAGTTGGACAAAAGTGTCCGCCCCCCCACCCTGTGGATCAAATAGATCCTAGCGTCTCTGCATCCAGCTTGTCAATCCTGAATCTGTTTTCCACGTCTCTTTATCCCTCACCCAGTCTTCTTCATCCTTTCTTCCAGTTCTCCCTGCAGTGGAATAGGTTGTTAGTAGACTGGAGTTACAGGACGGTAAGTAGCTCGCTGTTCAGATAATGAGAAAGCAAGCAGAAATGTCTCCGGTGCTCGTTCTCTTCTCCCATCTTCTTGCCCAGTTGCAAGGTCTGCAAACTTCCTTGGGTAAATCCTGCCACAGATAAGGAGTGTCAAAAGGGGTGCGGGGGGCGGGGGGGGGGAGGTTAGATAACTGTCCTGGCTGTACCCTCTGTGGATTCATTTCTGTTTATTTGTTTACTTTGTTTGGATTGCACTCAGGCCGTGTGTAAGTTTGACGAGCTCTCTACCACTGACCTGTATGTCTAACAGAGCACCTTCCTTTTCTTTCTTTTTCTTTTATTTTTTTGTCTGGTTCACTTTGAGGCAGGGCCATATTAAGTTTTCCAGACTGGCCTTGAGCTCACATTGTAATCAAGGCTGTAGTGTGCCACACTTCTGTTGAGCTTCCTGAATAGCTAGGATTACGCATCTGCACTGCTGGACTCAGCTTCAGTGTGGATGAGCAGTCGGTGAGAAGGGCCAAGCCACGGTGCTCCTCACCTGTTCAGTTAGTGGCTTATCCTTCCTGTATCAGATGAAATACTCACGTGCATGTCCATTCAATCAGTTTGAAAAGTTGTAAGCTGAACAAAGAAATAAAGAGGGGCAATGAAAGGAAGTGGCTAGCGCGCTTCAGAAAATTCAAATATAAAAACTCAGTAAATGCTAGGTAAGCAAAGAAATTAGGTAGTTTACATTCCTTGTTTTACAGACAAAAGGGTGGGCGGGCAGAGAGTTCAAACAGTTTACATACAAGTCAAAATGTTGTTTTTTTTTTTTTTTTTTTTTACTAACTAAAACCTCAAATGACTGATACAGATGTCAAAAAAAAAAAAAAAAAAAGCACCAAATTGAATATATTGACCCCTTTCCTAAAGATTTCACTTTCTGGTACAGAGCTGTTTAGAAAATAGAGTTTGTAACTAAGCTGCCCATGAGTTCATCAAAGGTTTGTTATGAAGAGAGGCATTTTGTGCAGGTTAGAACTAGATCCACATGCTTAATGGCCTGAAAAGCAGTGACCACCCCAAGGATGTCTGCAGGCCAATGTCATCTCCAAGGGCAAGACATCTAGCTAGTCCCTGGGAACCCATGCTCAGAAGGGTCTCTTGCCCGGTTCAGGGCTCCGCTGTTGCTCTCTTAAAGTTTTTAATCCGTTTTTAACAGAGGCTCCTGTGCTTTCATCTCATACCGGCCCTGCAACGCTGTCGTCTGTCGGATGGCTGCCTCAAAACAGGCACATCTTCTTTCCTGGACTGTTTCGCAACCTTTCAGACTGTCCCCAGAAGACTTTGCTAGCCGGTTATTTCCTCAAACAGATGAGCTAGCGTGGACTATCTGTGCACCAGCTTACATTCTTGTCACGGAGCTAAAGACAAAGATTCCCTTTCTCACTGGTCAGTTCCACACTGAGAACCCACTCTATGTGAGGTGCATGCCAGGCCAAGGTCATATTCTAATTCTTTCGGTCATGGCTGCCTTCTGTCTTCTCAAAAAGAGGGAGTACTTATGTACTTGGGCGCCCTACATTCCTCTTTATCCTTGTTACAGTTTTCTCCCAGGGAAAGACCTATCACAGTCTTGTCCTTCAGCCCTGGGAGTGTCTTCTAATCTCTTTGTTCTGTCTGCAATTACTACCAATGGGAGCTAAGGCTGAGCCACTGGAGAAATGCTACCCCAGGGGGAAGCTGCCATCCCTTGCTCAAGGCTAAAAAAATTTCTCCTGTGGGTCCTGGTGGATTTTTGAAACATTAAATATGGTCTATATTCTTTGTGTGTTAAAGAATCAAATCTGCAAATGAATCTCTTGATGTTTTAATTATCTATTTATTGTATTCGACACTGAACTGGAAGTTGTGGTTACAGCTCTATCTCTGGAGGGTCAGTCAAAGAGACTAAAAATACCTGAGTATGCAAAAAAAAAAAATGTATAGAAGGGCAACAAGGAAAAACGCAACTCAGAGTATGTGGAATCGTGTCCACTTCAAGATTAAGAATACTAGTGGGGCAGTGAGGACTTGAGAGAGCCTTAAGTGGCTAATGCTCACACTGGATGGTACAGGGAGAAGCTATTAGACCTTTTCCAAATACTTCTGGAAGACTGTGTAGAAGAGGTGGGATTGCATGAGCTATTTGGATGATAAAAGAGAGAAAACTTGGCAGTTGGTCGGAGATAGCATTCCAAGAATATGGCACAATTTGGAAAAGGCTTGTGTGGAATGACTGGGTGATGGAGACATTAAGCCAATTGGCTTGAACTGAGCTGGGGCTCATTCCAAGGAAGGATTTCAAATTTAATTCAAAACAAAATAATGACTTTCTGAAGCATTATTAAGGCAACTAGCAATAAATTTCTGAATCTAATCTACGCTACACAAATTACAAGCTGGTGTATGGGAGTCCCAGGGAAGGAAGTCTCCTGGGTAGTAGTAAGGGGTAAGCCTTGAGAGTGAGCAACATTAGCAACCCTTGGGGGTAAACGCAGCAAGGCCTGTACGCTATACATTACAGACAATAGTCATATTATACATATATATACAGTGCAAATAGTCAAGGGGAAGGAAATATTTTATTCTTGTTTTGCCAGTGTGAGGAAAAGAATTATGGATGTCAGTCTTGGCCTCCTTATGCCCATCTTTTTTGTTATCCTCATGACTCCTGACTCTCTGAACAGAGCTCCTAGCAGCCTTCATCTTTGGGAAGAAGAATGCTGTCTCTATTTGCTACACCTTTACTTGCCATGCCCGGGTAAGATTGTGTTCATCCGCTGAGATGGATTTTAAAATCTTACTAACATCCATTTCTTTCACAAAGATTTCTGTTAAATGATAAGAGAACATCTAGGCATGCAAAAAGATAATCGGCAGCGTGATTAAAGAGCTGTTAGAAAGAGCGACTCCCATGCCAAAGGAGTGGATCTGGAAAGTACAAAGGAAGACAATGTGTGTCATGAGAAGATGAAGAAAGAGACGGGAAAAGTTAGAAACGGGGATCTGTCTTAAAGAATAAGAAGGAACCATGGTAACCAGGAAGAACAGAGCATTATGGGAAGGCATGAAACCCCAAAGGGAAAGTAAGGCCTCCAGTAAAGGTTAATCATGAAACAAGAGCCCTGTAATACAGTTCTGGTCAGGCGGTTCCAGAGCACAAGAGAGGGAAATTTGGTAGGAGACACAACATGGAGAGTCTCACTTATTTATTCATTCATTCATTCATTCATTCATTCATTCATTTATTTATTTATCTATCTATTCATCTATTTATTCATTCGTTTGTTTGTTTGTTTATTAGTTTTAAGGACTGCATTTTTTCTTTTTTTTTTTTTAAATTCATTTTACATACCAATCACAGATCCCCTTCTCATCCCTTCTCCCACTCCATCCCCCTTCCCCCCTACCCCCCCTCCAAGATGGTAAGTTCTCCCATGGGGCGCACAGCTAAGCCTGAATATACCAGAGTCTCACTTTTATGCTGAAGGACATAATGCTCAGAGTACCACTTTCTCCCCAAGCTCAGAGGGTTAAAGAAAAAAAAGTTAATGGTTTGAAAACTTGCAGTAAGTTCTTCTTCTCTTTCCCTAACACAATGTTAACTTGCCAGTGCACAGAAGAGGTAAATCACCCACCCTATATGACAGTTTTGATAGCACCATCTGAAAAGACACCAGATCATTTGTCTTTGTGAAAGGCCCTGAGCATATTCTCAAGATCTGCTACTGGTATGAGAGCAGGCCCCCGCAGAAGGGCTCTGGAGTGCATCATTTGGCATCTCCCGCTGCTCTGGCCATCTGCTGCACCTTACAATGGGGTCTGGCAATTTAAAAGATGGCACAGGCAACCCCACAATATATCCATATGTTCTCCTCCTCCTCCTTGTAGCACGAGAGACAGAGCAGCCATCTTCAAGACGGCACCAGGAATCCCTACCCACATGATTTCCGTTTTCTCCTGAAGACCAGAGTTCGCAACTTACAATTTGTAGTGCAGAATCAAACAGCTAGGAATCTGACCAGAAAATCTGTATAGCTGATGTTAAGTTATGAGCTAGCCTCAGGAAAAAAAATAGAGACTCAGATTTCAATAAGAAAGAAAGACCCACTCACAGGTAGGTTGGCTTGTGAGAAATGGTTGCTAGTAGGGTAAAGTTCCTGGAGAAATCAGAATTGTATTTGTACCTGTATACAGGATTTTATAACCCAAAGCCTTGCTTCTCAAGGTGTTCTACCATGGTATCTCCAAGGACTCTTGGTAGAGATGATAGAGAGTCCTCTGAGATCCACCCCAGACCATAGCATCAAAAACTGGATCTTCACAGGAGTCCTAGTAGATTAATGTACACACTGAAATTTGTATTTCTATGCTCTCTCCTAGAAAAAAAAAAACACACACACACAAAAAATAAAATCCCCCTGTAGTTTTGATCATGCTGGGCAAAGAATGTCCACGCTATGAATGAAATAAGAACTTCCTTCCTATTCAGAATTTTAAGGCAGCAGACGTGATACCATAAGCAAGTTTTTAAATGGATGCTCACTGAATGACTTTCTAATTTTCTCAAGAAAGAGGGGTTTTAAAAGTATCTACTCTGGCACTCTGCCCCAGACTAAGCACTGGGGGGAGCTGATCACTTCTTGATTTGGGACACTTAAATCCCCACTTTTCCAGTTTATTCAACTGAGGGCTGGTGATTTCTTCTATTACCCATTCGTACGTACTGTGGCGCTTTCTTTTTAACTGTATGGAGGCTGCAGGCTCACTGTGCTACATGCCACTAGGTGTGCGTTCTTCTTGTCCATTCTATGAATGAAGAATGCTAAGCCTGCTTTTCCACTTGTAGCTTGAATTGAAGAAGCGTTATCACTTTGCATATAGTCCGGAGGCACTTCATATGATGTCATTGTCCAACCCCCAGGCCATGGCAGTTTTGGACAGTACTCCTTAATCACTTCATGTCACTGCTATGAGGGTCTCATTGATCGTACAGAAAGGAATAAGACAATGTGGACAAGAAGTACAAAAACAATGCTTGCTAGCATGCACAAAATGTCTGCCTAGCTCTCAGCAATTCATAGGGAGCAGAGAATAGCAGGGATCACAATGTTGAATCACCCAAAACGGATGAGTTTATCCAAAAACGAGATGAAAGACGACTTAAAAATTATAATTCCATTTCATATGGAGTGATTAAAATTAGGATAACAAATTGTCAGCTAATGAAATACACAGACAGGAGAGGTGAAATGGATAATAAAAGGTTTGCTCAAGGTGCTAGTTTTCATTGAAAAAAAAAACCTTTGTACTGATATTGTTGTTTAAAAACTGATTCGTTTTATGAGGGCCTAATATGAATGATGCATCTGGGAGTCACCCAGGAATATAATGCAATGGATACATGGCTGACATTCAGGTTTCACTATACAAACTTCTGGGTAGAAACATAAGAATGAATTTCTTCAGTTTATTCTCTAATTGTTGAAAATATATTTAGGCATCGTGCTTTAATAGCTTCCACACTATAGGAAACACACACACATGCATATACACACATATATATGTATGTGTATGTATGTATATATTCATTATGTGTGTGTGTATGTATGTATGTATGTATGTATGTATTCATTAGCCACACAAGTGTTGATAAATACATAAGCTCCCAGAGTCACCATGTTTGGTTTCCTGAAGATTCAATCTCTAAACAGAAACACAATTCCTAACCCCAGGGAGCTTACATTTTAGAAGAATCAATGTGCAAATAAATAATCCAAAAGAAAACTGCCTTACCCATCTGACAGAGTCAATTGGCAAAAGAAAAATTAGTATCACAGAAAAATATGCTAACATCTGGAGAATAATGAAATTATGAGCAACAAGCAACAATGAAATCATGCCAAATTCAAATGATGGCTGCTCTTGGTTGGTTTCCAGAAGTAACTATTAAAAGAACATATTAGCCTTAACCCAGTGTGTCTTCTGTGATGACTGTGGAGGGGGTATGTCATGCTCCATTCATGAGGGATGGACAGATGCCAGGGTATTTCACGGGAACCTAATTGTTCTTCCCTGCCAGGAAATTGCTACAGCATGACAAAATCCCAAGGATCAAAGTGCCTGAAGATGAGAACCCCTGTAGCCAATTTGTGTTGCCTTCAGGTTATGTTATAGATCACCCAAAATACCTTGTAGTCATCAGTGCCCCAACAGAGACCTGGGCTTCAAGATTCACCAGGGGCTGTCTCTATGACCCAGGGCAAATAATTTATGCCTTTGAACCTCATTCTTATAATTTGAAAAATTGAATGCATAATATAATAATACAAGATCAGTGTAGAAAATGGATATCTGTGTGTTCGTGTGATGCATACACTTCCTGATGTTGATTGGGTGTGCAACACCTATTAGCACCCTGCCTCAATCTCACAACTGCCTTCATAAAGATCAAATTTATTTCCTCAATAAACCCAAACTTTGATGTTTTATCTTTAGGATTTTTTGTGCTTATTAGACCCTGATTCCTTAGGCTTCATTTCTGTGCATATTTGCTCATAAACCAATGAACAAATATAAGATAAAATGTCATGTGGTAGGGCTGTCAGTTACAGCTCAATCTCATCAGCATACCATGCTTATCTACCTAGGAGTTGCTGGTTTGAATATCTGTTAGATATTGTCCTTATTTAGAGGTACATGTGGAAAATTAAAAAAAAATGGACTCAGCAGGCTGTATTTATATACACATACACATAGATATACAAATGTATGTAACAATTAAAGAAGAGATCATGAATTTGAGAGGAGACAAAGGAAGAGTTGCAGGTGGGACAGAGGGGGTAAAATTACATAAATATAGCCTCAGGTATGAAATTCTCAAAACAACTAATTAAAATTTTTAAAGTGCTAGAAACAAACAAGAATTAGTTTCATAAACATGATGTACTCTACACAAAGCAATGCTTAGGTATGTTGTAAGGGGAAAACTTTAAGGTTCAACTTCTCAGTGTTCCTAATGAAGGCAATAATATGAATAAAATGAAGGAGAAGAAATTAAAGACAATACAGAACATAATATTTCAACAATGAAGTCATATCCAAGTGAGAGGTCAGTTAGGAAGGACCTGAACATTGTGTTGTCCTTGTGTGTGCATGTATTTATGTGTTCAGCCTTACTAAAAAATAGCTTCATTTCTCATCTATGAATCTCTAAACCTATTTTTTGTCTTCTACATATATTTTCTGGAAAACATTATGTGTGGAAGCAGAAAGTCATCTCTGTTTACTTGCTTTTAATTTTTAGTTCATCTAGTTTGAGCCTCCTATGAGAATGTGTTAGGAGAAATATGTTTCTGTGCTCTAAGTGTCTACCTCATGTGAGCAACTTGGCCAGGACACTCCAAATATTTGTTGGGCATCTATTATGCTCCAGGCATCAAGCCTACAAGCACATGTCCCCCACTAGAGTTAGCAGAACAATTTTGCATGGATTCAAACAGATTGCAAAATGAGGAAGCAAGAATGCTACTGGATCTTCAAAGCTGAAGGGAAACATTTTCTTCAGAGCATGTCAGCCTAATCCTCTTCTAACGTCTGTGGGGGTAGGCTTTCATGGCAGTGTAAAGGAACTAAGGCTCTACTGTTCAAGGTGGAACCAAGTGTCTCTCTGTGTACACTGGCGAGACCTCAAGCCTTGGAAGGGAAACATGGCTTCATGCCACTGGAGACTCAAAGGCTGTTTCTAGCTGCCAGGCACAAATCCTTTTCTAGCTCCAGAAAGCCTACAGTGTAGAGAGCTTCTAACCAGTGCCAGGAGCTAAATTAGGTCCTTCAATACTAGAACTGTTTGATTGTAGAATTGAGTGTCTGGGTCACTCCTGGACAGTCTCCTCAGTTCCTCTTCTATCTTTCCTTTGAACAAACACATATTGATTTGTTCATGACACCCCATATTCATAGACTAATGAATCTGTATGTCATTGCTAAAATCATTTATTATAGCAGTTACATGTAGCTCAGGCTCTGCTTCATTACTTTATTTTTGATGACTCTGAGCAGGCTAGTATAAAGATGATAAGAGAAAAGGACAGAATGAGAGGAGATTTGTTAGCAGCTCTGTCTGAACTATCATCTCCTATGAGGATGAATACACAATGGGTCAAGAACCACAATGGGTCAAGGTCCAGAGAAGAGATACTGCAGAATGCTCATCCCTAAATGGGACATCTATTACATAAAACTTTTATCACATGGCAAGGCTGAAATATTTTTTCATGTTCTCCTTTGCATCTAAGTGTTAAGAAAATTTGTCAAACATCTAAACATTTTTGGTTATTATTAATCAAATTTCACAATCACTCCTTTGAGTTATAGTGTCACAGACCAGTGGCCACTCTGCATCATGCCTCTCAGTCTCAGATTCCAGAAAAGAGCAACATCTCTCCTCTGCAAGCATCTCAGCAGGAAATATATCCAAAATTCATAGCTAGGCCTTCCTTTTTTTTTTTTTTTTGTATTTCCATTCCCTTCTCCAACTATGCCTTTCTTTGCCTCCATTCACAGCAATTTATGAGCCATCATTCAAATCTGTCTTGGACTTCCCATCAGTAATTTTTCAATCAGTTCAATTTCCTTGAAGTACTGCCCTTCCTAGCATAGATGGCTCTCAAAGTTCTGTTCAAATTCTAAGACCTAGTTTAATATCAAATCTTTTTATCCTTCATTTTTATAAGTTCTTTGAGAATTTTATACAATGTAATTTGATTATATTATGCCCTTTCTGAAACTTCTCCCAGATCCATCTTTCTTCCCTTCCCACCCAAATTTCTGTCTTCTTTTTATTCTTATTTTTCTGAGATTAGAATATAATCACATCATTTTTGCCATCTTTTATACCCTCCAAAACCTCCCACATAATTGACCTTGCAATCTTTAAAATTAATTGCCTATGTTTTATTAATTTTTACATATTTATAATGTATATTTATACTTATGTACATATATAGATGCATATTCCTAAACATATCAATTCAATTTGTTCATTCTGTAAAATGTTAATGTATGTCTGTTTTCAGTGCTGACCATTTGTTATTGTGTAATCAATTGATGTGTTCTTCCCTGTATAAGACGATTTCTCCCTATCAAATACAGTGTGGGCTGCATGTATACTTTCTTATGTGGGGCCTTCCACTGGAGCATGATCAACCTACCAGAGGCCACATATTTAGAATAATTTAATGACTCTCCCTATCACAACAGCTATCAATTACCCAAGTAACTTCTTAGCTAGAAATGGAATTTGGACCTAGCTCCCTTTTCTAGAGTGGAATTTTCTCTGGTTTGAGCTTGGGCTGGTCTTCTGCATGCTGTCACAACTACTGTACATTCCCGTGTGTAATGGTTTTGCTGTGTCTGGAAGGGATTTGCTGTAGTTACCCATCACCTCTGGCTCTTACAACCTGTCCATCCTATCATCTACAATGATTGCAGAGTCCTGGTAGGAGAAAGTATGACATAGATGCTCCAATTAGCCTTGAACGCACTGTAGTGTCTAATTTTCTTCACCTTGATCAGTTGTGGGTCTCTGTCTTCATTGACATCTACTGGAAACAGAAGCGTCTCAGATGAGGGTTAATCTTTGGGTGTAATGGTAAGTCATTAGGCATTAGTTTAAATCTGTGCTCACTTAACAGAATAACAGTTGTAGGTTCTCCTGTATAGCCACAGGGTTTTGGCTCAATATGGGCGCCAAGTATGGGTCTTCGTTTGTGGAGTGGGCATAAAATTCTCTCAGAAAGTGTCTGGTTACTCCTAGGACATTCATGCAACTGTTGCAACCAGCAGCAGGTTTGCCACGGCAGCTGTTAGTGTAGCTCTAAGGGTTCACAGGTAAATACGATTGACAAGTAGTTTTCTCCTGCAATTGAGTACCTATACCTTCCAGCATTATGAAAACTAGATAATAGGGATGAGGCTTCTGGTCAATACCATCTTGATTTCTGGGTGTCCTCTGACTCACTTATGTAGTGTCTTCAGCAGTGAAATCTTACCTTCAATTTCTGGAATGTAGCTAAGAGAAACTGTAGCATGAATCCTAAAGGGTCTTATTAATTAAAACAAATCTGGGACCAGGTATTGGGGTGCGATATGCTGGAAGAACAGAGAAGCAGAACAAGCCATAGCTACGTCACCTTGCCAATTCCTCAGCTGATCCTGTTTCCTCAGAATGGATGCCTCTCAGCTGAACTGCTTCTTGAAAGCCTGAAAGCTTAACCAGCTTAGTTCCTGGTTTTCACACCTTATATACCTTTCTGCTTTCTGCCCTCACTTCCTGGGATTAAAGGCATGAGTGACCATGCCTGACTGTTTCCAGTGTTGCTTTAAACTCACAGAGATCCGGATGGATCTCTACCTCCCAAGTGTTAGGATTAAAGACATGTGCGCCACCATTTTCTGGCCTCTATATCTAGTGGCTGTTCTGTTCTCTGACCCCAGATAAGTTTATTAAGGTGCACAATATTTTGGGGAACACAATACCACCACAAGAAACACCCTGTTATGTTTAGGAGGCTATAGGACCACGCTTACCAAGAACTCCAAACAAAGTCATTTGTTGTTTGTTAGCCTATGGTATTTCCTAGGGCATTGTTACTGTTAGAAGATAACTTCATTTAAAATCTTTACTTTTATGTTTATGTAAATACTTGGAGAAGCTTCTTCAACAGCAGGTTTCCATATGAGTTGTTTTTGGAAGTTTCTCTAGTGTTAGTTATCCCTCCCATGTTCTTTCCTCTGCTCTCATCACCCATAACCTCAGTTCTAGTAGAATATATCACACACACTTTATCCTACTCCCCTCTCTAACCCCCAAGATCCTTCCTTTGTTCTGAATAAGTAAAACATCCCGTTTTGCTCCTAGTACCCCATAAGGTCATTTTTAAATTTTTTATATATTTTTAATATAATCTATCTTGATCATATTTTCCCCCTCTCTAACACCTCTTCCCTTCTCTCTACCCACTCAATTTCCTGTTCTCCCCACTATTTCTCTCTTTCCCCACAAAACAAAAGCAAATAATGAAAATTAAAACGAATAAAATAAGACATAATACAAAACAGTACACAAACAAAACACCACCCTGCCCCACGACAAACCAAAAATATATTAAAACATGGAGTTTGTTTTGCATTGGTCAACTACTCTTGTGTATATTGCTTGCTCTGGAATGTGATTGATATTCCCAATGACACTTCTTAGAGAAAACTGATTTTCCCTTATGTCCCTGGCTGGTCAGTAACCCCCCATGTAGAGACTAGGCTGACTTCAATCTCAGAGATCCTCCTGTTTCTGCTTCCTGGTGCTGGGATTTAAGTTTTACCATGCCTGGCACCTCATAAGGTCTATCTAAGTCACTAATATCTCTTCTTTGAAAATCTGTGCAACCCACAGTTCTCATGTGGCTTCATAAGCAAATGTTTGCCAAAGTGGTCAGTTCCTCATCTCAGTACTCTCTTTGCTTGGTACCCTGGACACCTGTTTACTTATGGTTAGCCTCCAGCCTCCTAGCCTTCCTTTCCAAGTTCCTACAACTCTTGTTTACCCTTTATTCTGTTTAGTGTATCAGAACACAATCCTTGGAGTCTGTCTCTATGTTAAAACACACACAATGTGAGAATATTGAGTCTTGTGACTTAAACTTAAAAACAACAACAACAAAAATACCAGTGTTTTAAGCCCTGATTTTCAATCTTATGTACCACAGTTAGAAGGTAGATAGGCATCTCTGATTCATCTCATTCACATCCCAAACCCTAGACATCAGTCAATCCCATTGTTTCTAGTTTCAGAAGGAATCTAGTGTCACAAATCTTTCTTTTTCTTCCTTTAAGTTCCCATCAACTTTATTTTTCATAGATTACAGTATTATTTTAATTAGATCATTTGCATCTTTCTTTATATTTCTCAATCTGTTCCATTGCAGCCAGAACGATACATTTAAATATGTTATATAATTTTGTTCTGGGCTTTCTGTGACTCGTCAAACAAACAAACAAAGAGATAAATAAATGGAATTACCACTTTTCACCAGGTTCTTTGATGGTCTGAGAACTGGACAGCTAAGATATCCTCCTCTCTCTAATGTGCATTTCCTCTGTTCTTATAGCTCCTATCAAGCTGGCGCTCTTACAATAGTCTTAGAATAGGCTGAGCTCATCTTAGCCTCCAGGCTTCTGCTTCTTGTGTCCTAGGAAATCCCCCTTTAATCTCTACCTGGGTTTCACTTCTACTTTCCTCGTCATCTTCTCAGGCCCCTCTGCCATTGCGGCTTTCTCTTAGCATCACACAACTAGAAGCTCCACTCTCCATCCTCCCGGACCAGAACCCCCAGCTTTATTCTTCTAAACCGTTGTCACGCTATCACAACTACAAAACCTTCATCCTCCCAACATGCCTTCCCCCTTTATCTCTCTCTGTTATTTATCCCCATCTATTCCATGTTCCTTATGCTGCATTTATTTCTTCTCCCCCAGTTTTGAATGTAAAATCCACAAAAATAGTGTTTTTATTCTTTACCAAGTCTTTGACATTTACAGCATGTATGTATACATATTACAGTGTCTGCTGCTCATTAGGTATTAATAAGTATTTACTAAAGGAAGGATTAAAATGATAATTGAAACAAAATTTCTTTACCTGCCCTGTGTAGACTGACTCTTATCACTAAGTTTTCCCTGTTATCAGTTGGTAGGAAACCCAGTAACAAAAAAAAAAAATAAGAAAAGGGAGATTTGAACAAAATAATTGAATATCTATATCTAGCTAGAATAAGGTTTGGATATCTTCTTGTAGGGATGAACAATAGAAAGCCTGTGAAAAATTAAAACAAAGCACTGATGTGGCATTTTAAAAAACACTAATGTGTGTAAGCACTGAAGACATCTATTTGGAATGTGAATATTTTTACTTGTGGAATCTTGAGAAAAATGCTAATATTGTTTGACTCCCATTTCTCATCTGCGTGGTAACTGTGGTGTATAGTTACTATTTGATGTCCTTCCTAAGCCCAAGAATTTGCTCAAACCTGTAAGGGTCTGAGTGAAGAACAGGGAAGGAAAAAGAGGGGAAGCAAAGGAAGAGAGAGAAAGAAAAGTGAAATGAAAGAAAGGTACAGGGAGAAAATGAAGAAAAGAAAATGATGTAAGAAGAAGGAAGAAGGGAGGGAAGACTCTCTCTCTCTCTCTCTCTCTCTCTCTCTCTCTATATATATATATATATATATATATATATATACATGTGTGTGTATGTGTGTGTGTATGTGTGTGTGTGTGTATGTGTGTGTGTGTGTGTGTGTGTGTGTGCGTGTGTGTATTGTATTATGTAGAAGGAACCTAGTTTTCTAAATGAGTGCCTGAACATTCTGGAAAGATTGTGTGACTTCTACTGACATCCAAATTCTTCGGTGCTTCTTGATCACTACCTAGACCTTTGTCCAAGTCCTGGATCTCTAGCTTTCTAAATATTGCAACCAGAGGTTTGGTGTTTGGGAAGACATCACGAAATCACTCATTCGTTAGCAGATAACTATTCAAATGTAAACTAACCTAATCTTGTTGGAATACATTACTATCTCTCTGATCAAATATTTTGAACAATAGCTATTCATTTGGTATCACTACTCAATAGTATCCCAATTTCATTGTCACCTTGTAAACTTATTTTAAAATATTTATTCAGGCCTGTGGAATAACTTGCAACATGCTGAAACATTTTAATACAGCAAAAATAAGCCTCTCTCATTGTCTGCCTTTAAAGATTAATGTAAAGATATGCTTTTTCAAGCTAAATGTGTGTGGCATTTATTTCACTTTAGCCAAATTACTATGAAGGATTATATTCTACCAGCTACAACCATGGCAAGTTCATTACCATAATTATCTCATCATTCTGTGCACAGTGATCCTCAGACATGCCTCTCCCAGTGTTTTACAGAGGCAGAATATGAATTCCTAACTGTACCTAAAAGAAACATGACGTTGTGCTTTTTAAAAGCCAAGCCACCTTTGGTGTCAAGCTAACAGCTCAAAACTATGGCCCAATTAACTGAGGACACTGCAGAGGAGGTCAAAGATGCCATAAAATCTAGTAAAGACACTAAAGCTCAGCCCATCCAAAGAATCAGGAGGAATGATGTGGGGTCATAGTGATTACCTCATCCAAGAGCATACTCAAGAAAAGTTTCAATTTGTCCTTTATAACGCTTCTTACTTAGTCTAATGACAACTAAGACTTAAGGCTCTCATAAAAAGTGTTCCACAGCATTCTAGGCTTTATCTTTAGGCTTTTTTTTCCCTCCAGAAGTAAAGCCAATGGGAGTGTCAGGTGGTATAGTTTTATTGATTGTTTTTTTTTTGAAAGTAGAAAACAGAGAAGATAAATGAAATAAATAAATAATAAATAAAAAGTTACCTAATGTGAACCTATCTAGAAGCTTAGCCAGTTGATTTAAATGAAAGGTGATCCGTTTGAGATGCCAAGTAGAGGTAAAATAGAAAGTACATTCAGCAGGAGGATGTGGATGGAATATGAGACTCGCAGCTGGAACTACTGTTAATATCTTGAGGTTTAAAATCGCTGAATGGGTAAGATCCATGGCAGAGGTTCACAAAGGGACAGCGACCTATGTTTGAACTGAGGGCTCACATCTCTTGACCTAAAAATGTCACAGTAATAAATGACTTTTTGGAAAGTGGTAAATCATAGCCATTAAACAAACAAATCATTGTATACTGTAAGTTTCTACTTTGAGGAGCAAAGGCCATTTTCACTATAGCATGAGAAAAACACACCACTCCTTTCCATTTAGAATAGCTGAACAGGATCCACACTTCTTTACTCTGAACCAATTCACCCACTTCTCCTGAGTTTCATTTAAGTTTTAAGTTTTTATCTGTGCATGTAATACATACATACATACATATGTACGTACGTACACACACACATACATATATATATATATATATATATATATATATATATATATATATATATATAGAGAGAGAGAGAGAGAGAGAGAGAGGAGAATGGAGAATGTATGCACGTATATGTATCAATATGGATATGTATGTGCCATGTCTCCTTTGAGGGAGAAAATCACCTCTGGTGTCCCTGCTTTCCACCTTGTTTGAGATGAGGTCTTTTGATATTTGTCTGCTGTGTACACTAGGCTAACTGGCCCACAATTGTCCGAGGATTCTCCTGCCTGCCTCCCATCTTGCTGTAAGAGTGCTGGGATTGTAGGAACATGCCAGCACATCAAGCTTCATGTGGGTAATTGGGAACTGAATTTAGCTCCTCATGCTCAAACTGTAAGCACTTGGGTTTATTATTTTATATTTCTCTAGTCTGTGTTTGAATTTCTGGTTGCATTTTTGTTTATTGTTGCCACTTGTTTTTAATTGGGATATATTCATTGTACAAAGTACTGGGTTTGAAGCTGGGAGTGGTGCCACACACCTTTAACCCTAGCACTCAGGAGACAGAAGCATGCCAATTTCTGAGTTCAAGCCCAGCCTGGTCTGTGAAATAAGTTATAGGACAGCCAGGCAAATACAGAGAAACCCTGTATAAAAATGCCTTTAATTCAAGTACTCGGAAGGCAGAGGCAGGTGGATCTCTGTGATTTTGAGGCCAGTCTGATCTATAAAGCAAGTTCCAGTAGGGCCAGGGCTGGTACATAGAGAAACCTTGTCTCAAAACAACAACAAACAACAACAACAAAAGTGATAGGTTTCATTAGGAAATTTTTGTGTATATACAATATACACTATATTTTTTTTTTTTTACTTTTAATTTCTTTTTTTTTTCTTTTTTTTTTATTAATTTATTTTGCAATACAATTCAGTTCTACATATCAGCCACGGATTCCCTTGTTCTCCCCCCTCCCCGTCCCCCTCACCTTCCCCCCAACACCCCCCCCCCCCATTCCCATCTCCTCCAGGGCAAAGCCTTCCCCACAGACTGAGGTCAACCTGGTAGACTCAGTCCAGGTAGGTCTAGTCCCCTCCTCCCAGGCCGAGCCAAACAATCCTGCATAGGCCCCAGGTTTCAAACAGCCAACTCATGCAATGAGCACAAGATCTGGTCCCACTGCCTGGGTGCCTCCCAAACAGATCAAGCCAATCAACTGTCTCATCCATTCAGAGGGCCTGATCCAGTGGGGACCCCTCAGCCATTGGTTCATAGTTCATGTGTTTCCATTCATTTGGCTATTTGTCCCTGTGCTTTATCCAACCTTGGTCTCAACAATTCTCACTCATATAAACCCTCCTCATTCTCGCTAATTGGACTCCCAGAGATCCACCCGGGGCCTAGTCATGGATCTTTGCATCCAGATCCCTCAGTAGTTGGATGAGGTTTCTAGCACAACAATTAGGGTGTTTGGCCATCCCATCACCAGAGTAGGTCAGTTCGGGCTGTCTCTCGACCACTGCCAGCAGTCTGTTGTGTGGGTATCTTTGTGGATTTCTGTGGGCCTCTCTAGCACTTTGCTTCTTCCTATTCTCATGTGGTCTTCATTTACCATGGTCTCCTATTCCTTGTTCTCCCTCTCTGTTGTTGATCCAGCTGGGATCTCCCGCTCCCCCAAGCTCTCTTTCCCTCAACCCTCGCCTTTCATTACCCCCACTCATGTCCAGGCTGTTCATGTAGATCTCATTCCATTTCTCTGTCATTGGGTGATCCCTGTGTCTTTCTTGGGGTCCTGTTTTCCAGGTAGCCTCCCTGGTGATGTGAGTTGCAGACAAGTCATCCTTGTTTCATGTCTAGTATCCTGCTATGAGTGAGTACATACCATGTTTGTCTTTCTGAGTCTGGGTTACCTCACTCAGGATGATTTTTTCTAGATCCATCCATTTGTCTGCAAACCTCATGATGCCATTGTTTTTCTCTGCTGAGTAGTATTCCATTGTGTATATGTACCACATTTTGTTTATCCATTCTTCAGTTGAAGGGCATCTGGGTTGTTTCCATGTTCTGGCTATTACAAACAATGCTGATATGAACATAACTGAACAAGTGCTCTTATGGTGTGGTTGAGCATTTCTTGGGTATATGCCCAAGAGTGGTATAGCTGGATCTTGGGGGAGATTGATTCCCAATTTTCTAAGAAAGCGCCATATTGATTTCCAAAGTGGTTGTACAAGCTTGCATTCCACCAGCAGTGGAGGAGAGTTCCCCTAGCTCCACATCCTCTCCAGCATAAGGTGTCTTCAGTGTTTTTGATCTTAGCCATTCTGACAGGCGTAAGGTGGTATCTCAGAGTTGTTTTGATTTGCATTTCCCTGATGATTAGGGATGTTGAGCAGTTCCTTAAATGTCTTTCGGCCATTTGAGTTTCCTCTGTTGAGAATTCTCTGTTTAGTTCTATAGCCCATTTCTTAATTGGACTGTTGGGCATTTTGATGTCTAATTTCTTGAATTCCTTATATATTCTGGATATCAGTCCTCTGTCAGATGTGGGGTTGGTGAAGATCTTTTCCCATTCTGTAGGCTGTCGCTTTGCCTTGTTGACCATATTCTTTGCTCTACAAAAGCTTCTCAGTTTCAAGAGGTCCCATTGATTGATTGTTTGTCTCAGAGTCTGTGCTACTGGTGTTCTATTTAGGAAGTAGTCTCCTATGCCAATGCGTTCAAGACTACTTCCTACTTTCTCTTCTAGCAGGTTCAGAGTAGCTGGATTTATGTTGAGGTCCTTGATCCACTTGGACTTAAGTTTTGTGCATGGTGATAGATATGGATCTATTTGCAGCCTTCTACATGTTGATATCCAGTTTTGCCAGCACCATTTGTTGAAGATGCTTTCTTTTTTCCATTGTGCACTTTTGGCTTCTTTGTCAAAAATTATATGTTCATAGGTGTGCGGATTAATGTCAGGGTCTTCAATTCGATTCCATTGGTCCACATTTCGGTTTTTATGCCAGTACCAAGCTGTTTTTATTACTGTAGCTCTATAGTAGAGCTTGAAGTCAGGGATCGTGATGCCTCCAGAAGTTGTGTTATTGTACAGGATTCCTTTGGCTATCCTGGGTTTTTTGTTTTTCCATATGAAGTTGAGTATTATTTTTTCCAGGTCTGTGAAGAATTGTGTTGGTATTTTGATGGGGATTGCATTGAATCTGTAGATTGCTTTTGGTAAGATTGCCATTTTTACTATGTTAGTCCTGCCTATCCATGAGCATGGGAGATCTTTCCATTTTCTGTCATCTTCTTCAATTTCTTTTTTCAGGGACTTAAAGTTCTTGTCATATAGGTCCTTCACTTGCTTGGTTATACACTATATTTTTTTATCATATTCTCCTACCCTACTGCCTCTATTTGTTGCCTTCCCTTTGCCTTCCCTTTGCCTTCCCTCTGCCTTCCCTCTCTTGCTGACCCTTCTGCATGAGAGAAAACATGTGATATTTGCCTAAGTCTTTTCCACATAAATTGACCATTCCATTCTTAATAGATATTCCTTAGCATGGAAGAGTGATTGATATTCATTTTATCAGAGTAGAGATTCTTTCAAATATTAAACCCAAAGATGGATGCCCCAATGTTACAGAAGAACCTAGGGTGACTGTCCAGATGACCAGATGTCCCTGTCATTAGGTAACATTTCATCCTTCTGGGGTATTTGATGAAGTTGAAGACTGGATAGTTATAATTATAGTCTTCCTTAATTATGATAAAAATGTACATTAGATGTAAAACTTTAGACTCACCAAGATAAGATATATAATACAATATTTTCTCTAATTTTGTCAAATATAAAAGGACTACATATTGGAAATGTAATTCTTGATAAATATTTTTATTGTATGTAATCCTACTATGCTAAAATAAAAGCCTTCCTTTTTAATTAGACAAAAATGGGGAAATGCTGTGGAATAATCCTTCTGTACCCTGTGAATATGTATCACTCTCATTGGTTAATAAAAAGCTGACAGGCCAGTAGCCAGGCAGGAATTATAGGCGGGAAAACCAAATGGAGAATATTAGAATAAAGAAGGGCAGAGTCAGAGGAGATGCCAACCAGCCACTGAAAAAGAAGGACATACATGTAGAAAATGAGGGTAGCAAGCCATGAGCCATGTGGTGAAGCATAGATAAAGAATATGAGTTTATTTAAGTGTAAGAGTTATTTAGTAACAAGCCTGAGCTATCTGCTGATCATTTATAAGTAAATAAAAAACATTAACCCTCTACCACTGCATTATCAAAGAACTTCTTAAATATTCAGAATTCTTAGTTGTTATTTCAATAATACTCAAAAGATATGTACTAACTATATCCCATTTCAAAAATCCACTTTCTATCTCCATCAGCAGTAACTCCTTAGATCATAAAGTTTTAGCAAAAAAAATTATTCTAACAATCTTGTCATATTTTCAGATTTTGTCACCAGAGGCAGTTGTAATTTTAAGCCACTCAGGCATGGGGGCTTCCACTTACAATCCCAGCATTCATATGACTGAGTCAAAGGGACTGATTTCCAGGAGTTGAGGTTAGCCCTGGGCTACCTTGTGAGACACTATCTCAAAAATAAAAAAAGGTAAAACAATAAAATCACAATATCACATTTCTTTTAGGTATAGTTAGGAGTTCACATTCTGCCTTAGATAACCCTCAGGAGGAATATGTCACAGCAAATACTATGTACAGACTGTCTAGGTTAGCAGTGGATGTGTTGTTGTCATAGATAAAAGAATTCATCCAAAACTGGCTGAAACAAAATACAATAAGATTATATATGCTTTAAGCAAGAAAAAAAATCACAGCTTTACATTAAACTTCAAAAGCAAGTAATAAGAAATGAAAAAGATAGTATTTTTCTAGCTGTATCTGAGATTAAAATCAGTCCCAAAGTGAGCTGAGTGAAATTACCATTGTAGGTTTGCATTCCATATTCACAAGTTGGGTGTTGCCACACATTTCCCCATGGGGTGGATGCCATATGAAAACCCTCATCATTCTGTTTTTGTTTCTTATTCTGGCTCTGTGTGACTGGCGGCAAGAATTGTACTGCTCTCACTATGGATAGTGGGAATCTCCCACTGCTTATGATTATTGAGGTTCTTTGAGGCAGGACATACAATCTCATAAACTGTGCCCCTCCATTACAAGGGCGAGTTGAATATGATCCTGGCCTCACAAGTACCTTATTTTCCGATCCTCAGTGTCTATACTCAATTATTGGGCATTAGTGGGCACACAGAGGTCAGTACTTACATTTCAAAAGCTCTTAAAGCAAACATGTTATTGTCTCTTGTACATTTTGGGCATCAAAACCTTAGAACTCACTTTAAGAGCTTATTACTCTCACCTCTGTTCTTTTGGAACATCATAGCATAATGGAAAATGTCCTAATCTAAACCCACAAGAATCCAACAAAGCAATTCAAAAGGAAAATGCTGAGTTATAAAGAAACAGGATGATTGGTTTTGTTTTCATCAGTAATTTTGTTCCTTCCCTCACACCAATGTCAAAAGCCAGAACATAGCTATATGTGAACCAAGAACAAGAAGTCAGTCATTATTTTATCATTTAATATTAATTATAATAATGTTAGTCATATTAGCATTATGGAGCTTTCGAACGAATTCCCAAAGAATTTGGATAATAATTTGCCATTTTATTCATGTGCAATTATGTTTAAGTGTTGCCAAGTCCACTTGGCCTTAATCACTATTTACTTCATCAGTATATAGCACTGATATGCCTGGCTCAGAACGGCAATTTGTGCCAGAGTGAGATTGAGCCAACATGGTCTTAGCTTATATCCACACTCAGATCTGTGGGGGTGACATGTCTATCCAAGCATATCAGTGATCCAGTGAGTGCTGCCTCCCAGTGAAAGGCGTAAAGTGAAGAGGAACTCAGGGATCACCTCTCACTTGTTCACTTAAAATACTTTAGTATCCTCTGTACATATATCATAAAGTCTTTCATATGATTTTCTGAGGCAGGGTAATAGTCCAAGTTCTCTTTCTCTCATGTCTTGAAAATGACCAGTGACTTCAGTCACTGGTTGTTGGTGTTGTTCTTAATGGAATCCGTCAGCCTTATGGCTATGTGATCCATGTTGCTTTTCAGCAGCTATAACATTTTATTTGCATGAGTTCCTTTGTCTGTCATTTCAAAGTTTTGTTTTCCTTTCCACACTTCCCTTGGGGTACTCTTTCAGATCATACCAATTGCTTAAAACTTCTCCATGGGAGATTTGCAAGAGCAGTATAACACACACAAGGGTTTCCTATTTCTTCATTTCATTAGGTCTTATGGACTTAAGGCAATGACTACCAAGCAGTTAAAAATTAAGTAATACTCATAGAGTGGCTATTTACCCAGAGCCCCGAGTAGTGGCACGGTTTAGCAGTCAATGCCAGAGTCAACTACAGTAAATTCAGACATTATTGAATAGATACAGCCCTTGCTTTTAAATGGACAGTGCTGTAGATGGTATTTGAATAAGTAGTGATGTTCATAACACTTTTGATACTGCTCAGAAGAAACCTGTAGATGGTATGATTTTATCAAGAACCACCATGCTAAAGTAAATGCAATCATATTAATCAGAATTCCACTCACGAATTTGGAGTTGTGTCCATAAAGATTTCTGAAGTTTCAAGTAAGAATTCTCCATGTAGGCCCTTTAACTGGTTGACACTGTAACAGAATTTTCCAACCGTTCCATCTTCTACTTTCTGACTCAATGATTTAATTCAAAGGAAAGAGTGAATTAAGATGGCCTGTGGCAATGTGCTCTCTTTTATCTACCCTATCCATATTGTGCTATTTAAATTGACTATTCTCATACCAGGAACTTGGTTAGCAACTGTGGCCTTTAATATTACGCTGAAAACTGATAATGAATGACTTGAGCAGCTGAGTTTTGGGTTTTGTTCTCATCAAAAGGAAAAGAAGATGCATTCAATCATGACTTGAAAACACATATATAAGTGCTCCTCAGAGCCCCACATTTTCAGGATAACAGTCAGAATAAGAATTTCATATGAAATTATACAGAGCATTTCTGTTATATGCATACTTATATTTATAACCACACTACATTTGTTCATTAATTTGCTAATAATCAAAAGAACCAATAGTTTGAATTTAAGTTTATTAATGTCTGGTGTCAACTGCTGCTAAGAGCTGAGTTTCCCTCCATGTGCTTTGTTGGTATTGACCTTTTTTGCATTCTCTCGATGAATAAATTATGAATATTAGTATCCTCATTTTACATTTGAGTAATTTAAGCCTTTAGTGATTAAAGTGGCTTAATGGCTCACAATGAGGGATCGACAGGCTAGGGTTTGTTTCTAACTTCAGGGTGGTCCGTGTTCTGACCTCTGACACTTTTCTTCCTGTTTCTCTTTAAGTAACTACAGCCATGTGCTTTGTTTTCATTTTCTCTGTCATTCAGAAGTTTTCTATAAGATATTTAAAAAAGTAATTTCCCCAGAAACATAAAAGGCAGATATATGCTCTATGTTTTTTTTTTTTCTCCTTCCAAGATTTGCAGGCATTCCTGCTAATGAATTGTAATACAATCACTCTGAGTTAAAGCTCCTGACCAAGATCCTGAGAAAATGGTCTCCACTGACAAAGAATTTGAACATAGTCTTCAAATAGGAATACATCCCAGAGTCGCTAGGCTTTAACTGTGCAGTCCATGTGGCATCTGCTTTATGAAAGCTTCCTTATGGAAATCATTGACTGGCAGGTGGACACTGATCATGGCTGCCCTCTGGCTTGCCCTTCCATCATTTCTCTCCAGCATGAGGCTGCCTATATGGTTTTCCTTCCTCACCTCCCTAATCCTGCCTTTCCGCCTCCTTGGACCCGGTTCATTGCTTGTCCTTTTTGATATGACCTCCTTGTACCCTGAAACATCTCATCTGGTTCAAAAGCCTCCATTAACTCCATTCCCCTTGCTCCATTCAGCCTGCCAGTAGATTCTGACTGGATCCTTTTCTTTTCTTCTTAGTCTGCTCTCTCACTGACTTGCAACCCTTTGCAAACAGGAAGCCCTTCGTTCTGTTCAAAAACAGAAGCTACAGATGGATTTTAAAGGAGTGTTCCTGTGTCGCTGTGATGAAGTAGCATGAACAGGATCCTAATTAATTCTACCTATAAGTGCAGCAGCAGCTTTCTCAACAGGGCTCAGATTGATCTAAGCTATTTCATCCCACTTGTCACAGAAATTTCTCCTTGGAGAAGCCACCAACAAATATGTTTTAAATAAGTCATTGGTTAGCATTATGATTACCATCTCTGAAAGAGCAAATGCTAACAGTAGTAAGGTTTCAGATCTAGTTCCTGCTAGAGAGAGATCAGCCTGGTGAGGAGTGTCATCCTTAGTCATTGAATGGTACCCACATGTAGCTTCATTACTATGTGTGTGCATACATGAAGACTCAGTTATGGATAGGCATCAGAACTGTCACAGTATCCTTTTAAAGAAACCCATGTGCTCAGAAAACTAACAAATAAACATGATTGCAAAAACTTGCATTATTCTTATAGCATCCAATCTCTAAGGTTTTCTAGGCTAGCAACCCTAAAGCTGATACCCACACTAGACACAAATGCTTTATTTTAACACTTTTAGTTTATTTCTGTTTCTTAACATTTAACTGATGTTAAATGATGGCTGGGTTGCAAATGTGAAAATAGAACATTTCATTTAAAATAAATTCTAAGAGATATAATTGACATGTGAAAATCAGTAAAGTCATTCTGAGGCTATTTACATGGCTACCAATACAATGATAGTCTTCCTTGTATCTTTTCCAAAATGAGTATTTGTGAGCTGGCTGACTTCCCATATCAATACAATCTCTGAGGGGCCAATTATTAAAGTGATCTATTAGAAGCATCATTTACTGATCACAGATAGGAAAGAATTTTCAAGGTGTAATTATGCCATTAACAAATTATCATTATGAAGTTGACTTGTTGAAATAATGAGGAAAACTCAATGCTGATATTTTTAGAGCTAGAAGCCTGTATTATGTGAAGAATATTTTCATAATTGAAGGGATTCTTACAAACATAACCTTTGCCACTCTAGTTTTCAGGCACTGAATATAATTTATATTTCTAACCATCTAACACCAATAAAGGAAAAAGAGAAGCTGCAAGTTTAATGTTAATTGTGATCAAAATCATTCCAGTACAAGCAGGGATGATATATAAGGCAATCCATGCTGTATAGAGACTAACATTACTAAAATTGGTATTTTTAGTGAAAATGATGTCATTGTAATGCTGTTAATATTAACCATGGAACCTTTCAGGAAGTACATCCCTTTGGCTTCTTATACAGTCCCTATTCCCTTACCACCTGGAATCTCTTTGCAAGGAATGCTTAGATACTATATTAAGCTTCTCTGATCTGTCAGATTTGGAGATTTTTTTTTGTTTTATCTTGTTCTGGATTAAACACAAATAACAATCACTAACTCAAAAGGATTTTGGTTCAACACAAAGATAACTGGACTCCCTTTTCCCTTAATGACAATAAAATTTACTTTCTACCTATTCCAGACTATGAACTTGAGATGACCCAAGGAAAACAACTTCTGTCTTGCCCACTTTCCATTCCATATGATAATATGAAAACAAAGTACGATCAATTAAGAATCACAAGTGAAGTTTGACTTTTAACCTCACCCACTCCAGCTTATCAATTGAGTTCATCTTTGTTAATGTTCTTGTGCTTGCAAACACTCCATATTTAAAATTTGCAAAATATTAAATGTGACGCATGATTTTGTTCATAGACAAATTGAATATAGGTATATGAATGCATATAGTACACAAATATGCACATTTGCATACTCCTGGTATTAGTTTTAAATTGGTATTAAATTCTCCTTGCAGTAGGTATCATATTCTGTGATCCAAGGGAAATTGATGAAGAAGTTTATGATGTAATGCCTTTTGCACTGATACAGGAGTCAGGGAGAATAGGTGTGTGCCTACTTGAGAACAATTTCTCAGTTGTGATTCTTAAGACAAGTCCCTGATCTTCTGTTTGCTTACCCATAAAAGTGTCCTCTGGTGTGTTGGTAAGGGTTTCTCATTCTGTGTGTGATAAAACACCATAACCAACAGCAATTTGGAGAGGAAAGTATTTATTTCTTCTCACAGTTCTTAGGTCATACGCTATCACTGACGGAAGTCAGGGCACGAACACAATAGACAGGAACATGGAGGCAAGAACCAAAGCAGAGGCAGTGGAGGCGTACTGCTTATCAGCTAACTCCTTGTAGCTGGCTGCATCTGCTTTCTTATACTATCTAGGACAATGGGCCCACTTGTATCATCTCCTGACAGTGGGCTGGGGGCTTGGCCCTCCCGCACCAATCATCAATCAAGAAAAATGTCCCACATCCTTGCCCACAGACCAAATTTACAGAGGTATTTTTTTCCAATTAAGATTCCCTCTTAAGCCGGGCGGTGGTGGCGCACGCCTTTAATCCCAGCACTCGGGAGGCAGAGCCAGGCGGATCTCTGTGAGTTCGAGGCCAGCCTGGGCTACCAAGTGAGTTCCAGGAAAGGCGCAAAGCTACACAGAGAAACCCTGTCTCGAAAAACCAAAAAAAAAAAAAAAAGATTCCCTCTTTCAGGCTACATCTAGGTTTTTGTCAAGTCAACAAAACCAACCAGGACACCGTCTCTCTTTCTAACCCCAGAAGGTTTAATGAGATTATATATAATAGTGACTACAGAAATAATTTGAAAAATGAAAAATAGTATCGATTATAAACTATAACTCATAGTTTATTTTTGTCAGTTTTTGTAGCCATGAAGTAATACACAAATATTTATGAATCAAGTTCAGATTGACATACCTTGAAATTAATTTTGCTTAGATTCATATGCAGATATTGACAGTGATAGTGATTTATATTTATTTCTTACCAACACAGACAAGCCTGTAAAACTTAACATAAATGTTATTTTAAAAGTGATGTCCAAACAAAGTAGGTTTAAGAAAAGCTGTAATAACATTGAATAATTAGATTGATAATAATATTGATCCACACTTCCTTTAATAATGTCATCAAACATTTTGTAAAAATTAATTAAGCATCACACTTTCCTTATTTGAAAATGAATTAATAATTCATGGAATAATGAGACATGTACAATCAACACCATTAACCGGTTTTTAGGATGAATTTAATCCCTTAGTCTTTTAATTTAATCACTAGAAAATTCTTTCATCTTTTACTGACTTATATTTCAACTATACTCAATTTAATTTTTAATAATTAAATCTTGCTTATTATTTACCAACTTAAAATGCCAACTTCCAATATAGCCTGCAGGAGTTCTCTCTCTTTCCTCTCTGCCTGTTGGCCATCAGTCCAAGAGGGCAAAGAGGCAGGAGAGGCAACAGAAAGCTTTGTACGTGTCCCATGAACACACACGAAGACAGCCCTAGAAGAGACTGCTTTCAGTGAAACCACTCAACTTTATTCCAGAGTATGAGGAATATAAAGGATTGGGGAGCCTGGGGACAAATCCTAATTGGCATTAAGTGGCACACGCCTATCACAAGGCTTTGTATGTGGCAGTAGTTTCCTATAGCAGAGCTCCTAGCACAAATCTTCTTAGCAGGAATCTGTGCCAAGTCTGAAGCTAGAGATGAATCAGCATCGGGTTTAGAGACAGGCAGATGGCTAGAGACAGCTTTCAGATGAGGTCGGTCCTCCATGCCCAGGGAAATTCTCCAGATTAGGGAAGATAGAAGCAGGAAGTTCTTGGATAGAAGGAGTCCCATGTTGCGGAGCTATTGAGATAAGTGGCCATGCCACGGGGAGACTGCAACCAGCAGGACCTTCCAACAATAGTCTTATTTCTAAGACTCTATCAAATTTTAAAAGGTAGGGTTAGATATAATGTCTTTCAATTTACAAAAAGAAGATTTACAGACACACAAAACTGATCTACTTTGTTTTGAAGTAGACAAAATTACTTGTAATAATTTGTGAGAAAAATTGCTAATACATTTTAAGTTAAAGAAAACCATAATCTAAAATCTTTAGAATTTGTGATGATACCGTTGGAGTCCACATATAGGCTCAGCCTTCTCATTTGAAAGGTTTAAGATGGATCAATGAGTAGGAAATTTTTCTTCTTCTAATGTTAAAATGAGGGGGGAGAGGAATATGTGATTATGGTCACAGGAAAATGCCAGATTATTATTGTCTTAGCAATGGAGACAAAAGATTAAAATCTGGTGAAATATACATGCTTGCAGATTTCTATGATTTGTATGGATAATGTATTTAGCATATACTTGGGCTGGGCAGCAGTACAATCTCAGAGGACTTCCTAGCACCCTCACCAAAATAATAGTAATGATGTTGCAGATGTCATCCATAGAATTGCAATAATTGCTCTTAAGGAATAATCAATTCTTGAACTTGCTATGTTACCTGTGAAAGTGCAAAATTATAAATCTCTGGTGAACAATTTCTTTCACTGGGCAAAGCAAGAGACTACTTGCTTCTGTGAGACTAGGGCTACCAAGGCAATGTTGTGTCCAAAAACAAGCCTTCTACTAGCTTCTAATCACATCAGTGTCGCCATTACAAACACTGATAAAAAGCAATAGTCATGACAGTGTTCCATGATATATGAACGTTTGCATGCGTGTGACACTGTAGTAAATGTATAGTGGACACACCATTGTTCTTATTGGCCTTACCATCACCATAAGGCAATGTTATTACTTCCATTACAAAAATAAGTATGATGAGGGTAAACGAGAAATTTGTCAAAATCACAGTTTCTAAGTGGCATAATTGTTTTAAAAACGAATTGACTTAAATTCCAATCATTAGATGTTAGATTTTGGAAGATTTCTTTGTTTTATTAATCCTGATATAGATGCCCAGTCACTGTAATATCAGTGTTACCAAGAGGGGTGGGAGGAGCAGTAGTTATAATTTTAAGCATTATTTTTGTATAAAACAATTGATTTTGTTGTGGCTTTTTTTCAGACACACTCACAGAGTTAGATAGATAGATAGATAGATAGATAGATAGATAGATAGATAGATAGATAGATAGATAGATAGAAAGAAAGAAAGATAGATAGATAGATAGATAGATAGATAGATAGATAGATAGATCACTCTTACCCTTATTATAGTCTCCTGTCCCTCCCAGTGCCATTGGTCCATTTCCATTTGACTGTATGTGAAGACAGTATTTTACTTTTATAGATGGTCAATGACTTGTAAGTTAATAGTTAGCAAATATTTCTTCACACTCTTAAGCCTTCTTCATGACTCTGGTTATTGTTTGCTGTACAGAGCCTTAAATTTTTTTTATTTTTAATTTTGAGGATATCATACATGTGTACAATTAAATATGATCATATAGCCCTCATTGATCTCTCTCACTTTTCCAAAGTACCATGAACCCAAGATCATGTCTTTTGTTGTTATTTTATTACCAACCATGTTAGAGCTGCCTATATGTACATGTGTAGAGAGTCATATACTGGAGCCTGGGAAATCTACCAGTGGCCACGTCCTTAAGAAAGAATGATTCTCTTTCTCCTAGTAGCAATCTATTGCCAATAGTTTCTTAGTGAGGGGGTGGCACCTGGAGATCATGTACTCTGCTGGGATTTGGGGTGTTTTGATTTTCTGCAAGTATCATGAAGGTAAACAAAGCTGCCATGAGTTCCAGTTTGTGGTTCTTGGACTGTGTACATGAGACCACATTTCTCAAAACTCTTCCCCTTTCTCTGGCTCTTTCATTTTCACTACTTCCTCTTCCAAAATGTTCCTTGAGTTTTGAGAGTGGTGAGTTCTGTGTAGGTAAGCACTCAGTCATAGTAGTTTTATATCTTAATGCAATTCCTTTCTCAATTATTTCCCGTGATTTTGAAATTATTTTCAGAAAGTCCCTTGCCACAGTCTATATCTTCAAATATTTACCCATTTGCTTCTACTATTTTCAAAGTTTCTGCTATTTAGTTATGGTATTTTATTTGCTTGAATTGACCAATACTGCTAATTTGTGTCTTATTTCATTCTTGTATGTGTGGATATCTAATTTTCCCAAAATCCTTTGTTGAAGATGCTATCTTTATCTAATGTATACTTTGGGGCACCTCTGTTGGGTTTATTTCTTGTTCCTATATTTTATTCCTTTAGTCTACATGCCATTTTTGTAAACTGTAGTTCAGAAGTATAATTTTAAAAGCAGGTATTGTGATACTTCCAGCATTTCTTTCTCAATTTCTGAGTAAATGTTCTTTGCCATAATTTTAACTGGAAAACTGTAGCATTCTTGGTAGAATAATTCTGTTTTATTATTAAGAATTTTTTTATTCATTTCACATTCCAATCACAGATTGCCACCTTCCATCCTCCCACCTCCAGGCTCACCGCCCCCCCCCCAACGTACCCCCCAATCCCTCCTACAAGAAAGTAAGTAGAGTACTTCTTAGGATAGTTGATGCTTTGGGTGGAGGGTGGAGAAATAGCCAGGAGGTAAAGCAGTCTCATAAGATCTTTGGTTGTGAGACTACCAGAAATCATAAAAGAAAGGCAAAAATGTGTTAAAAACATACAAGCTGTATCCTAAGACAAAGCAACCTATATGTCCAAGAATAAAGTTATTTACTGAGTTAATACAAATTTCTTTGAAAAACAATAAGAAAAAATAATTTGCTTGATGTACACATGGACAGTTGTTGTAAACAGACAATTCAAGAGAAAAATAAGTTGCTATACTTCTTTCTATGAACGATTCTCATTATGACATGAAGTGGGAAGAAAGAAAAGGAAAATTAAAGATCACTCACATCTATCTAATATGAAAATAGCAAGAATATAAATAGACAACACTTACTCACAACCCTTTTGGGTGTATATATACAGGTCAACTACTTTACTTAATGATATGTAGAAAAATTAAAGATATGTCTAACATACTAACATACAAACTCACTATTACACCCTTTTATTTTATCTCTCAAAGAATTGAGAAGGTAATACTATTTAAGTTATGTTTTATACCTCTGCTTGCTAGTATGAATGTTTTCAAATGACCTTACCTTCTTACAGGTAAGGAGGCATCCATTGATATGGCTAGTTTGACTGATTATATGAGAGATGGAAAGTACGGATTTTACAAAGCATCAACAAATGAATGAACAAAATATCAATGTCAATAACCTCAAAATTAACATTAAGCAAAAAAATCAAGTTGTAACATAAATAATTTTAGAAAGATTGATTTAAATTTCAGAACACAAATACCATACATTCCTTACAGAGGTAGATTAAGTACACATAAATTTGCATATGTATAACAATATTTAAATTTAATAACTATCAAAATACAGTAAGGACTAATGTATTCAGGAAAGCAGCTATCTCTGTTATAAGAGTAGAGGATATAAGATCAGAAAACATAAATATAACTATACTCTTATGGACCTTTTTTTAAAGCAATAATGTAAAATGTTATGAGATTTTGTGCTATGGACAGCATCTGTTGTTCTATCTCTCTGCAGGAAATATTTCATGATAAACTTATTTAATAAGACTGCTCAGTGTACTCACATTAAACCCATGTAGCAACTCTGTAGAAAAATTTGTTTCAAAATAAAGTACAGTAATTTTTTTATCCTTTGATTTTTCTGTAGGTTAGTAAATTTAATTCTGTACTGATTGTCAACTATTCAATTCAAATTCTGTCTGTTTAAAATATCAGTATAATGCGTGATTAAAGAACATTGAACTATACCATACTATATACATTGAACTATACCATCACTATATACTAGAATCATTCAGGATCCGACATTTACCTCAGACAGTAATTGATTAATAAGCATCTGTGTGCATATGACATTGTACTAGCTAGGGCACAACACTCTTCTTTCCCTGCCTTTGAGAAGCTTATGTTCGAAGAGCCTTTCAATTTGGCAACAGATTTTAATACACAATTGCCATTATTTCTTACCAACTCTTTGGCATATGTGAACTTTTCTTATTTGCATATACTGTTCTTCTGGACAAGAGGGAATCTTCTTTGATATTTTCTGAAACCCCAATTATAGCATTTACACTTCATAAATAATAAAATTCACCTCAATGTTTAACCTCTCATTATAGTTCCTCTCAGCTATTATATTCATCTCTTTATGATTTGCCTCTAATTTATCATAATGTCTTTAATGACTACTTTAATTAAATAAAACAATTCTCCATGGCTATTATTATAGATTATGCTAAGAATAATATATATATGTATATATACACATATATAATAAAATTACATATGTTTGTGACTTTAGACACAAACAGCTATTTAATCCTTATCAGTGACATCAGTGTGGGTGCAATTAGCACAGTTTGCAGCCACTTCATAATTCAGAAGAGTGCGATCATTCAGTTGGAAGCACATTTGACAGAAACTCCATAGTCATGAAAGTAAAAGCTTGAAAGATCACCCACTAGAATGGAGAAGCTGTGAATCTTTCATTGGTGCTATTGAATACTAATGTCAAGGTCAGGATGCTGTAATTTCAGGCTGCCAAAATATTGCTGGAAATGATATACCAGAAGATGTTTAAGAAGGCAAAGAAACAGAACTTTGGAAAAAGAACTTTCTCAGCATGTAGTTTGATATCTCTCTTTACTCCTGGAAGACAAATCTTCACTTGATCATTGTTTTACAACAAAATCTTCTGCAGATTCCCCTCCATAATGCTTCCCATAGTCAACTTTTTTATTCTTTTGTCTTCTGTGTTATTAAACCTCTATCTTGGATAAGAATGGCAATGATTGTAAAAATAAATCTATTCCTTGGAAACTCTGATTTTTTTTTTTTAAAGAAAGTCTGTTTTTGCAAAGCTAGATCCACCCCCACTTCTAACAAATGCCCACCACCAGTGCTGGGCTGTAAGATACATTTAATTCTACTATCATTTTCTCAAAATGTCCTATCAGACATAAGTTTCTCTTTCCTCAGAGTGAAGATATAAGAATATAATAAATTGAGGCAGTTTGACATTATTTTGAAGTTCCAAGACAGCACCTTACTCTAATTAAACAATATTTGCTATATCATCACTTAATGTCTCCTATGTATGAAAATTTTGCGGTTTGTTAGGTTTTGCAGATTTTGTGTGTGTGTGTGTGTGTGTGTGTGTGTGTGTGTGTGTGTGTGTGTGTGTGCGCGCGCGCGCGCGCGCGCATGCGCGTGTATTGTGTCTGTTGTTTGATCCCTGTTATCATTCCCAGAAACAGCTAATTACATTAACTGTCACTGTTTTAGGTGAATTCTGAGGTCCTGATTAGTAGTTGCTTTTCTAAAAATTGAAAGCACACAGGATGAGAGCAACTTGGTCCTGAAGCCAAGCTCATGAGAATCCCATCATCATCTAACACTGTAACATACTGGTCATTTTTTACACAATGATTTTAAAAACTGGTACTCCAAAATAGTTCTAATTGATTTTTTTCTCTTATTCATTAAAAATAAATCAAGAGCAAAATAAAGGACACAATTCAGCACACGCTTCTTTCATTTTTTTTTTTGTATTTTCTGAAAATTTCCAGAGTCCATTCTCTCAGATAGAAATAAAACTCCCAAACTCATCTTTGCCCTCATCTGACTGATTTCACAAACATAAATATGTCAATGAGCTATACCAAACAATAGCCCAGTAGGATTGCTTTCCATATTCCAGATACATTTTGAAAGATGTCTAAAATGACAAGTTTGCTGTAAAATATACATGGCCGGGTGAACTTCCCCAGTTGTATCTTGCGCCTCAGTAACTCGAAAGAGAAAATGAAATCTTTTCCTCTGCATCAGACATGTTTTAAAAATATTTGAATCTCTCTTTTAAATTTTCCCTAGCCTTTATAAGCATACTGGATGCTTGTTTAAAAAGTTTCTAATTTTAACCTATTATGATTAGAGGCCGCCACGCAAGACTCAGAAGCTTGAAGCCATCACCTTTTTAAGTGTTTTGTGGTAGATGCTTTAACTGAATCGATTCAGTCTAAATTAGACCATGGCTAGGCTTGGCTTTAAAAACAATTTATCAGCTTCCTATGGAGCTTTAAATCTTATGAGATGGTAATGTAGACAGCACTAGAAAGTCTTCTCCATGTTAAGCAATCTTTTATGATTTGGGTATAAAATCAAAAATGACATTCTATTTTAAGTGACGAATAAAATGGCCTTGGAAACCAGGGGGAACAAGACAGAGGTGTATCAGGTTGGACCTGAAATACACAAGGCGAAGGTGACAAGGGTAGAGCGTATTCAAAGGTCAGCCCCTTTCCAAGAAGGATATAAACAATAGGACTTAAAGAAAAATATAAGTTGAAAGCTCAGTGGAGGCCGCGTTTTTTCCCTGGTGATGCTTATCCCTGAGTCTACAAGCTACTCTCGGGCTTTGTTTCTCTTTTTCCTTTTTCCATGTAGAGTGTTTGTGCTAGTCATGAATGGTATTAATTAGACAGTCCTGGAGCAGTTATAAGGAATAAATCAGACCGTAGGAACAACACTGGAAGTTCATTAATAAGTAAAATAAATCCTTGCTTTCAGGAAGCTCATTGTCTAAGGGGGAAAAATGGTTCAACTAAAGAATCAAGGACAATGTGACATCACTATACTCGATAACTCCCTTCATACTCCCCTGGCATACACTCTACACCCTATGAAGAATAGAGGCATGTTGAATATTAAGAGGGTGCAAAAATAACAAAAATAAAATAATAAACATAGCTCTTATGTAAGACACCAGAGTCAGTATGGTTCTCACCTTTTAGTCTTGGGTAATCCTGAAGTCTGCCAAAGCTGTGTGAAACAGGAGGGGTGAGGTTTGTGCGATGAGTTTTCATATGGCATGGATCTCTTTTCTCCTGGGAATGCTATGGCCCAACAGGCTGAAGTGGCTTCTATGTTAAAGGGGTCTTCCTTTTCCTGGTGTCATTTCCAATAGCTGTGTTTCTTGCCTTGCAACAAAGCTCACAATATGGTCACTCTGCTTCTACAGGTGGTGGGCAGTGCCCCCTCTCTGTTTGGCAGGCTCATAAATACCAGGGTATTGCTAGAGTTCTGACATTCAGTAACTCACATGTGGTTCACACAAACTTGATGGAATTTTTGGCTCTACCATCCTCTCATTTTTCCATATTTAATACGAGAAAGACACTTAAGGCATTGCTCAGTATCCTTAGTCATCAGGGAAATGCAAATCAAAACGACTCTGAGATACCATCAGATACCTGTCAGAATGGCTAAGATCAAAAACACTGATGACAGCTTATGTTGGTTGTGGAGCAAGAGGAACACTCTTCCACTGTTGGTGGGAGTGCAAATTTGTACAGCCACTTTGGAAATCAGTATGGCAGTTTCTCAGAAAATTAGGAACTGATCTACCTCAAGACCCAATGATACCATTCTTGGGCATATACCCAAGGAATGCTCAATCATACCACAAGGACACATGTTCAACTATGTTCATAGCAGCATTATTTGTAATAGCCATAACCTGGAAACAACCTAGATGCCCCTCAAACAAAGAATGGATAAAGAAAAGGTGGTACATATATACAATGGAGTACTACTCAGCAGTAAAAAACAATGACATCATGAAATTTGCAGGCTAATGGATGGAACAAGAAAATATCCTCCTGAGTGGGGTAACCCAGACTCAGAAAGACAAACATGGTATGTACTCACTCATAAGTGGATATTAGAAGTAAAGCAAAGGATAACCAAACTACAACCTACAATTCCAGAGAAGCTACATAACAAGGAGGACCCTAAGAGGGACACATAGATAGCCCTGGGAAGGGGAAATAGATGAGATCTCCTGGGGAATGCGATGGTTGAACTGGAATGGGGTGGAGTGGGAGAGTAATGAGAGAGATAGCTCCATAGAGGGAGACATCATGGGGATAGGGAGAAACCTGGTGGTAGGGAAGTTCCCAGGAATCCACAGGATAACAGCAGCTTAGACTGCTGGCAAGGGTGGAGGAGGTGCCTGACATGGCTTACCTCGGCAATCAAATAGGTGAATGCCCTGACTGTCATCAGAGAACCTTCATCCAGTAACTGATGGAAACAGCTGCAGAGAGCCACGGCCATGCACTAGGCCTGGCTCCGGAAGTCCATTGGAACACCTTGTACAGCCTTGATGCAGGGGGAGGGGCTTGGACCTGCCCCAGCTGAATGTGCTGGGCTTTGCTGACTCCCCATGGGAGGGCCTTACCTCATTGGAGGAGGGGATGGAGTGGGCTAGGGGAGAAGGCTGGAGGGAGTGGGAGGAGGGATGAGGGAGGGATCTGTGGTTGGTATGTGGAATGAATTTCTTAATAAAAAAAAATGAAAAAAAAAAGAAAAACATAACTTCTTTCATAATTATGGTGAGAATTAAGGGAAATGAAACTACAAGTCCTGTTCCCTAAGAGCACCAGACATACATACCAGCTTTCTGTCTTTCCTATTCCCTCTCCTTCCAGTCATTTTAAATTTTTTGAGAACTTCACATATGTGCCCCAAATCTTCATCATCCCTACGTCTACTTCCCTGCTTTGATTCTTCCCATGCATCACCATTCTCCCATGGCCTCTTTCTCTTTACTTACTATTGTTACATTTTACATACATATGCGTGTGTGTGTGCGCGCACACATGCACGCGCATGCACACACACACACACACACACACTCATGCATACATGGGCAAGCATGTAAGTAAAGGTGACTGGATTAATTTATCATTGTTTTTATGCACATGTGTCCCTGGATGACCACTTTGAATTTGACAACGTTTTCAGAGGATTCTTCTGCATCTCTTAGCTGTAAATGACTACTGAGTACAACCTTGTGTAATTTTTCCTGTCTGTGTTAGCCAGGCAACTGGTGTTGTCCATACGCAGCCTTACTCAGGAAATCTTTTATTGAACTATTGTCAGCATGTTTCTCTGTGGTTTCTGGGAGGCACTATCTAGCAACATGTGCCCTTGTCCTCTGACTCTTAAATCTTCTTTTGATTTCTCATGCAACTTCTTGAGAGCCATCTCATTTTCAAATTGCAGGCAAGAATGGAGGAGATTTATTTAAGTTGCAGAAGAGAATACAAGTGATACAAAAGAAAATAATCTCCAAATAAGTCACCACAAACTGAAATTATCTGTGATTACAAGGCTAGAGCATTGCTCTAAGAAAATGCAAGTAATATATTTAGTGCATAGTAAGGACTTAATGCATATCCGCTACTTCATGGATGTGATTTAGAGTTGTTGTGTGTTAGAAGTAGAATGGAATAGCTAATTGCTCAAGAGTTGGATGAAACAATACAAGCAAAGCACTTAATGGAGGGATGATGCTCAATTACTATTAGCTGGTATTAGTTGGGATTTTACTGCAGGATAAAGCTTGTGCAAACACCCTTTCCACAGCAGTCTTTGCTTCACTTTATGAAGCCACTGACGTCATTGGGACATAGGCATAGTAATGGAAGTCATCTGCAAAAGGACTCTCAGGCCACTCGAGCTCTTTAGTTCCTCAGGTGATTATCACCTTCAACAGGACTAGAAAGAGAAAGCAAAACAGAATGGTATTCAAATTCTATGCTACTTTTAAATCTTTATAAGCATGTTTTTCACACTTAACACTTAGGATTCTACAGTTTCGCCAGAGTTTCCCAGGGCTTCATCAGTGATAATTAAAATATCATATTTAATGTCTTAAAAGTTCACAACTCCTGTGGATTTATTTCACACACATTAGGTTAGTTATGCAACAAGCAAACATTTATTGGGCATTTGTGCATATAGATATTGTATATAAATATACAATATTATAGCTTCATATATTTTATGAGGAATTGCAAAGGGAAGGCCAGCTATATTTGCTTTTAGGGTTATGGCTTACAAGCATTAACCCGAAATTAGAAAGTTCAAGGTTTGTATCAAGAGACCAGGAGAAAACATAGGCATGGTCACTGTGACTAGCCATATACTAACTCATAAAGTAACTCACTTTGACTTTCGGCTTTCATCTCCAACACAAAACACTAAAGATGTGCCTCAAGATTACTTTTGTATATTAAAATATTCCAAAGGAAAGTCTACAGTAAGCTGGGCTGTGGGCATAAATGTCCTCGTTATTTCTTAATGAGGACATTTAGCTGAACAGCTCCCTACATGCAGGACTTTCCAAAGCAATGTGAATGAACTCCTCAAAATTTCTCTAGCACTACATACATGGTTTGGGATGCCAAATAAATTAATAAAAAGACCCTCTTTTATGAATGTAGTAACCACCTTATTGTGGTGGAGTATTGCTTGTTCCCTTCTTTATTAGGACGTAGCCTAAGCTAACTAACGAAGTCCAAGCATTACCATGTCTAATGGGGCACAGTTGTGGCAGCTGGAAAATTGAGTTGCTTGTCCTTTTTTTTTATTTTATTTTTCTCTCAAGGCTGATGTTTGCTTCTTGAATCATAAAATTTGAGAAATACATGTTGACATTCTGCATTCACACTGTGGCCATAGGCTGGAGATCACCATAATTGTCAGTGACAGACATTCCTTTCCAAAGCTAAGTTCTCACCTAATTTGTGTGAAGCAATCCCCAGTGAGTGTCCCAGTCACAGCCAGCACATGTGAAATGTTGCTTTCAAATTGCATGCATGTGCCAAAATCTGAAAGAAAAATTCGTGGAAATGACATCTGCAATTGAAAAATAATAAAAATAAATAAATGTACATATCCTTAAAAAAACAACAGCTTTCTGATTTTCTGGAAGTTGTTCTGGGCAGTGGATTTCTAATCAGAAAGGATGACTTGATCACTCTTCCTGTGCACTGCAGCAGAAGGGCTACAGCAAGGTCAGATCACACATGGACATGCCAGCACACAGCAGAACGTGGATGGTAAACTTTGCGTCTCAAAACTTACTATACGTAATTTGACTAGCTTACATGACATCAACCAAGACTTGGAAGATTTACCAACAGGGCTTTATTTAAGAAGTGATGGTCATAGCTAGCCATCCCTGTGTTTGCCAAGTGCTCATTTAATACTATGAGGTATAGCTGGCAGTCCTGTTCTACAGAGGAAAACTATGTGAATAGAAACCAGCTAAGTAAGGCTGGTGCTGTGTTCTGTATATAAACTGGCTGGTTCCACAGTTTGTATTCTTAAGTACTATATAATATGAGAGACATCTATTTAGTTAATTACTTCATGGACAGTTAATACACTTGACATGACCACTCAAACACTGTAAACTAGCAGTCTTTGCTGTTACCATCATTGTTCATATTGTATTTGCACCATAGACTGTTATCAACACTCTCAAAATTTCCTTTCAGTGGATAATTTATTTTTAAGTATGTATAGCACCTTGGATCATGAGAACACCTCAACAGAAATCATTTCTCCTTCTCTGTAAAGTATTCAGATGTTAATTGTGTGGACAATATCTTGAACTACTCCCTTCCCTTTTCCCATGCTATTATTTGATTTAAAAAATGTAATTATGTAATTGGATAAAGGGTCTGGACAGTTGTTTATTTTTAAGATTCAACTCAAAAGCTTTTACTTCCCTTGGCATACTATGCCTAATTCATTGTGACAGCTTTACTGAGAATGTGAAACTTACAAGTGCCCCCTTTTCCAACTTTGCCGCAGGGAGTAGGAGGTGTAGGGACTGCCTGCTACACTCAGTGGACCTGCCTTTGACCTGCATCTGCATCTGGGTATGTAATGAAAATTCATGAGCTGCCTCTTTCTTTGAAAGTGAGCTGCATCTTGAAGCTCCTCTTTGTGAATTACGGAGGAAGGAAACTTCCCTGGAGTCTAGGGGTAGAGGACACAGTGACCTGCAATAAGTCAGGAGAGAAAAGGTGCCGTCCCCACAGAAGGTGCGGCACCTAATCCACAGCAGCCCTGTTGAGGCCCTGTTCTGGGCACTGCCCACACTGTCCGCTCAATAAGAACTCGAAGAGGGCAGCCCTGTGTCTATGTATTCTGTCTCATTTACAACCATTCAGAAAGAGCATCAGAATTTTCTTTTCTTTTTTTTTTTTCAATCTCATAGTGTTAGTTCAATGGATCTACCTATATCAAGGACTCAAGTTAATCAACTTACAAAGAACAATGTTTTATATGGACTCATGCCTCAGCCTGTTATTTATGCTGTTGTACACACAGGCTTAGGGCAGAAAAAAATTGATGAAAGTGTGGCCAAAACTAAAGAGAGAGAGAGAGAGAGAGAGAGAGAGAGAGAGAGAGAGAGAGAGAGAGAGAGAGAGAGAGAGAGAGAGAGAGAGAGAGAGGGGGATTTGCTACAAGGTTAATTTTAAAAGTCCATTTTTCAAAAGCTATTGAAGAATTCTAAGGCATTGATTATCTTTTTAGTTCTTAGATGAGTTTCACAGAATATGAAGTTAGCCACTATATGCTGAACAAACTCTGTGGACTCTGTACATGTGGTCTTGTAAATTGGCCATGCCTCCTTCTAAACACCGGCATCACTGTTAAATAAAACCCATTTTTCAGTATGCAGTTCCTCCTTACTCTCCTTAACCCTTATTATTGTTGCTATGCACCGCTTTCCTATGGATTCATTCATTCTGAATCATCCATATAAATGGAATTACAATCTGCTACCTTCCACATTTGCCTCCTTCAGCTTGTATAATACTTTTAAGATTCATCCATGTTATGGCTTTACTGTATGTTAATCCTTTCTATGCCTGAATAATATCCCATTGTAAATTTATGAAATGCCCTCCCTGTAAACCCCACAGTTTTTTTCTTTCTTCCATTAATAGCATGCTGTTTGTTTCTGTTAGCCACTGTGAATGTGTGTCTGTGAAAACATGTGCTTGTATATTATCTATCCAATGCTCGCTCATTTTCAGTTTTGATGAGTACATACCTAAGAATGGATTTGTAAAATCAGTAGATTAGCTAATTGTTCAGATTGTGCCAATTTTTCATTAATTAGTATAATCCTAGATAACTGAGTCTATCTCATAGGTGACTTTTCTTGTGCTATTTCTTGTATACAGTAGTCTTCTTTCCACATATTGTTGTATAAAGTTATTTTAGTCACCACTTTGTGAGCCTTAGAATGTTCTGGGTATCCTCACACTCCATTCTTCTTTCATAATGCCAATCTTCAGAACATGGGAAGAGAAAAATAAATCTAATAGGAAATACTGTACTACTAATATATTTTTTTACTTGGTCATGTACCAAACATGTATAAATTATTTCAAACTATACTAAATACTGGCATATATAGTTCAATGACATAGACTTGGTCTCTCCCCAGACAGAGTTGGTATTCTCAAAATCAAATAGGAAGAGTGAAATTTCACTATTATGATTATAATCTGATATTTAAAAGCCAAAATTGCATCACTGTATTTTTTTTTCAAGACAGGGTTTCTCTGTGTATTTTGGTGCCTGTCCTACATCTCGCTCTATAGACCAGGCTGGCCTCAAACTCACAGAGATCCTCCTGGCTCTGCCTCCCGTGTGCTGAGATTAAAGGCATGCACCACTGCTGCCTGGCGTATCACTGTATTTTTGAAGTGAGGCAAAATGTCTCTATTTACTTTGGGTAATAATCACCTTTGTCTTTTTTGCTCAGTCTGCTTCCTTACCTAACTGGTTCCAAACTCTGGTCACCGATGTGGTAGTCAGAAAATTCACTGCAAAGTTTTTGTGATTTCAAAGATGTCCAAGGACACACATGCAATCTGGTTGTCTTGTAAATTGAGTCACTCAATGGAGCTGTATGTGTATTTCCATCACCACTTTTATCCCCCAAACATCATCTAGAAAAAGTTTGTTTCTGTTTTTTAAAACCATGAACATCCATTTTGTTTGAGGCATAAGTAAGTTTTATACACACACACACACACACACACATACACACACACACACACATATATATATATGCAATTCCTGTAAGTACTTTAAATTTTATTTCAAATCAAATAAATAATTCCATACTGAAACAGTGACATGTTTAGAGTTAGGAAATGTAAGTTACTTTGATGGTATTAAAAACCTATTATAAAGGTGCAGAATGAATACATCTAAAAGAGTTATCTAAGTGCAATAGAAAAAAACATATGAGTTTATCAATGTTATAGATAGATATCAAGGACCAATAGGAATAGGAGGTTTTGGTCTCTGGAATTCAGTAGGATGTTGCAGCTATAGAAAGGGCGTCTGCATCATCATCCAGCAGAATGAGACAGTGCAGGCATAATCATTTTCTGAAGAAATGTCACCTGTAGGCAGCATCCATCACATAATTTCACATGTGTCCACAATTTCAACGGAAGTTTGATGAAATATCCATGGAGTCTATATTGCTAAAACAGTGGTCTTCAGTCTTCCTAATGCTGTGACCCTTTAATACAGTTTCTCATGCTGTGGTGCCCCCCCCCCATCATAAACTAATTTCATTGCTCCTTCATAACTGTAATTTTGCTACTGTTATGAATTGTAATGTTATTATCTGATATGCAGAATATCTGATATTTGATCCTGCAGGGGTCTCGACCCACAGGTTGAGAACCACTCCCCTAAAACTTAGAAAGAAAATATATGTCAGGTTCTACCATGTAATTGCTCTGATATGAATAATGTCCATGAGGATCCATAGATGGCTTAATGGGTAAAGATGCATATCACCAAGCCTGAGGACCTTTGTTCCATTCCCAGAACCCACATGATAGAAGGACAGGGCAGACTCCTGAAAGCTGTCCTCTGACTTCTTCCACATGTGCATGTTGGCATTCATACACACACACGCGCACACACACACACACACACACACACACACACACACGTAATAATGTTAGTTTAAAAAGAACATACCACTTGATTATAGCATTTAAAAGTTAATAAAGATAAGCTTTTTTAAAAAATTTCTAGATCCTAAAATTAAGTCTAAACTGGTTTTCAGTAAATAGAGAATATACTTTAGAGTATCTGTGTAGAAATGAAAAAAGTTCATATTTATATTTTTGGTCAGCAAACCTTACTTATTGGTTTTTTACTTTATTTCAAAATTTGAATAAAAATGAGGTAACTGTGAAAAACAAAATTTCTTCAGCTAAATCTCTTTCCTTTTTTTAAAATTTAATGTATTGTTTCGAGGAAAAATATCATCAAATATTTCTACTCTCAAATTTGGGTGACATTCTATGTTTGCAAAACTACTGGAACCCCAACATATCTTTATATGTTGTAGATAAATTATTTAAAATTTTTTCATTCAATGAATCAATTTAATATGGGAGAGCAAAATCAGTTTCTTTGAAAAAATCTGCCATAAAGACTCATTTTACACTTGAAGTTAAACTTTTCAATAATTTATTCCCTCTCTGGGCTGCCCAGGATTCTAAATTGCTCGAATTACTGCTGGGGTGCATGGCTGACCTCATGCCAGGCTACACCTGATGGCAATTGTTTATATTTAGAACACTGTCCTGATCAATCCCTGACACTCACTACTGACTTCCTGCTGCTCAGAAATGTGTACACTAATAGCATTTGTATGTTTTTCTTGTCCCTCAAGGTTTCAGATTCCTTCTCTACAAGAACATGGCAAATTAGAGCGAGCAGCAGAGACAGGCATTCTAGACTCAGGCTGGGCAATTGTGTTGGATTATGATATGCTATCTTATATTTCTAAACAAACATGTCATATCTATCCATAAAATTTCACTTTATAAATATAGTTCTCTACACAGATTTATAAAGACATCCATCTGTTGCACATTCCCAACTTCAGAAAATTACAATAACAATAATCCTTAATATACATGATTTCTAGATTTTGATAAAGAATGAATTTAATAAATACAAGAGTCAATCAAAACACCCTGATAAACACATTGACAGAAATATATATTAAAAAATCTGTTCTATTGGAAAATTACTTCTCTAGAGGTCACCTCTATAAAATTACAACTTTAATGTACCTAATTTTAAGGTGTTTGGATCGTCATATGAAGCAGTAATGAAATATATGCTGGACCATTATTTTTATTATTTTAAACGTCTGTGGATTTTTAGGAAACTTCTCCGGTAACGACTTCTCCGTGCACTGCTTTTCCTTCTCTACTCAGCTCATCCACCCCGCCACACATATAACCCTTCCTGTTCCAGTATTCCGATTTAACCGTTTTATAACACTATGGCCAATCTCGTCTTCTACAACCCCACCTCCATGACCCCTTACTACTTTGTAGACGTCTATGGACATTCTAGATGGGACACACATATCTGAAGGCCCGTAGCTAACATCCACCATTAAGAGAAATCATGCCATGTGTTCCTTCCTGAATCTGCAGCACCTCTCAGAATGATTGTTTCCAGCTCCATAGATTTATCTGCAAATTTAATAATTTCAGTTTCTTACAGCTGAATAATACTACACTGTGTAAATGCACCACATTTTCATTATCCATTCAACAGCTGATGGTCACCTAGACTCCTATTTTTGGCTCTTATGTATAGAACAGCTATGAATATGGATAAGCAGGTGTCTTTATAATAGGATGCAGAGTTCTTTGCATATATGCCCAAAAATTGTGTAGCAGCCTCTTCTGATGGATCTATTTCTATGTTTTTGAGGAGCTTCCACACTGATTTTTATATGTGGGAATGGCTACGCCAGTTTACAGCACTGCCATCACAAAACAAGTGTTTCCTCCCTCTTCCCCACCTTCATGACAGTATTTGCTGTCTCCTCTTCCTCCTCCTCCTCCTCCTCCTCCTCCTCCTCCTCCTCCTCCTCCTCCTTCTTCTCCCTTCTGAATGGGGTAAGATGAAATTCCAAGGTACTTTTGGCTTGAAATTACACACATACCTGTAAAAAGAGTTTAAATGGGGTTATTCTCTAGTGGGACAACCTTGTTCCTGTTAGACACCACAGGCTAACAAATGGAAATACCAGTACTAGGAATATGTTGCTGCTTTTGGAGTTAGTGGCTAGTGAACGCCAATAGTTCCCCACATATTATAGACTATTACCGATGCTGTTTGTTATACCTCAGAATTTGATGTGAACATCTCATTTCTGTGTGACATTAATTAAAGAAAAAGGGGCCATGAATCTGAGAACGAATGATGGAAAGTGGTGGAGGAAGGAAAGGCAAAGGAAATACACAAAATTATGTGTTAATTTACATAGCGATATTAAATATGTATTTGAAAAGACAGTTGCTGAAGATATACATACTGAGCTGTAGAACATGGAGAAACCAAGCTGTTTGTTCCTAGAAATATTCATGTCTACTGGCTAGCTTTTTTCTTTCATTGTTCTGGGAGGTTTTATGCACACTGCTAACACAGAAAAGTAATCATCAATCACATATAGCTTTGAATCACGTGAGCTACAATAATCACACGTCCATTGGTGTACTAGTAGCACACACATCATGGAAGTGTAACCAGCAATTTATGGTTGAATGTAAGTATTATTCTACAAGGTGAAACCCATACTGGTACCATTATCAGGCTCAGAACCTGTGTGGCTAGACAGATTGTAAGTCTTAGTGCAGAGTATAGTGCTATTACTCTGCTAAGTGGACGTGCAATTAAATTGACTCCTGGTGACGTAGTATACTCCTAGATTAATATGCCTCTCAATTCTCATCAGAGAAACTTCTGCTTTCAGTTGATGGTGATTAACATTGAAGACCTATAACTGGTCAAAGTACATAGAATAAGAGACTATGAAATTTTCAGGCCTATGTGGGGCATTCACATCACTCTATCCCCGCAAGTCTCAGGAAATATAGTAGAAGGAGGAACAGAAACTTTGTAGGACCCAGAGGGTGTGGGTGGCTACAGTGAAACAATGTTTTCTGGACACAGAAGGGCAGTGTTCCCATATGAACTCACAGCAGCCATGACAGCATGTACATGATGTGTACAAGCTCCATCCAGACAACAGTCCATTCAGGGAGATGGTAGGGAGACATCAAAATCTACACCCAGCTAAGGAACTGTTGGTAATTGATGGCTTCTGGAAGAGAAGGAGTCAGATTTTTTTAAGGGTGTGACTTCTTATAGTTTGACCACAATGTTCCTATGAAAGGCCACACCTCCAAAAGTATATGAGCAGCATAGACTTTTACTTGATGGGTTTGAAAAGAAAACTGGACACAAATATTGGAGGGTAAGGAGAGAGTATTGGACTAGCGGTAGTTGGAGAAGGGCAATGAATACCATCAAAATATATTGTACAAAATTCTCAAAGAAATAATAAAAAAATAAGAAAAAGGGGAAATTGATAAGAAAGCCTTAATCAGTTTAAAATACAAATTTGTTTAAACCAACACCTTTTAGGAAGGATTTGTGTGGTGGGGGTTGAAAATAATTTCTTTTATGTTTTTCACTTTTAATTTTTTCAAAGCTACTAGGAGAATTTTGTGTCCCTGAGGCAGAAGGAAACAAAACAACAGCCTTCCTGTTGTCTATGCCGTGACACTAAAGAATTAAATGTAGAAAACAGACAAGTGTTAAAACAAACAACAATTTTAATCATGTTTGTATTGTCTTCAAATCTCAACTGGGTTATATTTCAATTCTGCTTTATCTTCCATATCACTCAAATACATAGCTATTTCTCTGCAATGCTTCTGGAGTTATCAATTCCACAATACTACCACTCTTGATTAAAGAAATGCCCTTGGCTCTTATTTATAATGTCATTGAATTACCAGCTTCTAGAAATATTTTTTAGTCTAAAACCTTTCATATACAAAGCATGGTTATTTTTGTTTGAAATATAAGATTTAAAAAAAAATGTTTTAGTAGTTCCTTGAGAACAATGAATTTTGAGCCTTCACTTCCCTATTTCCAAAGCCTCCTATCAACCATTCCTGATCTCTTTCAAAATTAGAGTCTTTTTTTTAAACCAGCATAATCCCTGACACATTTGAAATATTTGTCATTATACACATAGGTAAGTGTAGCCTTCACCGCTCATCAAGAAAACTCTTCGTAACAGATGGAGACTACCACAAAACAAACAAACAAACAAAACCCATAGAGTTCTGGAGCCCAGTCCCAAAGAATACATATACAAAACTCCCAACCTAAGGCTCAAGGAACATTATACACAGGTGGAAGAAAAATTGTAAGAAACAAAGGACCAGAGAGTTTGCTATGAGATTGTGTCTTCTAGTATCTTCAGAAGCTACATCCATAAAGTCTTGCCAACAAAACTACCTAAACATGAGCTGAACATGAACAACAATAGACATGGTAAAATGGAAGGAGAAAGCCATGAAGTTTCAACCCTACACAAAGGACTACAAAAACCTAAGAGCAATGAAAGTTGGGATAGGGAGAAATAGTCTTCTCCAGGAAAAAGCCCACAAATTACTTATCAAATACAAAATTGTCTGCCATGAAAACATACATACAAGTAACATTATATAGTCTAAGCTGGTCATATTTAGGAATTTGTATGTAACAATAGTTCGTAAAAAATATCAAGACCAATTTGTGTTCCTCAAGTACTCTTGGATGTCTGATCTTCTGGTGAAACATGGCTGACTTACCAGGAGCCACACTCGTCAAGAAAACTGTTTCTCCCTCTCCTTGCCACTAGCAATTCCAATAGCCCCAAGGGTATAGACTGAACCATGCTCACCTCCGTGTGCATGCTGGCATTTCGTCTGGCTTGAGCTTGCAAAGGTGCTGTGCATCCTGTCACAGCAGCTGTAAGTTCGTGTATTCCACTGTCTTGCTGTTTCCAGGAGCACATCCTTTTTTTTTGTGGTCATCTACTGCCTCTGGCTAATAAATTGTCTCCATCCCTTAACTACAATGATCCCTGAACCGAGAGGAAGGTGTACAAACATATGTATATGTATATGTGTATGTGTATGTGTATGTGTATGTGTATGTGTATGTGTATGTGTGTGTATATGTATATGTATATGTATGTATTTCATTTGGATAGAAAATGCCACAGTCCCTTATTCACTGCACCTTGGTCCATTGTGGGTCTCTCTATTAATTATCATCTACCATAAGTAGAATCGTCTCCTTTGAGGGTTGTAAGGAACAATGACCTATGAATGTAATGATGAGTCATTAGGGATCATTTTAATTACATGTCCATTTAGCAGAATATTAGTAGTAGGTTCTCCATAGAACCTATCATCTATCTAGCCATAGGTTAACGGACTGATAATGGTAGCAGGTATGGGTTTTATCTTGTGGATTAAGACTTAAATTGAATCTGAAATGGCTGATTACTTCCATGATGTCCAAGCCACTATTACAGCAGTGGACAGGTCCTGCCAGGCCAGTTATAATGACAGCTCACAAATTTCACATATTTGTATTATTGATAATTGTCTTTGCTAGTCCTGTGCCTAATACCTCCTAGCACAATGAAAACTACCTAGTAGGGACAAAACTTCTGGGTGATTACCAGCATGACTTCTCCATGTTTTATCACTAACAAATGTGGTGTCTTATATTGAACTTAACCCTTTTAAATTCCTTCATATTTCATAATATTTCATTTTTAACATGTTCTACAAGGTCTGAATCTTGGGTTCTGACATTGTCTTCTTCTGAATCTTTTATAGACCTTATCTCCTTTATTATCTGAAGTCCACCACCATCAAGATCCAATGGGCTACCTTTCTCAGGGGATGTTTTAGCTCCTATTTTGGCCATCTGAAATAGTTTACTGTTCCTTAATCTTTAGCATCTGAACACATTTCCAGGGCATTGACCTTCAGTAGCCAGACAGTATAGAATAAAGCTAGAGAGTGCTAGCTAAGGAATACCAAGGCTTTCATCCCTTAGTACTGTGCCCTGCATTCTTTTTAAGAAAGAAAAGAAAAAAGAAATTTTGAAATAAGACTGCCTCTCTATGAGCATCATGGTAATCATCACAGAGGAACTTGGGCTAATAACCTTTGCCACTGGTAACAATTGTTTACTTCGTATACCCTTCTACGCACAACTTTGGAATATAAGAGGTATGAAAAATTGTACTCAGTTTGTAAATATGCCTTTATGTAGCAGTTCATTCAAAAATAATTACTGGAGTTTAATCATATTCCAGGGACCCAGATATGGACTTTCCTGAGCCTGTTTATGTTGATCCTTCCTCTCCTCCATGCACTTTCCCCCTTCACTTCTCCATCACCTCAATGCCCTTAATTCCCTGGTGAAGTCCTGTTCCTTTTTTTCAAGGCCCAGATGAAATGTGACCTCTTATCAGAAGCTCCCTGGATTTCTCAGGGCTGAATTAATTGCTCCTTTATCTACGTTCCCAAAGGAGCTAGTTCATACATTTGTAAGAGCACTTATCACATTGCATTAGGACTATTTGCATATCTGTGTCCTTTCTGGACTTTTTTTTCCTGGATGGCAGTGACCACATCTTCCTCATTTATAAACATATCATTTCACAGCTTCACCCTGATCATTGTACAGGGTTTGGCATACAGCAGGGACTATAAAAGCATTAGTTGTTGTTTAAAAGCCCCAAATTCTCAAACATCAATAGACAGTTCCTGTAAGGGTGAGTCCCAAATATATATAAGATCTATATTACAGCTTTTTATAGCTGATACTCTAGGAAAAAACCTTTCCTTATGACACTATTGCATTTAAAGGAAAATTCTGCTCTAGACAAAATTCCCAATGCACAGTCAAAACTTAAACAATTGAAAACTACAAATGTTGCAAAAATCAGGTCACGAAGAATCCTGAAGATCAGGTGGGGATGCAATTAGCTGGAAAAATTAGGCTAGGTCACTGAGGCGGAAGGATCTTAAGAAATATTGCAAGAGCGTGTGGACATATTTGGGAAACAAACCACTAATCAAAAGAAATGGTCTTGTAGAGGACCACTTGCAGAGAGACTCTAAATGTTAGGTCTCCACCCAGTCTCTCCCCTTGGAGTATGAGTGAGAGGGGATGAAGGCCACCAAGAGAACATAGCCCACTAAATCAACTAAGTAGGGTTCACAGAGACTGAAGCAGGAAACACCTGCAAGTGTCTATACCATGTCCAGATATGTTATAGCCATTCGCTTGGTGGTTTTGTGGGACTCCTATCAGTAGGAGAGGCTGTGTCTCTAACTCTTGCCTGTTCTTAGGATTCTTTTCCTCCTATTGGGTTGCCTTGTCCAGCCTTGATATGAGTGCTCTTACCTTGTCTTATTGTGTTTTTGGTTATCATGTTTGGTTGTTGTCTCTTGGATGCTTGTTCTTTTCTGAAGAGTAAAAGGAGTGGGGAGTGGATCTAGGGGAAGGGAGAGGTAGGAAGGGGAGCTGGGAAGAGTGGGGGGAGGAGAAACTTATCAGGGTGTATCGGATGAGAGAAGAATCTATTTTCAGTAAAACATGTTCTTAAATTATACATACCTAGTGTATATTTTCTGTGAAAAAAATCAAATAAAATTGTGGTCAGTGTAAAGAAACATTAAAGAGAAGGTTTGTGGGTACCACCCCCAATTTCATCATGTTGTTATACCTCTATAAGTTTATTCATGTAATCTTGATGTTTAGTTAAATTTGTTACTTGGGAAGCCCTGAAGAATTTTTTAAAATATACCTTTACAAAAAAAGTAAATAACTTTCTCAAAGGATTGTTGCTATTTTCTAACTTGATTTAGATCCTTAAATAAGAGCACATTTCTCTGTAGCTCTCGGGTTCAGATAGCTACAAAAACAGTTCCAATGTAAACATTTATACTCCTCAAATCAGTTTTGGACAAGAGAATATTTAGTAGCTGGTTTAAGACATCTAATGAAGGCTGCTTGGTTATATTCTTGGCTAAAATTCATACCATGTTTATGATTTATGGCAGACATAGGCATATCCATTTTGGTACATGAGAGTGAATAGAAGTATCCTTGAACCTTAGCAAGACACTGTTAAGTGAGTCCAGGAGAGTCTGTTAAAGGGTACCAAGGATTTATTAAGATATAAAATGGGGAAAAATACAGTCACGGATATAGGACAAAGTAAACAGCTATTGTTGTCTTCTGTTCTGCCCAGGGGTGAACAGAATCAGCCCTCCGGTCTCCAACCACCCCAAGAGAGAGATAGCATGCACCCCTTCCTCAATTTTAAGCAGTTACATACCCAGAAAAAAACATGCCTCTATCAGGCCAGATAAGCCAAGGTCATTGGCAGAGGGAATTCCCACAGCACTTCCCCTTTTTGTATAAATGAGAAGGTTCTAAGCCTAATACAAAGTTATATACAAGAAGAACAATTATCAAGTATTATCTAGAAGAAAGAAAAGGCAATAACATAAAAAATGGAACTATAACGAACAAGAGCAACATCAAGAGGAAACACATATTAAATGTCCAGGCCAAAGGTAATTGGCAAGTTACAGAGATTATTCCAGTGGCTGTCCTATCCTGAAGAATCTAAATCTCGTACCTGATAGGCTCTTAGCTAAGATATGAGAGGACTGTACCTGTAACTATCTAGTCTTCAACCCCATCAAAGATCTGACAAGGAAAATAATATTACCTGAGTAAACAGGAAGTACAGCAAGCATGCAAAGTATGACAGAAAGAGCTGGCTACCTGGACAGTCACCCAATGTTTCCTGCAACATTGGGGCGACGATCATTGGCTACAGGCCTAGAATATCTGACAGACCATTTTCAGAAGCAGAAAAGTTTGAAAGACTGTCTATCCTGTCTTGGCAAAGTTCAGCATTTGCCAAGTGATGGAAAAATCCTTTTTTAAACCTTTGCTATTGACATTTTTTTAAATGAAATTCTGAGGCCTCCAGCATATTTGGTATCAATAATCGATCAATTTCATCATTACCTTGTGCTAGAGGACCTGGCAGACTGGTATGGGACCTCATATATATATATATATATATGATGATTTCTATTCCTGATTATTTCCTGTAGCTGTATAAACAGCAAAGTTAATTCTGTTTTATCAGGAATAAATTCAGAAGTTCCAGTATGTAAAACAACTCTTTTTGCATACTGAGAGTCAATAACTATATTGAGAAGTTCTGTAAAGTCCATTAGTCCCATAAGAATGGCATACAATTCTGACTTTTGTATAGAATCACACAAGGGCTTTGAACCAATTTAACCAATTTGAACCTGATTTATATCCTGCCTTTCCTGATTTATTTGCATCAGTATGGAACATAGGGACTTCAGAGACTGGTGTTCTCCATACAATGTGCAGAAGATCCAACTGGTATTTTTTATGAATTTAATTCTCTCACTTTTGGGATAACTGTTGTTAATCTCTCCCAAAAATTAAGGCAAGCTCTTTACCAGTATTCATTATCTTTCCATAAAGAGGAAATTTCCTCATTAGTTAAAGGTACTACAATTTCTACTGGGTCCATTCCTGTCAACTGAAGAAGTCTTAATTTTCCTTTTAAAATCAAATCAGAAATATTTTCCATATATGTCTTTAAGTTTTATTCTGTTTATGTGGTAGAAATATCCACTCCAATATAATACTTATAAGGAGATTGCCTAGAGGGTAATATAATCAGGAGGCAGCTAAGCTCTGGATCCACACACTCTACATGTGGATTCTGTAATTCCTTTTCCAACAAAGCCAGTTCTCTCTCAGCTTTTCCATATGGAGTTTGTCTCTCAGTTTTTCCTTGTGTCCTGCTCATCCAGATCAGACAGTATGCTTGCCGTCAGCAGTCAAGGCAAGGCCAGTTCTTTGCCCAACAGGCCATTTTTGGTGAGGGTTATTAAGCTATCCCCACATGGCCGTGGGGTAGTTTGCCTCAGCAGAGGTGTTTGGGATCTGACTACGTGGGCACCACTTGTTAAGCAAATCCATGAGAGTCTTTTAAAGGGTATCAAGGATTTAATAAGATATGAAGTGGGGAGAAATATACTCACGGATATAGGACATAGTAAACAGCCATCGTTGTCCTCTGTTCTGCCCCGGGGGTGAAGGTGGGGAGGTTTGAATGGAACCAGCCATCCAGTCTCCGACCACTGACCACCTCAAAAGAGAGAGAGTGCATGTTCCCTTCGCAGTTTCAAGGGAGTCAAGTACCCAGAATAAAACACGCCTCTTTCCAGATACCCCAAGCTTGTAGGCGGAGTGAATTCTGATGATGGAATCTGATGAGGCCCTCAGTAAGCAGGGCTTTTATTGTTGTTTTTTTTTTCTTTCTACCAATGAAAATAAATTATATTCCACATTCACCTGGTTAATTCCTTTTAATCCATTTTCATATATGCCTTCACCTTCCCTGGAGACTGTTCACCCTAAGAGTCTAGAGCAAATCCAATTTGGAAGTATTCAATCCACTGCATCTTTATCATGGTCTGATGGAATACTTAGAACTTAGATGCTGAAGGAGATGGTTACTTTGTAAATAGAGTTTGTAGGTAAACAAGACCGGATGATGAAAATCCTTGTTGATTTAAGGAGGAGGCAGGATTTCTAGGTATGATAGCACTCAAGCCTTATGTATGGTGAAAAGATTGCTCTCTAAATAAGAGAAACTGTCTTTAAAGAGGAAAATAATGAAGAATGTGGCTATGTCATCTTATTTATGCTTATTATTTGCCTAGGCACAGAAATACAATCTGGGTAGGTATAGAAATACTATGCAGTAAGGTATTAGATATTCATAACAAGCAAAATGACTAGGAATGCCAGACCAATCTTCTTACACAGAAGGTTGTATATTACCAGGGAAGCAAGGATATAAGACTTCTGAGTCTCTCTCTGCCTCAATCCATCTCCCACCCTCTTCAAATAAATATGTTCTGTGTGGAAATCTCCTACTCAACGTGTGTGATTTCACTGGCATCTCATATAGAATCTTTTCAGGACACCATCATTTTATCTACTACTGGAGAGAATGAGGCATTCCCCTCTAGAAAGGTGCCTGGTTCTTTTGAACATGGGAATATATTTTCTATACCTGGTGGTTTGGTTTTTACAGATGGGATTGAGATACCTTTGTTGAGATGGAAATATCATGTGGAATTATCTACTTAGATTCCATGTAATAACAGAGGTCCTTATAGGTGAAAGACAGAGGCAAAAAGGTCAGATGTACAATGGTGAGAAATGAAAAGATTCACATGATCATTGCTTCGATAGTAGAAAGAAGCCATATACTGGGAGGCAGATTTCTTTTAAAGCCAAAGAAAGCATAGGAATAGATTATACTCCGTTCTTAAATAGACATACAACCCTGTCAACCTCTTAATTTTTTTCCCCAGAAAGACATACTTACAACTCCTTCTAGCCTCATACCATTAAGGACAAACAAGATATGTTTTTCCTAAATTCTGAACTTGTTACAGAAGCAATGAGAAACTAACACAAAAAAAAATGGCTACAAGTTTCCACTTCATTTTTGTTCCCCAATATTGTTATTTATCTACTAGCCCCAGACCAGTTCAGTCACTATTTATGTGTGGGATATCTTTCCTATTCTGCTTCCTCCACCATGAAGCTGAATTCAGCGTTTTTCTCTTCTGTGTTTCCACCAAGATCCATCCAGAGTCTCTCTGATTGGATCAAACACGCCATCAGCTTGCTTGAAGAAAAAGAAAATGCTTCACCAGAGTGGCATTCGCTTTAAGAATTTGCCTGGTTGCCCTTCTAGTCTCTCTTCCCAGCTAATACTCAATGGTTTTCAGTCCCTTAGCTCTTCACACAGTCTTTGGCTTTCCACTGAAACCTTACTTCACTTTAAAACACAGGAACTCTGCATCTAACCTTTGACTGGGTCTCATTTGCCCTAGCAGAGCTTTTCCCTAGAGATCCCCATCAGCAGGGAAAGTTTTTCTCACTTCCCCAGCCAGACCTGCTTCTCCCTTTGCTGGTAGTGAATCTGGCATGTGACACAAGAAGTAATGAGCAGAAATATTGGCAAATGATACTCAAATGAAAAATATTATGCAGATAAATTCTTCTCAGAGGTAGTAGGGAAAACAGCCAAAGAAGTAGAAGATTTTCTTTACACATGAGGCCATGTGGGATGCAGTTACAGGGTTATCAGTGGCGTTTCACCCTGATGATATCACAAATGATTTCAGTGACACTTTGTGCAAAGCAAGGTTGGAATGTATAATGCTTACTAATATATAAGAGGAATTGTGCATAGTATTATGCAATAACATGCATTTTCCAGTAAATGTTAATGATAATCACTTTCAAATAGATCTGAAAAAAGGCTTTGTCTGCAGCAAGAAAAATTCTTGTAGAGAGCAAATCACATGGAGTTTGGCACAATGAAAGAATATTTGTTTGATGAAGTATACTTTGATCAACAAATAACCTAGAGATAAAAATTATACACTGCATTTATAAGATGTTCTTTTACATGAAAGTTTGATATCACAGTAAAAGCATGTAATGATGATTCAAAAATTCTTTATGCTTTTCTCCTTTCTTCCAATAATTTTTGAAAAGTCACTTAGTTCTTTAAGACCTATTTTCTTCATCTCAACATGAAATATTTGGAATTTATATCCAATTCTATTATTTTCTCATCCTCATTAATTTGTAGGATATAACATGTCTCAATAAATTTATTTTCATTATTCTTATTAGTACAAGGGATGGATGGATGTTTGTGATCAAAACTGATTCCGTGTCTTTGAAAAAGCACAGAAAGTAAATACAATAAAAATACTAGGTTATTGAGAACTAAGTTTTATAAGGAGAAACAAAGAAATTATTGTTACTTTGCTTCTAAGATGTGATGGAAGATTTTCTTACTTTTTTTATTTAAAAAGAAATTTTTTTGCATACAGTATATTTGATCACACTCTTTCTCATCCTCCAGCTCCTCCATATCTGCATTTACCTCTCTACTGACCTCACTCATGCTCTATTTTTCTTTATCTGTCTCTCTTCCTAAAAATACAGAAAACAAAAGAAATCAATAAATAAAACAATCAAGATAAATAAACAAACTGATAAAACTGAAAATATGAAAACATAACAAAAAGCACACACGCACAAAGCACAGAATCTGTTTTGTGTTGTTCAACTACTCCTGGGCATGGAGTAGCTCAGGAGGGTGATTGATATAGCTGGAGACACCCCATTGTCACTGAATTTCCCTTTCCCGTCATATGTCAATTGCAAATAGCTTCTTGGTTAGGGGTGGGACTTTATGTCTACTTCTCCTTTTCAGTGTTGGGATTTTTGTCTGCCTTGAACTTGGGTAGGTCCTGTGGATCTTGCCACAGTCTCCGTGAGTTCACAGGTGCCTCTGCCTTGCTGTGTCCAGAAGATACTATTTCCCTGGAGTCACCTGACAACTCTGGCTCTTGCCTCATTCTGCATCCTCGTTTGCAGAGATCCCTGAGAAGCCTTTATAAACATGAAAAATGGGAGAATGAAGCTTGGCTTACAGTGTAAGCTCAAACTTAAGTTTGGTTCTTCAGTATATTTATGTTTCTTAAATTATCTACAACAGACCTGAGCAGTAAATAATTGGGTATCATTTTATCATCATTCATATGCTTATTTAGAAGAAAAATATTTTATGAAGTATGTACATGTGAAAAAAATATGCCCCTGTAGACATTTTCCTTGTGAAATCAGTGTTTATATTTATAGGAGTAAGACAAAGGATCCTTGCATTGTGCTTTAACTGGGACCTTAGCTTGTCCCAAATGTATGAACCCATGGATTCATGAATATATGCACACACACATACATATATACATATACACACACGTGTGTGTATATATATTTATACATATACACATATATGTGTGTATGTATATTTTGCATTTTACTCTTTAATTTGAAAAAGAAATTGATAGCAAAACAAGTTCTCTGTAAAAAACAAAAACAAAAACAAAAACAGATAAATATGTGTCCTGTACTTCTAGTAAAATGGAGGTATCTCTCAGTGCTAGTTTTAGGAGAATTAATGATGGCAATAATAGTGAATTTCTAGGCTGAAATTCAAAGACATTTTAAGAGACATTATATTATTTACACATGATTGAAATTTTTTTATTTCAATAACCACTTCTTGTATATTAACATTTTTTCCCTGAAAAGGAAGTCTTTCTTTGTTTTCTAGCCAGTAATTACAATTAAGACTCAGGTTGCATTTCAGTGTGTGAGTTCAATAACAGCCAGGATCAAAACCTGAAGCATAAGCTTGCTTGCTTCCAGAGACTCCAATGGGGTGATTTTTTCCTCTGAGCATAGGCTAGATCTCTTCTCTATTCTAATAGGCACTGTGACTACAATACTGTCCTCATTTCCAGCTGTAAGAAGCTTTTGAGTATCTGAAGCTACAAGGCTTGTGTTTCTCTTCCAATTTGTTTTAGTCCATGGGCACTCGGATGGGGTGAAGTATAAAACTGTTCACAGGAGATTTTCAATATTATTTTTCCTTATACCTGCACTTTTTGAAAAATAATCTCCCCCCTTTTTTTCTAAAAATAAAAGTGAAATGTTTACAAGGACCTAAGGAGCTAATTTTTTCCCCACCTCAACCAATTTATAGAATGGACTGAGTGCTCTGGAGGCAGGGGGTAAAAGAAAAGTTGCTTTAGGAGATTTAACAAGCATTTGCCAATGGAAAATGTTTTGTACATTTTTCTCCCTCTTGAATGGTTTACTGAAAAGCCCAATGGGTTGAATATATAAATGCTCATAGTGAAGCATCTTCTCTATAGCTAGGTTACTTACTATGAATCATTCAGGATTAGTTAGCATCATCCACATTGTAGTTTGTCTTAAGATTCTTTTATAAATCTTTCACGATAGCCCAGAAATGACAAAGAACTAAAAGAACTTAGCCCTTGCCAGGTCTTACCTTTGTTACCAACAATAAGGAGGCAGAGGCAGGAGGCAGGAGAGGCAGAGAGGCCAAGAGGCAGAGGCAGAGAGGCCAAGAGGCAGAGGCAGAGGCAGAGGCAGAGGCAGGAGAGGCATAGAGGCAGGAGAGGCATAGAGGCCAAGAGGAAGAGGTAGAGGCAGAGGGACTGCAAATGTGAGGACTTTCCTGAAGTTCACAGTTAGGCTCTAACACAAATAAAGCAAAACAAGACAAAAGGCTACCTTTCTGACTGCTCTATGGCTTCATGGTCTGCTGTATTCCTCTTCCTATTAGCATTATTGGAACATCTCTAACACATTAATGACCCCGAGATTGCCAGCTCAGTGCATCATCACACTAAAAACCTCAGTGTTCATAGTAAAGCAGAAGCAAATCACATCAGAGTCCAGAGTCCCCTAGGTCATATTTATCCCTAACTATTTACCTGTTGTCCTCTATAAGGTGTGGTTTCAGTATGCATATGCAACATGATTAGAAATGTCAAACAGCTGAAGTCCCTGGTGTTAAGAAGCAAGAAATGGTGGTATCTTTCAATGCTCAGTGCATAGAGGTTATGTACAACAGACTAGTCAAGGGTATTAACCAATTTCTCAGAAAATTTAGTCTGGGGGCTGGAGAGATGGCTCAGCAGTTAAGAACACTAGTTGCTCTTTCAGAGTTCCTAAATTCAAGTCACAGTGACCACATGGTACCTCACAACCATCTATAGTGGGATCTAATGTCATCTTCTGCCTGATTCCCTCTTCTGTCCTGTGTGCATAAATGCAAACAGAGTACTCAAACTCATAATAATACATTGATAAATAAATCTTTAAAAATCCAGTCTGCTTGTGATATATATATATATATATACATATATATATATATATATCTATATATATATATAATACATATATTGCTTAGACTTTCACGCTCTTGATTTTGCAAAGATCATATACTTTTTTACCACCTACCTATGTTACCTCATTCATTAGTTTTCAAGATGATTATAGGAAATGTGTCGTGCTTGCCATTAGACAAAACTAAGTAGGGATATGTTCCATTGTTTTGGAGAAAGAAGACTTAAAACTTTGCAAAATTACAATGAATTGAAGTGCTTGGAAATGTTGACTTCCTTGTGATTTATGGCCAAGAAAAAGAAAAGAGAAGCAACTATTGTCAAGTTTGAACCTTGATCAATAATTATGACCAATTACTGATGCTTAATCACAAGATAAATTGCAAATAGCCAAACAGAATAATTAGAGAAATACTATTTTGCCAATTGTGATTTAGCCACACTAATGAGTTTCTAATATGGTTTTTAATGTCAGTAACTCAAAGGAACAAAGAAGAAATGAATGTAAATAATCTGAGGGGAAAAAAGGAAAGGAAGTATAGATTCCTGATGACTTAACACCCATTAGAGGGAGACATTGTTATCCTTGGAGTGTTACAGAGCCTGGGGTATACTATGTTAAGGATGGATCTTCTGTAGTTAGAATTCATGCACTATTAAATGAGTTATTTCATTGAAATTTGATGCACCCTACTTTATTCAAACAGTGTTTTCCACTGGTGCAGAGTTATTTTCATTACTACCTTTGAGTTCTTGTGTTTTGGCATTCCTAACAGGACTGTTTCCTAAGTGAAGGTCCCTAGAGGGTGAGTTCAGATGAGATGTCCAAGAACAATTTCACATGTGAAGCATAACTACTGAATTCCTCCAGGATTTACCTATTGTTACAGAGAGAGACTTCGTAATTACCAAGGGATTATAGCAGAATATGAAAGGGCGTGAAAGCAGCTTCCCTGCAAATCAAGAATGCATTCAACACAAACTTTGGAAAAGTCACCTGGTAGTGAGGCAGAGTGTCTGGAAATGTTAAAAGTTCAAGTAGAACAGCTTGCCTGAAACTCCTAATTAAAGAAATAAAAACTGCTTTTAAATAATGTCAAGGATTGTCACTTTTATTCTCCACAAATAAAGAGGTCTTCTGAGGATTAAAAATGAGGCTATTGGTATTGCCCAAATACCCCAGGTCTGTCCTTTTTTTTTATACTGCAAAAGTAATGAAAATGGAGCTTAATGGTACATAAATAAAAATAATTAAATAGAAGAGCCAGCTAGTGGTGCATTACCTGAATTAATATACAAGATTAAGAGGCCAATAACCCAGAAACAACTTCGTTATTTTGGTGTTTTATATAAATTAGACTACTCTGAGTAGAAAGAAACACGACTTTCACTCTACCATTTTGATTCCAAATTTAAAAACAAATCATCTCTTACGAATTATGTTTCTGGTGTTCTCTTTGACATATGGTTTCTGCACATGTTCTCATTGTAGCCAGCCAGATTATCAGTTACACCACTTCTGGGTATGTCTTTTTTAATTTAAGTTTAGGAATGGATGTATTTTTCTTATTGATTTCATAACTCGAACCAGAATGAGTGATTAATTTACATGTGCTAATTTTTATGTCCTTAGGTTATCTTTCCGCTCACAGAAATTTTGACAAATGCATGGAGCAATGAGCCATGTAACATTGAGAATCCGTAATGATTTTCAAAGCTTTTTCATACAGGGTGATTTGGTAGAAATAAAAGGGTAATTGAACTTGGAGGAGAGAAACAAGCATAAAAAAATATCATTTGTGGCTAACAAACATTTCTTTTATTTAATCAAAATTATATCACATGGCTTCCTAAAATGTATGTTTTTTTTGACAACATATGATTAATATAGATTTGATGAGCAAATCAGAAAAAGCCTGTAAGTTCTGATCAGGCATTATCTTTCCTCAACTCAGACAGAAAGCACACTTCTCATTTTTACTTGGTTGTGTCTTTCCGCTGCTTTCCCCTGGATGAGGACCCTCTTTTCTGATCTCATCCAGAGATTCACCACCTCTAAGAACACACTTGCCCTGGCACTAAGAACCACACTTGATTTCCCTTTTTTTTAATCTTATTCAGACACATTATTTTCTTTAACCAATCATTTGTCATTTAAACAGACATGCCCTGCCACTGATCCCTGATTCACATTCATAAACCTGTCCTCTTTCAGCAGGGATAAAAACTAGCAGAGATATTGTTGGTACTCTCTAGAGCAGGACCCTGCTATATAGAAATATACTGGGACTACACATGTAATTTTAATTTTTCTTGTAATTAGATTTGTTTGTTTTCTAGAGAACCAGTAATATACCTTATTTAAGTCAAGATACTTAAAATATTATTCCAATATGTTATCACTATAAAATTTATTATTGAAGTGTTTTATATTCTCCTATTGTTTGTTTTCAGAGACAGGGTCATACACTGAAGCCCAGGATGGTCTTAAAAGTATAACTGTCTCCTCCTGCTGCCCCTCATGTACTGGGCTTAGAGACATGTGTCACCATCCTCAGCTGTGTTCTTTCTGATGACATCCTCAGAATACAGCGTGGATTTTACATTCATAATGTGTCTCAGTTCTCCATGAGCCACACTACAAATGCTCAACAGCCACACACACAGAGAAAGCTGACTGTTTCTTTGGACAACACCAAAGATTATTATTCTTTAAATTTCTAAATAATCTAGAAAAAATATTTTATTGGTACATTCATATGACACATATAAAATGAGAATATGTCTGTTTAAGGTATCTAACCCTTCACTCCTCTTTTCTTACGGCTGAAGAGAACCATCCAAATGGGCACGCCTTCATTAAAACTTTCCCTTATTACAACATTTAGCGATCTACACTTACATTGTTTTAATGTTAATGTCTCATAACTTGGGAAAACTTTAGTCTTTCTGTGTTCTAATGTTGGAATTTGAACTTAGTTTTAAATAAGTTAGAAAGTCAGACAATGGTTTACATGACACACATAGACCTAAAAGCAAACCACAGCAGATGCGCCAGTGTTAGGATAATCAGACACAGGAACACAATGGTAAGACGGTAAGGTGGGCATAGAGAAGAACGTGTAGTGTAGATGATTTTGTAGTCTAGACCCAGTCCTCCCATTAATTAATACCTCCAGCTCAATTACTTGCACTCTCTGCCCCTTGGTGTCCTTCTTTATCAACAGATGTTGGGACTCCCAAGGCTTCTCTGCAGGCTGAGTATAATCACATACACAGAACTAATTTACAAAGGAACTATCAGGCAAGGGAAAGACACCATTACTATACAGATATACTCCTACTTTCAACTGAGGAGCTCTTCATTGGGCCCTGGATAATTATAGACAATCCTCTTATTCTTGAAAGGCACATTTTGAACTGCTCCAGTTTAAAGAAAAAATTATTCACTTTTGACACGGTCCCTTAGCCATATTTAACACCACATCACAAGTGTGTGGATATGTTAAAGCAAAGATAAATAATAGAGGCAGGTATAGATATTGTATATTAAAAGCCAGATGCCATGTGATAATCCATGCCTGTAATCCCAATATTGGGGAGGCCAAGAAAGGAGAATAGACTGGCTTTCTAGGTAGCCTGAGATAAAAAAAAGTGAGTGTCAGGCCAGCTAAGCTGTAATGTAAACCCTGTATTAAAACAACAACAAAGAAGAGGTGGAGAGGACACACACACACACACACACACACACACACACACAGAGAGAGAGAGAGAGAGAGAGAGAGAGAGAGAGAGAGAGAGAGAGAGAGACAGAGACAGAGACAGAGACAGACAGAGAGACACAGAGACAGAGAGAAATTACATATTAATTAGTAAGCTGTAATGCACTTGCAGAACTTGTAGAGTAAAAAACTTTACCCAGGCACCTAGTAAAAACCATGTCTTTAATGTTGTGGTTCTGTTTCTTCCTTGGAATCATTAGCTGCATTGGTCCAGGAGGGCGAAGGGAGGAGAAGTGAGTAACAGGTTCAGATGCCTGTGGGTACGACAGAGGCAGCCCTCTGGGAGACAGACTTTGGTGAATCAGCTCAACTTTATTCCAAAGTATAAGGGGAGCATGGGGACAAACCCTAATTTGCATAAAGTGGCACACTACTATCATATAGCTGGATTAGTGGAAGCTCGGCCCTTCCAAAATGGCTAGAGCACTTGCCTAATTACCATGCGGGTCATCAGGGGAAGAGCGTTTGCAGGGAACTTTGTCAAGGGTCAACCTTGAGATAAGTCAGACATCTGGGCCCTAGAGACATCCTCCAGATAAGGCTAGGTAGAGAGAAGGAAGCTTTTGCTTGGGGGATGAAGGTGGGTTGGGGTGGAATCCTCCATGCTGTCGAACTTACAGAAAGCTGCCAGTCTACCTCTGATGAGCAGGGCCTCCCAACACAAAGTTACTTTAAAAATTTCTCTTCAGACATTACCACCAGGCACATTTCTAAAAAGTTTTTTTTTTTTTTAAAAAGTTGTCAAATTTTACTTGGAATGTATACAGCATTATTAATAACTGCACTGTTTGGCAGGGAGGCATCATGATTAAAAATAATTTCTTAATGATTTCTGTCAAAAGACAGGTCCGGAATTAAGTATGGTTTCAATTTAAAAGTTGTGCCTGGCTTTACACAACTTCATTTCATTATTCCAGTTAAACAATTGCTCTCTCTTGGAAGACAGCCCCAGCTATGGAGAGGGCAGAATGTAGGGTTGTTTGGCTACTGCTTGGATGGCGCTGCAGGCAGCACATTGCATCTGAGCTTCGCAGTCGCTACCTCCTGCCACTTTGCTCCGGAGTGCAATAGGCCATGGACTATAAAGCGCTAAATGGCTGGGCCTTCACCATTTAGAGATCAGCCTTTCTCCCTGGGCAACGCTGAGGCCATTGAGATCAGCTGGAGGGTCGCTGGTATTTCTAAGCTTCCATCTCCAGGGAACCAGAAACAGGGAACCTTATAAGAAAAGCATGCGTGTGAGAAATGCCTTATCTTCAGTAGCCAAAACATAGACGTGTGGGAATTTTTACATTAGGGAAGAGTTGAAAAGCAGGGAATCTCTACTTTTTTTTCTTGTAAAGAGTAATACATTCAGAGATTACTTCCTTAAATCTGTTGAAACTTTCCAGTGAAGCCCTGTGAAGACACCCCCCCCACACACACACACATACACACATGTGCCTCCTTGGCTTCAAGACTTCAGTGTTTGCTACTGCCTCTCTTATTCTTTCCCAATTGGCCCTGTTTTCACTGATCTCACTCTTCTTGGAAACTAAAGGAAGGCTCTGGATGTAGCTCAGTTATACAGAGCTTTCCCAGCTTGTACAAGTCCCTAGGTTTTCCCTCCCTTCCCTTCCCTTCCGTTCCCTTCCCTTCCCTTCCCTTCCCTTCCCTTCCCTTTTCCCTTCCCTTCCCTTCCCTTCCCTTTTCCCTTCCCTTCCCTTTTCCCTTCCCTTCCCATCCCTTCCCTTTTCCCTTCCCTTCCCTTCCCTTCCCTTCCCTTCCCTTCCCTTCCCTTCCCTTCCCTTCCCTTCCCTTTTCCCTTCCCTTCCCTTTTCCCTTCCCTTCCCTTCCCTTTTCCCTTCCCTTCCCTCTTCCCTTCCCTTCCCTCTTCCCTTCCCTTCCCTCTTCCCTTCCCTTCCCTTCCCTTCCCTTCCCTTCCCTTCCCTTCCCTTCCCTTCCCTTCCCTTCCCTTCTCTTCTGTTCTCCTGCACAGATACAAATTCGGAGGAGTGATTGGGGGCACTCAAGTAATAACAGTAGATGGAAAGTAAGCAAGGATTGAGAGAAATACAACCAAGGTGAGGTAGGTGAATGCTTGCAAGGCAGTAACAACATTCTATGCCACTGATGTCAACCAGGGTTAGGGTTAGGGTTCGGGTTAGGGTTAGGGTTAGGGTTAGGGTTAGAGTTAGGGTTATGGGAACTATGAGAGGAGCTTCACTGGAATTAGTGACCTTACCTGTCACCAAAACAATCTTTGAGGAATAGTCTCGAAGTGAGATCCATCTATATGCTATTGTAGTAGATAAGGAGGGTTGCTGTGTGGTAAGCAACAGTCAGATGCAGGACAGAATTTAAAGGAATGGCAAACTGGGTTTGCTGAGGGAATGGATGTGAGATTTGAACGAAAGAGCACAGGATGACTTCAAATTATTTTGAGGAAATTAGGGAACATACATGTATTTTGCAGAGCTATTACACACTATTATGAAGATGAACTGAGAGCCAAGTAATTTCAGCCTATAGAAATGTTTATAAAAGAGAAATTGGGGGTTACCATTATCCAATTTGCAGTAGAAATAACTACATAATTCCTTTTAGTTGTAAGATCCTTTAGTGCAGTTAAAGTGTGATTCAATTACTATAAAATCCATTGAGAAAGAATTACTTAGGAACATAAGTAAAATCTACTTGCTTTAAGCATTTTGGGAGAACACCCAAATACATGCCCTCATCTACCACCTAAGGGACCCTCAATAGGCATCGAGTGCCACACATAAATGTTGGCCCAAGGACAGGTTGCAGATGACCTTGGTACAGCTGATATTAATACCCATTTTCTTTGTTAAACACTCTGGGTTTTGACAGAAAATTAAATGCTTACTCTATTCTAAAATCTAAAAATGAGGCTTAAATTATTGACCAAAGATACATTAATGAGGATTTTAGTCTAAAACAGGAGTTACAAAGAAAATATTTCATCTTGCACAATCTTTTCTAACCCCACCCATCAAAAAAGGCAAGGGTATAACAAAGGTCTTCATCACGTGTTCCGTATCATTGCTCCGTATGGTTTTCACACTGGACCAGGTTCTGGGTATTCAGACATGAGTGTCCAGAACATTGTCTGCATCCATGATGCTTTCAGAATATTCTCAAAATCACTGTTTTCAATAAGATACCATTGTCCCTTCTGCAAGTAGATTTACTTCACTTAACATAAGGAAAAGACCGCTATTCCAAGCATGGGAAATGCTTGCCTCTTGGAAACTCTATCTAAAGGGCTTTCTTAAGTATCATGAAGGTTAACTTACTGCATTTTGAATGGTAAAAGACAATAAGTAAACAAAAAAATAATAAATTAACTACTATCATTCTCACTGTCTACAAAGCTCTGCACCCTTAGTGCTCAATGACTTTTCTACTTCTTCTTTTAACTATCTTCCTATTTCAGATGATGCCTTTTTTAAAGAACCTCAAATATCTGAGTGTTCATTTTCTTGATGTTTTGTCCCGAGCTATATTAATAATCTATGAAGGACGACTTCCCTTTGCTGAACAATTTACATGAGAAGTAGAGTGACGCATGCTACCAAAGACAAGATAATCATATTGTTGTCTCTACTACTCAGATTACATATAATATAGTCATTATTGTCATCACCAATGGTTTTAATAGTCATATGTTATGGGAAATAAATGAATGATTCCTTTTGTTTGGCCCTAAAGAGCTTAAAATATACAAATAGTCATTGCTCATTATATTTGATTGATTCTTTAATGTAAGGGAATTTAAAATTATAATTAAGGCTTGCAAAAGGTCTCATTTTTAGACAAGTAATATTACTTGACATTTTGTCTTTCAGCTTGGGATTTAAGGGGAGTTTATAAATATTACCTAGATAAACTTCATAAAACCCCTCTCAAGTTGTAGGTATAAAACTAATTCACAGGTTGTTAATAAAGAAAAAAGTGTTCATCAAAATTAAATGATCTTCCTCTAGTCACAAATGACTCTTGTACTTGACTGTTGTCTTAGACAGGGTTTCTATTGCTGTGACAAAACACCATGATCAGGAGCACCTTGGGGAGGAAAGAGTTTTCTTCAGCTTGCAAATCTCAGATTGCACCTGGTCACTGAGGGAAACTGGGGAAGGAACTCAAGGCAGGAACACAGTGGTAAGAATAGGTGCAGAGGACACAGGTGAATCCTGTTACTGGCTTGTTTCTAATGGCTCATTCAGTCTCCTTTCTTTTTCTTTCTTTCTTTCTTTCTTTCTTTCTTTCTTTCTTTCTTTCTTTCTTTCTTTCTTTCTTTCTTTGTTTTTCTTTCAGAGCTGAGGACCAAACCCAGGGCCTTGTGCTTGCTAGGCAAGTGCTCGACCACTGAGCTAAATCCCCCAACCCCCAGTCTACTTTCTTATAGCATCCAAGACAGCCAGCCTCGAGCTGACACAGATCATAAGTGAGATGGGCCCTCCCACATCTACCATCAATCAAGAAAATCATTATAGGATTGCCCACAGGGCAGTCTGTTGGGGGCATTTTCTCAATTGAGATCCCCTCTTCCAAAATGACTCTATCTTATGTCAAGTTGACATGAAATTTGCCAGCACAGCTATTTGGTGAACATTGCAGCATAATCTGCCACAATGCAATATCTTATGGCATGGTGTTTCTCTCACCATAAAAAAGCAAAGTCAACTGTATTCTAACAACTTTATGTTTCGGGTTCGGTTAGTAAGGCCAAGGAAATTTAAAGCCCTTTCCTTTAATAATCATTAATGTATCATCATAGTATTTCTTCTACCTTTATAAAAGAAGGCACAGAGGGAATAGGAGGGTCATATAATTCTAAGTTGTAGTCATTTAACAAAACTATGTTTTAATGTGAAGAAGTTTTATTTTGTTTTATTTCATTTTACTCTTGAGCTAATAAGAAACTGATACAATGTCAATTCTTATTTTCTATAGTAAAGGTTCGAACATGCTATATAATCCTATTTTAATGACTAAATTTCATTCACAGTAAGAACAAGAAGATGCAGAAACTCTAGGATGAATCTGTTTCAAGTATTTTGAGATACGTACATGCATATGTTAAGACATATGCTCTAATTTAGTTCATTTCAAATATGGTTTGCATACTCAGTTGTCTACAGAATGGAATCTTCTTGTCTATCTTTAAAGGATTCTTTTTGACAATATATCAACTCAGTCCAAATAAATGGCTTCTGTGTTATGTATGTCCCACAACACAAGTAGCAGAGGCTGTGATTGCAATGTTGCCATTGACTGTGGAATTTCCTTTTTCCTTACACTTTCCTAATGTTGTCCTATTTTCTCTACCTTTCCCTTCTTTCAGTGCATCATCCTTTCTGTCTCCTCCTGATCTGCAAGACTTCTTCCTCTCTCCTATACCAAATTCTAGCACTTCCTCTACCTTTCTAAACCACCAAGAGCCTTCTAATTTCTTGGTACTTTGTGAATGCTCAGAGAATGACATCTCTAGACCATCACTTTATGAAGAGTCCAGAAATCTAATCTGAACAGATTCTCCAGCAAAGTTTTATGTCAATCCTGTCCAGCCTTGTTTCATTCCCTAACTCTTCCCTAGCCCTCAGAATTCCCCAGAGACATCACTTCTGCCAGCTCACTGAGAGAACATAATTCCCTGGGTGGCTTCACACTTGGTCATTTACATGTCCTTGTACAGGTTGGGTTCATCTTTCTTAATCCCTCTCCCATGTTTTGAGACAAATGTGCAATATCAAAGCCCAGAGACATTTCAAACACTCAGAAAGCCAAAGCAGAATCCCTGGGGATATAAATATTACCAAAGAAGTTGGGGGAATGAGGAGAATTTAGTCCACATTACAGGTGCTCAACATTCTGAAAGATGTCCCTAACATGTCTTCATGGAAATAAGAGAACATTATACTATAGGAAATAGGAATTATGGACATTGGTTGGTTGAATGAAGATGAGAGAAGAAATGGAATACTTGATGCATAATTATATAATGTTTGCCTTATATGGGAAGTGATTTACATTTATAACTTTCTCATTTGGGGGAGGAGGGCACGAAATGATATAGCATACTAGAACACATACTTTATGAGAAGTATGGCCTTTCAGGAAAAAATAAGACCCCATTGAGGTGCTTCAACAGGAAGCAGATGAGGTGGTGCAGGAGCTTACTCGAAGTAACAAAGGGATTATTGGAAAGATTCCTGTTTCGCAGGGTAAATTGGAATCAAAGCTGGAGGTGAGCCAGGCCAATGTTGTATGCTTTTAAAGTATATGTAAATGAGTTTTTATTTCTATATCAAGAAGGAGAACATTCAACTGCCAGTGACCTTAAGAATGCTAGAACCTGCTTTGCTTCCAATGGCGGTACTGATCCTGCAGGTCTATATCAAGCAGCAGCTGAGAGGCTGTGTTGACTGCACTGAGCCACAAATGTTGAGAAGGCCCGCTTTAAGAAATACCACATGAAATTTAGGAAAAGATGAGAGAGGGAACCTGATTGCTCCGCTTGGAAAAACTAGCTGATCACAAAGAGGAAAATAACAACATACGCAAACCCAGGATGATAGCTTGTATAACAAAAATATCCTTTGTCGGATGTCTTATGTCTTTATGCACAGGCATATGATATTTTGTGTAGCAATACATCCAAATATGGCGTGAAAGTGGGTACAAGAAATCTCTGCAGTATATTTCACTGATGTGATGTTATCACGGAAAAGATCTATGATGTCCAGGTGGAAGTGAAACAGAATACAATGTGGAAATCAGTGATCAAACTGGTATCTTCTGCCATTTAGATGTGTATATTTTGAAAACTACAGTTATAGACAAAGTTTGTGGGGATCCTGAATGGACTTACGATTGGAGATTTCTCTATCATTAATATTCCCAAATGTTTCACAGTTATGACTCTGAAAGCAAGGATTTCAATCCAGAAGTCTATCACAAACCTACCACCAGTCAGACTACTGCAGAGTGGATGAGATGCCTGAGAGAGAAAGGGGCTAGGCTTATAACTTATTTTCCTGGCTATATGAAAATATACAATTATAGACAAGATCGAGAGGGTATATATGAAATATATGAAAAAAAATCCATCCATGAGAAGAACCTAAAGAGAGAACTTTAAAAAAGGAGATGGTATTGTTACAAATTTTCTTTGCCCAGATGAAAGATGAGGCATTGCAGAGGGAGGCAAGCTCCGTCAAATCTCAGGGTTCCGTACCTGAGAGATAAACCAAAGGATGACTTTCTATGAAGGGATTTTTTTAGACAGTAAGTGTTTGTCATGACAATTTTTTAAAAGAAAGGGAAAAATAGAGAAATGATAAAAACTCTTTGAAAGTTTCTTGAAATATATGGCAAGGAATACACACACACACACACACACACACACACACACACACACACACACACACACACATTTATTTCCTCTTAAAGAATACACTAAGTGCTTCACAAAATTATTCTGTATCTCTTTAATGAATCCCCGAAGGACTTAAGAATGATTTTCCTCTATGCTTGGGCTTGGCAGGTGTGGAATAGTGTCTCTAAGAAGTCCCCCCTTCAATTCTCCTGGGTTTCACTAGCTGTCCTCTATTGGGCCACCTGAGCATTTTTCTCATAACATAATCCTCTTCCCTTCAGATGCTTTTCCCAACTGGCTAGATGCAAGGCTCAGGGTCATCTATGATTTACCTTGTATCCAAACTGTAATCTCTGTCCATACTTCTTCCCAAATATAACACTTCTTCCTGCAGCCACCGATCTCAGGAGAGACAGGTCACCCTGTACCTGGATGGTTGTCATCTCTCTCAGATTTCCTATCACTGCTCTCTTTGCTACAAATGAACCATTGCATTTCGTATTAAAGCGGTTTTGTTCATTGTTATCTTATTCAAATTTTCCATGACAACAGTGACAAAATTCTCGGTCAAAGTGTTCGAAGCAAAGTTTTTAAACTAGGAAGACTTCTGAGGCATTTGTAAAGGGGAATTGAGGTACACATGCAGTTTGCAGGTATTTAAAAGATCCCATGAAAACTCTAATGTCTTCCTTCTCTATGTGTCTGAAGCATGATTCTCAGACCAGCCATTCCCTGGGTGATAACACAATGATACTAACATATACTAACTCCCATGATTTCTGCCAGTCCAGCTCCAACAAAAATGGAAATCCTATTTCCAATAATTTCACACAAATCCCAGCATGTATCCTCTTATCCTGCTTGATTTAATTCTACAGAAAAACAACTGTAACAAGAACAAAGACAACTCACAAAATGTTCAATGGAAGCCACATATATGCTGTCCGTTTAATCTAAGTAGTATCAATTTTTCCTCCTCAACACCATTGACAGAATTGAAGGGATGCTTTCACACGGGAATGAAGAAAACATCCACGAAAGCCTTCTAGAGAGAATCTAACAAATACCAATTTTAATACATACAACATACTCCTCAAAGGCTACAATGCCTCCTATTACCATGGACTTAATTAAGTACTACATGATTATTCACAGTTTTCCAGTTTTAACTGAAAATCACTTTGACCCTCCCCAAACCCAACTGACATCTGAGAAACCGAGGCTTGTTAGCAGAGCTAAGGGCAGGAACCAGATATATTGACCCCTGAACTTGAACTTTCCTTTTGTAGTTCTACGTGGGAATCCACTGGTCTTCAAGAACTTTCCATAACCTGCCTGTGTATCATACAGCTTCTTTATTTCTCTGCTAGTGTTTCATCACTGTGATGAAATGCTTGAGATGATGAAAATGAGAAAGACGTGTAGTGACTCATGGATTAACGGGTATCAGTCCATGTTCACCTGGCCTTCTTGACTTGGATCTGTGATGCCAGATATTATGTGGGCAGCGCATGGTGGAGGGGCTATTTATTTGAGGGTGTCCAGGAAAAAGAGACGGGAAGAGGAGAGGACAACATTTCAGTATCCCCTTCATGAACAAAGCTCTATTCAGCTAACTTTTTTTTTCCAGTTAGAACACAGCTGGTTCAGGTTCTACAACATTCCAGTAGGAACATAGATCGAAGAAGATGCCCTCAACCACTGGGCTCCTGGGGAAATATTTAAGATCCAAACTATAGCAACTTGTGCTAGTCCCCAACAAGAATTCGATATGAACCAGACTTACTTTTTCTATATTCTGTGTATGGAAAAATAATATTGACTTTTATTCTTATCTTTGTGTCTTTTCTTCTTTTTTTTTTTTTACTTCAATGAATTCCTTATTTTTCTGTTTATTTTAATATAAAATATGACAAGGTCCAATGCAAATTTTATTTTTCCAGTCACCTCAATTGAGCCTATTTTCCAATCCACAGAGAAATCTGAAGTAATCAGAAGGAAGTTTGTATGGGTTTCCATCACATCCATCGTTCATCCACCTGCATTCTACCTGTGTGCTGTTTTCTTCTCTTGTTCTGAACAATCCTAGGTCTCGGTGGAGGCCAAACCCTCCTTTCACAGACACAAATCAATCCTCTTTTACCCGTGGACACACCTTAGCAATTCTCAGGCCTTTTTCATTGGTGTTTCCCAATCTATTTTTATTTCTATTTTGTTATTTCTTATTTATTTATTTATCTATCTATCTATTTATTTATTTATTTGATTGTTTGTTGGTGTTTCCCAATCTATTTTTATTTCTGTTTTGTTATTGCTTTCTTATTTATTTATTTGTTTGTTTGTTTCTTTCTTTCTTTCCTTGATTGTTTGTTTGTTACATCTATTTTGTTGTTTCTTCCAATTTCCTTTTTTTCTGTCTATATAAAGAATTTACCAACACAGATATTTTATACTCTTTTTTTTCATTCTCTTCTCTACAATCACAATAATATTCTTGGTCCTAATACACAGGGGAAAATAGATGGTCTTACTTACAATGTCTTCATGGGTCTAAAAACATCAGGTAGAGTATACTAGATGGTAGTAAGAAATGAGCCTAAATAGGTTTCCTAGTTCTACTTTGACTATTGCAAGTCAAAATTTCGTGAATGACCAAAATATCAAGGTGTTTTCTCTCCTCTGGCTCATTTAGGAACCTAAGTAAATGCAGAGTCTCTAATTTGGCATGTATTCTTTGACCCCTACACAAAATTGTGTCACAATCACCTGTTATTAAGAAAGAACATAACAGCTACAACTATCTGTAAGAAGTCTATTAGCTCTACACAATTCAGCCATCCACTGCTGGGTCTGGGGCGCAAGCTCTTAACCATACGGTTTTCTCAAGGAGGCCTGTGGAATAATGTTGTGTGTCTATGAAGAAAAGAAATCGTCTAAACGGAGGTAAAACTCTCAGCAGGTTATTAGTAAATACATGCTCTTCTCTAGTTCTATTCCAACACAGTCAAAACATGTCTCAACCTTTCTAGTTCATTTGCTCAGATTATCTATTTGAACTTTGTCCTTGACAGCTTTTTCTCTTCTCCTATATCCAGACAGTTAATGAAATAGCAACCAAATGTCTGAAAGACTTGCATGTGCCGTGACTACCAGCGCCATTCCTTACTGGAAAATGGAATAGCCTTATGACTGACATGGCTATCGATCCTACCCCATTTTTACCCTCAATATACCATCCATGGTGATCCTGTCAAATTGAGTTCAGATCATACCACTTTTCTGCTTAGAGCTACTCAAGCACATCTGGTTTGGAATAGAGGCACCGTTCTTCCACTGACCCATAGCATCACTGGGGGAAGGCCCAGTCTTCTCACAACTTCTACTACTCTCAGTCTTTTATTCACTCACAGGCCTTCTAGATTTATGTTTTGTTCTTCTTCTTCTTTTTTTTCTCTGTGTAGTTTTGGTGCCTGTCCTGGATCTCACTCTATAGACCAGGCTGGCCTGGAACTCACAGAGATTCGCCTGGCTCTACCTCCCGAGTGCTGGGATTAAAGGCGTGCGCCACCACCACCCGGCTTATGTTTTGTTCTTAATAGACTGTGCACACCCCATTTACAGCCTCTGTGAATTCCTACTCTGTTTATTCATATGACTCATTCTCTCACTTTTACAGTTTTCATCAAATGTTGCCTTCCCAGTCAGAGTTTCTCTAGCTATCCCTTGAACTTGAAACTTCTCCCCAACTATTTTTATTATCCTCACCTGAATTATTTTTATATTAAAACGTATTGTACTCTAATATATTCCATATCCACATCTTTAACTGAAATCCTTGCACTGGGCCATTGTTTTCCACTTTGGCATTCATAGCACCAAGAATGCCAAACAGTTTACATTTGTACTGAATGAATGAATTCACGAATGCATGAATGAGGTACTGTAAATTAAAGTGATTTGTCCTTTCTCTTAACTTCTACAGCTGTGGTTTGGAGCAACAAACACATAAACTTGTATATGCTGACATTTATATCTCTTGAACCACTGTAAGAGTGTGTCATTTATGTGGAATTTGATCCTTTTACAATATTTACATAAGAAAATTACTTTATTCGCAAATTGATTGTAAAACTCATGATATGAAAAGAAGACATGAGCCTGTCTTGTCACAAGCCCATCCAGAGGTGCAAAGAAAGCTGACTGCATCACCGAATAGGAAGCCCAGCAAGTGTGTAATAGGGTTAGTGAATGATGGCTTGCTAAGGCCAAAGGTGCAGAGGAGTAGCTATGTAGACTGTAATCTAAGACTAGTAATATTCAATAATTAATGCAAATGAGTGGCCAACAGTTAACATGGGGAGTCCTGACAGCATCATGCCATCCATAGGGAATGTGCTTGCCACTGACAAATTCAGTACTCCACCAGCCTGCCAGCTTCCTTTATTCCATTCTTCCCATTTGTCAGGGCTGTATTTGGCAGATGCCAGACACTTTTCTGTTAATTTTAAAAAATGGAAACAATCTAAGCAATTGAGACAAACAACAGACCCAAGATAGATTGTGCTCTTTTCTCTATTACACAAATGTTCCCACTTGAATTGATTCTTACATGGCTAAAGGTTACACAAAACAATTCTGAAAGAAAAGGTAAACTTAAATAGGCTAATTTCCAATGGCCTCACTCTAGAATAATACAATTTGGGGGGGGGGGCTGTGGAAATAGCTCAATGGTTTCCAGCACCCACATGGGAGATCACAATCATCTGTAACTCCAGTCCTAGGGGATCTATCACCTTCTTCCAGCCTTCATGAACACTGCATGAATATGGTGCTTATACACACAAAATAAAAATAAATAAAGTCTTCAAAAATGTATTAGAATACGCAGCTTAAGGAAAGCTGTGATACAGAGACTCCAAGGCCTGCGGGCTTGAGCTACAATATGGTCGGTTCACAGCAGTGTGTGGGCTTGACCTGCAGCATGGTGGATTTCTGCCACAGTACACAGAGGTATCTCCAAGCTGTACAGTATGCTGCTTGGTAGATATAGCTTTTGCTAATACAGACAAGGGGAAAAAAAGAAAGAAAGAAAAATAGGTTTCTGGGCTGCAAGCTGCTTTAATGGAGTAGATACCAGCCCTCAGTCCAAGGAGCACCATGTAATGGCACACAGGTAAAGCCATGGAACACGTGGCTACATATAGATTAACAGAAATGAGCTGAATTTTAGTGTAAGAGCTAGTCAACAGTCAGCTGAGCTAATGGCCAAGCAGTTTTAATTAATATATGCCTATGTGTGTTTACTTGGGTCAGAGCGGCTGTGGATTGGGCAGGACACATGAAAACTTCAGTACAAGAATAATACAATTTCAAGTGTAATCCTGTATTATTTGAGAGTATACATATGTGCGTGCATGCACACACACACACACACACACACACACACACACACACACACACAGAATTTGATTTATTTATGTTGAATCAGGATACACAAGCTATTTTATCTATTTACTTATGCATGGTTTAAGAAACTGGTCAAGACACAAAGGTGTATATGTGTGTGTGTGTGTGTGTGTGTGTGTGTGTGTGTGTGTGATGAAGGAGTAGGTTAGAGATTTTTAGATAATAAGTAAGTAGGGAGCTGGAGAAATGACTCAGCATTTAAGAGAACTGGCTGCTCTTCTAGAGGACCCTGGTGAAATTTCCATCACCAAGATGGCAGCTCACATCTGTCTATAACTCTTGTTCCAGGGGATCAGAGAATACAAAATCAGGACAGAAGTTGTCCTCAGGTGCAAATCCACAGGCCAAGGTGGGAAAAGATTCTGTGTTCCAAGGTGGCTGTTCAGTGAAGTAGTAGACATAGAATAGTCGAAAATTCTATTAAGGACAGGGCACAGAGGGAGATACAAAATGGAAAAAAAAAACTGAGAGCCCGGTAATGGTGAAAGAGAACTATGCTCTGAGTTGCTAGAAGAAATGCAGAGACACATTACAGAAAGGCTGAGGGTGCTCTAGCTTTTGAACTGAGTACTGGAGCTGGTCACATCACTGTTTCATTTGTATTACTATAGTGATCATCTGTACTGTGAGCTGCAGCACTTTCACCTGACCCAAACATGGGGATGACACCAAAGATCAGTGTAGTCTCTGATCTGGAAGAGCAAATATTTCATTGTTATGTAGAATGCAAAGTTACTCCAAAAGGGAGTGACCTATTAACCTTCTACCTCATCTTTGTTAAAACATACACCATTACTCAATCTGCACTGGTTTCTAATTGTCTTGCTATGGCTTCAAATTGTCTGCAATTGTAGATTTTTTTCACTCATCCTTTCCCCCTGTTAGAGAGATTATAATGGACATTTTTTTCCAGATGATAACAACACCAAGATGCTGTTGTGTACAGAGAGGTCATCACAGTATTACCCATCACTAACACGGCAACTCACTCTGAAAAGGACCTGTTTCTACGACTATCAATGATCTCTTGTCATTTTGTCACTTTTGTGTAGGCCCCAGACTCCTGTTAATCTCTTACCTTGATGTTAATACTCAACCCAATTTCTGAGAGTGAATCACACACACTAACTAGTCTCAGGGCTGTGGAGTAGCTTTATTTCTGCCGAAATTATGGTGTCTGTCAGTCTCTGTGTTATTGGGTACCACCTTCAGATCAGCATTTCCAAGAATTAGGCTTACTGCACAACGTGCTATTCAATGCCATGATTATGTTCCTATTCTTTGCAAATCAATTTCTCTTCATGTTTTGTTAGCTGTAGAGGTTTTTATATCTTTCTCCTCAGATGACTCTCCTCCTCCTCATAGATCTAATCTGAAAACACGAATTTTCTGTCTTTGCCTCTCAATGTCTTTCCCTTCTATTATTGAACTTTACAATTATATGACTTAAGTCTGTCAAGTATATTGATATACAGCTTGTACAAAAAGATACTCACCATGAAAAAACCATTTTTGTGTTGGAAAACTACTCCTAGATTAGATCTGTGTTGCCTGCTTGGATAATGTTGATAGGAAACTTAACAAAATGCAACATTAACCTTTTTTTGTAATATATATAGGTCAACCAAGGATGTTTTCTATTATAAATATATAACCACATATTTAGATGGATGCCAGTTAATACTCTGGAAGATTATCTATTTTGACAATATCTTAAAAAAAAAACTTACATAAAGGAGCATTGTAGGAAAGATAACAGTAGAAACACCCCCATCAGTGTGGTCCATTTGGCTGTTAGCCATCTGAGTGCCCAATTAAGGCCACTGCACTGTTTTTACTGCACTGTTTTCACACCAGTTCTCCAACAGGAAATCAGCACGGGTGACAGGTTCCTTGCCACCCAACCTTTCTCCACCCACAGCTCCTTTAACTCATGCTCTGAGGCATTCTGATTCAGCTCTGAGTCACTGAAGCAAAATCAGAACATCTGGGTAGAGTGTCACAACAGCAGAGCTTACATCAATGAGAAACCCCAGAGGCTTCCTGCAAACCCAGCTCCACATGTTACATCAGTAGCGGTGGCTGCAGGGCTGTAGATGCCCTGTATTAGCATCTAGACCCAATGACTTGTGAAACCTAGTTGGAATACTACAATGACACAGTGTATCCTTCTTAGCTGTGATCTTAACTGAGTCTCTGCACATGCACTGATGCCAGTTAAGAATACAATTATACTCTATTTAAAAAGTTTCTGTTATTGTACTGATCTCTAGTTGTTTCTCTCAGCTGGTATGCAACTGGATTGGCAACTTGAGTTATTTGGCATATGTCAGTGTAGTAGATTTTTAAAGATGGAGATGGCTCGGTGTGTAAAAATGTTTGCTATGCAGTCATGAGGCTATCAGTTTGAATCTTCAGCAAACTTGTAGAAATACCAGGCATGGAGCACTGCCCCTGGAATCTCAGAGCTAGGATGTCAGAGACAGGATCCTTGGAGTTTGCTGATCAGCCAGTCTTGATGGATCATTGGTTCCAGATTTAATGAGAGATCCTGTCTCAAAAAATAAGATGCAAAATAAGCAGAAAAAAAGACAGAAGTTGACTTGTGGCTTCCATATGCATACATTTTCACCAACACACAAGTACTCCCACTCACAGATTATTTATGATACACTTCAGTTGAATCTTTGGAAAGACTCTCAATATTGTCATGTTTGTTATTCCTCGATATTCCATAAGTATATAATTGAATCAGAAATCATATAATTATGTTCTTTTCTATCTTGTACAAATAATTGGCCTGGGTAGAAAAATACATTTTATCTTAGGATTTGTTGATGTTGTTGATTTGCAGGCTGGTGAGGAAATTACATTCTTCTGATGTCTAGAATTCTAATAAGTATTACCCCACTTATTTCTATTTACTTTTATATGAAGAGCAAGCATCCTAAGAATAATTTTTCCTTGATGTCTTAAAGTTAGTGAGAATCTTTTGCTTATTTTGCACATTCAACATACAGATGTGTTCCCTGAATATTGATATTAAGAAATTAACCCTCAAGCCGGGCGGTGGTGGCGCACGCCTTTAATCCCAGCACTTGGGAGGCAGAGCCAGGCAGATCTCTGTGAGTTCAAGGCCAGCCTGGGCTACTGAGTGAGTTCCAGGAAAGGCGCAAAGCTACACAGAGAAACCCTGTCTCGAAAAACCAAAAAAAAAAAAAAAAGAAAAAGAAATTAACCCTCTAAGAGTTCTGTGACGATAAAATTCTTAAAAATATTTTAATGATGTAATTTATACTAAACTTATAAATTGACAATTAGTTAAATTATCCCAGAAAACTTTAAATTGTCAGACATAATGTTTTAATTTACTATATATGCTAAACAGAAGAAATGTCTTTAATCACTACGTGGTTAACATATATACTTTACAGAGATAATGTAGTAATTAATAATGCTTGTACTAAACTAAATCTTTAGAAATAATTGTTTAATTATTTTAATGATGGGAATGAAGTTACATTATATTTTGTGTTTATTCAGTGGAACTCCATCACCCATGCTTGAAATCTCACATATACTATTTTAAAGTGTAAAGCCAATGGTCTTGTAAATGCAGTGTGAATGTAGTTAATCAAGTGTTTATTTGTACTAATTGTTGATGTGGCCACTGCTCATGAAGATTTTTAAATATTAACTCTTCTTGGAAATGTTTCTGAGAACGGGATGGAAAGGAACTCATTATGATCTCCTTAGCTTCCTCCCCTCTTCTTTGACCAAGTGACACCTCTAAGCTTTCTTATGAAAGAAGCTAAGTTAGTATCTTAAAAGCTAGAAACATTAGGTTGCTAGTAAAGCACAATTATTATCTGTAATTTGTATGGACTACCAAGTTGAATGTGCTGGTTATATTTGATTCTACCTATCTTACTTTAAAGATTTATTTATTCATTTTATGTATTTGAGTGCTCTATCTGCATGTACACGTTTATTCCAGAAGAGGGCATCAAATCCCACTATAGATGGTTCTATACCACCATGTGGTTGCTGAGAATTGAACTCAGGACCTCTAGAAGAGCAGTCAGTGCTCTTAACTGCTAAGCCATCTCACCAGCCCCCAACTTACTTTCTAAGTAAGTTCCTAGGAGATAGGAGTAATTTGAACCATTTCATGTTGCTAGAGTTTTCCTGCCTGGCCCACAGTCAGTCAGTGATTTATTCATTGACCAATCAGCAACACATTTGACATACAGACCATCCCACAGCACCTCCCCTTTTCTTTTCTTAAAAAGGAAGGTTTTAACCTTTACACATCTCCAAAGTCAGCTTGGTATATTTGGGAATTTGGGCGTAGCTTCTCTTACTACTTCCTGCTGGAGGGGGGCGCTGTATCTTCTGGGGAAACAAAGAAAATTTTAGGATTATGGAGTAGTCCATGAGGGTGTATTCGTCTGAGCCAGTTGCCTTGAAACGGTTCTGGATGTTGGATCATCTGGGCCATGGTGTCATCAGAGACCTTTCAGGGGGTCTTGGTTGGTCAAACCTGATGTATCTTAATCTGGAATAAATCCATAGCCTTTGGCTTTCTGTGGGAACAAAAACAGAATCTCCTTTCCAAAGCAACATATCCTTATATCCAAATTTTGAAGTCAAGGTACCTTTAAAATATACATTTTGGCATAACTCAACAGCTTTTACAATCAAATGTTTTTCTGCAGTTAAAAATCCCAAAGACAACACAATCCAGATTCTCTGTGTAATATCCATTTTTACGTGGCTTATTTTTTATACTACCTTTACTGTCTCTTTAAAGACTTTATTTTTTAAAACTATGTATTTGTTTCTATAACTCTATATATCACCTTTTTTTGTCTCTTTCAAGCCTACATATCTTTTACACACATTGTAAACTATTACATCTGAATCTGTCTTATTGTGAATCTATTGCCTTAAACTGCAGCAGCTGGGCTGCTGGCTCCACCCACCTCAGCTTCCCAACATGGCTGCGGTATGCTTACCGCCAGCTCTGGGAGCCATCGTGGGTCTATGCTATTATCCAAGCAGCATGTAGCCCAGAAACCTCTTTTTTTGTTTTGTACTAGCAAAGGCTAAATCCACAATGCAGCTTAATGTGCCATTTGCAGAGGCCTCATTCCCGCCATACTGCAGGTCGAGCGCGCATGCCAGCAACCCGCCAGTAGCTCAAACTGGCAGCTGCCGCTCATTTGAGAGAGACAATTAGGAAGCTGTTTTTAGCTCCGTTTTAGAATCTTTTTTTTCAGGTTTTAGGTGGAAACTCTTGCCACCCACGTTGGACGCCATTTGTTGCTAGAGTTTTCCTGCCTGGCCCACAGTCAGTCAGTGATTTATTCATTGACCAATCAGCAACACATTTGACATACAGACCATCCCACAGCAATTTCATACATGTATTTGCTACTACAAATATAACTTAACAGAGGACTTCAGAAAATGGTGCTCCCTTGAAAGGTGTATATGACTATCTATGAATGGAGAACTGAATACCGTTCTTAGATTCATTTGTAATTAAAAAAAAACATTTATTTCATGGTTCACATGTCCTTTATTTTTCTAAACCAGAAGTTATGTCTGAGGAATTAGCACATTTGTTTTATTTATTATATTAGTAAGATTTGATTTTTTTTCTGACAAAGCAAATCATACCAAAGCATAAATTAATAGCTTTTCATATGCTTTAAAAGGAAAGCATTGAGCTTGTGTAACACGAATACATTGCAGTCAGACCAGAATCTATATCGAGCTGCTAAAATACAATAGACCATATATTGTATATGTCCTCATTTCTGTCTGTAGACATTTTCTACAGTGCAGGAGAAAACAAAGCACTTAGAAATAAGTCAGCTACTCTTAAGGCAACATTACTGATAGGAGTGAGACTGGGTGAAAATTCATCAGCCTTTAAAATAGCACGTTCATTTTTAGAAGGGCAAAAATAAAAGTTAAGAAACACACTATTTGGCATGTTATTATCTTGAATTAATTTTCTAATCATTATAGGTGTACTGTAACAGTTCCAATTGTGATGAATTTGTTTGGGATCCATGTAGTTAAGAGATTTATTTTTAGAAAAGTTGCCGCTTTAAACTAATTAAGCAATTTTCTGGTTTTAATGAATTCACTGCCTTGAGTCACTGACTGTAAGTGTGTGAGGCCAGCAGAAGAAAGTTGTTCCATGGAGGGCTATGATAACTAACCCAGTGAGTCTTTCATGCTCTGACTTTGTATTTAATGTAGCAGTTCTCAACATGTGGGTCATGACCCCTCTGGGTGGGTACAATGACCCTTTCACAGGGGTTGCAGATCATATATCCTACATATCTCTGATATTTACATTATGATTCGTAACAGTAGCAAAATTGCAGTTATAAAGTAGCAATGAAATAATGTTATGGTTGGGGTTGACCACAACATGAGGAACTGGATGAGAAGGTTACAGGATCAGGAAGGTTGAGAACCACTGATTTAATTCCTTCTAGGAGAAAGATATTCTTGAGTACTTTGATAAAATATCAAGGAAACTTTACCTTCAATGATACTGTCTCTTGACAATCTTGTGCTTTTAAGATCAACCCCTGTAATGTCTCTATTATCCTGTTAACAAACATACTCTTAAATCCCAAATCTGAAAGGTATCATTGCAAACTATGTTCAGTGAATTTCCCCCATAACTTGTTATAGTTCCTTGTGAGATAATTGTATGTAGATATACTAGGTATAATGTGATACAATAATTTCTCAACTCAACAAGAGATCACTTCTCTCTCACTCCTACCTTTCTTGGTGCCTGTTTCTGAGAAAAGTGTTTTCCTGCTTGGTCTAACTGTTGGTAGTATTTGAGCAAGATAAATCATATTTACTATCTCTTTTTGATTCTAAGTCTATTTCATTATGCTCACCTTTTAAATATTCAGAATGTATCTGGTTTATTCTATTTGTGTTGACTTGATGGCCCCTACGAACACATCCTCTTTATTATTTTTCCTCAGGAGTCAGATAATTCTCACATTTATTATATAAAATGCAGTTTGCCTCTTATTTATTCCCCAACTGAACTTCCAGTACTATGAGAAAAATTAAATATTACCCTTCACATCATAGCTGATCTGTATAATCTAACAGTTGACTAGCATGGGAATGGTCACTAAATTATTAATAAAAAGTTAAATCATGGGGTAGGAACAAAAAGATATATCTGATTTCAGTAAATGAAAAATGATTAGCGACCAATTTTGCAAAACATTTGCTATCTTGTACCTGGTGAATAGTATATATATATGTATATATATATATATATATATATATATATATATATATATATATATATATATATATATATATGTGTGTGTGTGTGTGTGTGTGTGTGTGTGTGTGTGTGTGTGTGTGTGTGTGTGAGTGTGTTGCTTTGTTGTCTTAGAGTAAAAGAAAACTGGATGTTTTGATAAAATAGGAGAAAGGTACTATGTTAGAAAAAGATATGGAAAATATTGGAGGGGGTATAAGAGAAAGCCAAGGATTTGGAAGAGAAAAAAACCCTAGAAATCACTATGTAAACCTAGTCTTCACTTTATTTTGGTAAGAAAGAAATACAATTCTTGTTCGGTTAAAGACAGGGCACTTAGAATATGCTTTCTATCAGATGATTCAGAGATAAAAGATTGCCCTGTAGTAGATTTTATTCTTTGAAAGCGTCAATCCTAACCATGGGGTTAGGGTTGAAGCTTGAAATGAAAAACTGTGCTGAGGGGCTAGACATGCAGCTTCCTTGGTTGTGTGTTTGAATAGGCTACAATAATCCCCGGGTGTTATGCTCAGCACCACATGAACCAGGTATAGAGGTATGGCTCTATATTCCCAGCACTATGGAGCTGGAAGCCGATGTATCAAGAGTTCATGGTTATCCTCTGTTATACAGGTAGTTTGAGGCCATTCTTGAATATATGAGACCCTATCTCAAAAATTAGCTATTTGGTTTGAATAAACAAATGGGAGAATATACTTAAAATCCATGTTAATTAGCTAAGTAGCTGAATGAAAACAGAAAAATCTTTTTACAGGAATTTTTTTCCTGTGGCTACATACATGGAAATAAATAGGTCTCCCAATCTGGTTGCGACTTACAATAGCTTTGTTTATCATGGATCCCAAGACAGCATCCAGGTTCAGTGCTCCACTAGGGGAAGGACCAAGACTTACCCTCCACTCATATAATTACAACCTGTTTCAGCCAAGTTCTAAGCAGTGAATTTAGCCAAAGGTGAAGTGAATAGGCTAAGTACAGAAGCAACTCAGGAAAATTTCCTAAGCCCATCACCCACAATAAGCATGCAGGACCCATAGAATTCAATCAGCTATGCAGTTTGAAATGTGTGAAATGTTGTCTGCCCGAGAGGCTCATTAGACACAATGTCTAGGCTTTTTTTTTTTATTGGAGGTTGCTTGCCTAGTCAGGTTTTACCCGACACAGACAGACCAAGGAAAGCCGGAAAGCCTCCATGCAGCATAAACTATGCTGATTGCACAGTATCTCTAGAAAGAACCCATCTTATGAATTTGGGCAGGGGGTAGTGGGGAATCTCCACACAGAAGTTCCCTGATGTCCACCAAGTATCAGGCTTGTACTTGGCCTTCTGGATCAAATGTATGAATATTCTGCTTCCACCATTTTGCCTAGAATTTTCATTACTTTTCTAGTTGTTCTTGATTTAAGCCTCCATAGGTTATTTGTCACTTAAAGAAAGACTCATGAGAGGCCTATGACCTGGCCATGCTTGCACCAATGTAGCTAGAGTTTTCCTGCCTGGCCCACCGTCAGGACAAATCTCTCTCACCTGCCAGTCCCACAGCCGCTCAGACCCGACCAAGTAAACACAGAGACTTATATTACTTACAAACTGTATGGCCGTGGCAGGCTTCTTGCTAACTGTTCTTACAGCTTAAATTAATCCATTTCTGTAAATCTATACCTTGCCATGTGGCTCGTGGCTTACCGGCATCTTCACATGCTGTTTGTCATCGTGGCAGCTGGCAGTGTCTCTCTGACTCAGCCTTCCACTTCCCAGCTTTATTCTCCTCCTTGTCCCGCCTATACTTCCTGCCTAGTCACTGGCTAATCAGTGATTTATTTATTGACCAATCAGCAACACACTTGACATACAGACCATTCCACAGCACACCAATCCTCACAAGTAGGAAGATAGACAAGTGTTGAGCTTTGCTCAAAATGATTGTTGGTCACATCAAGCTCTAAGGCGTTTGCTGACAGATTTCTTCCCCAAAATGTATCAATTTTGCAGGAACCAGGAAGAGTGAGAAATGATAGCTGTATTTTCACAATATCAGGCCAACGGTTGGCATGTGACAAAATGCCCAAGTTATCAAAAGCTGTAGTTCCAGGTCACGTACTGGAGAATAGAGATGTCAGCTTCATCATGCCAATACACCTTTTAATTTTATCTTCCTTTGAGTACATACTTTATTGGTTTCCTTCTACCAACTGAGTAACATATTCTTACTATGCTGTGTCTCTTTCTGCAATGTCATGAACTTACCTTGATAGGTTTCCTATCTAACGTGCCTAAGTTACTTTCTATCACTGTGAAGAAACACCATGATGAAGGCTATTTATAGAAGAATGAATTTAACTGAAAAATTGCAGTTATAGAGGCTTAGAGACCATGGCAGGAAGAATGGGATCAGGCAGGCAGGCATGATGCTTGGGCAGCAGCTGAGAGCTTACATCCTTATCTGCAAGTAGGAGGCAGAGAGCAGTAAGTAGGAATGGTTTGGGCCTTTGAAACCTCAATGCCCATGCCCAGTGATGCACCCCTTTCAACAAAGTCATATCAAATAATTCTACCCAAACAATCCCACCAGCTGGGGATCAAGTATTCAAACATAGGAGCCTAGGGGGGCATTATCACTCAACCCACAGTGCACAAGTGTCAAATAGAACAATGATTTATTCTCAAGAGGACATTTGGATTTGTGATATCATGCAACTCTCTGACTAGAATGACATTTCACAGAATCACTACTTTTCTGTCATCATGTGATTAAAATGGCATCTCTTTTTAAAAGCCTTCTAAGGTCATCTCCAAACTACAAACAAAAGGTACCTTTTTATATGTAATAGGTGAAATGTAAGCAATGAAACCAACCATGGAACACGAACACTTTTCGATATTTTCAGCTTATGAAACTCAACTGCAAGCTATTTTTGAGCATCAACAAAGTCTTATAGTATGCCCTTTTTCATATAAAAACACACTAAAACATATTTATTTGCATATATTTTCCATGATATAGGAAGTCAGTAAATATATGTGAATGAATTATAAACATAAATGTTTCATTGTACATGAACTGGTATTACTCTACTATAATTGTACATTTTCTTCCACTGTAATAACTCCTTGGACCAATGATTGCTTTGTCATATCATTTTAAACTGGGAAGTCAAGTAATTTTTTGCAAGTTAAACATCTATAAGAAAGAAGCATTAGAGTAAAAACACAAACTCATACTTCTACCCCCACAGCACCTACTATGTATTCAACTTTCATGGTTATTCTGGCTAGTTTTGACAGTATATCCATTACTTTTACAAGGACCATCAAATGTATTATTTTTGATCCAGTTCTGTCATGTGAAGGTCACATTATCAGAAGGATGAGAAATGCCTAGCAGAGCTGCTGGAGATCCCGGCAGATACTCATGCTTCTGCATGATTTGCAAAATGGGAAGATGTCTTTCTGCCCCATATCTTCTGTTTTAGGAGATGATCACATTTCAGAAGTGAAATATAAAAAAAAATCAAGGCATTTGACCGTAAAAATATAATAAAGCTCAGTTTTATTGTGCTTTGCTCCCAATGAGTGACATTTGTAAATTAAAAAGATGTATATAGCAGAGAACATTGATCATTCTGCTAAAATATTTGTATGTCATCATACTTAGAGAACTTTTCAATATTATCCTATGCTTGTGATGTGGTTTCTCTAGATTAATTATTTTAATGATTAGCGTGTATGTATGTATAGAAGAGGTAAAGTAGAGGGTAATTTTCAGAATGTCAGTGTATTGAAAATAATGAAATATGACACGTGTGCTTTGACAGATCACAGTGTTTCAGTCTCCCACGTCCTCTGCTAATATTGAGCAAAATTTTAGGATAATAAGAACAGACTTCAGTTTTTTAACAAAAGTGAAGTTCTTCTTGAAAGAAAATGAAATCTATTGTCTGTGAATGTGTCTATATCTAAAAGTTATCATTTCAGGAATGCAGACTTCCCATGTTCTTTTACAAACTCGTTAGTTTGGCTTACTACTGCTCCTGATTATACTTAAACCCCCCATCTTGGTTTTAGTAAATAGTGACAGTGATAAAATAGTCTAAAAAAGTCTAGTTTTCAGGTACTCTCTTCCTCCAGAATTTTGACGCTGACTTAAATGTTATTAGTGAAACTCATTTAGAAATTTCTCCTTACAGATCAAAGCCAAAGTTATAAATCCACAGACTTGAGCTCTTTAAGATAACCCAAGTCCCTGATTCTCAACCCTGTTAGGCTCAATGTTCCCTTTTCTACCAAATAGTTTCATATGAAAACTCTAAAATTATATTCACAAAAATATAGCATCCTTATAATGTTAGATTCCATAATTTAATATAATAGAGTAGTATATGAAGAAATGAAAGGAACATGCTATTATGATAACAAATGTGTATTTTAATATGTAAATATTCATGTGAAACTATAACAGGAAACATGTCATCTTATATATAAATAGAACACCAGTGTAGAGCCACAGTTAAGTGTAATGTGATAAATGTATTAGAAATTTGAATAGAATAAGCAGCATTACCAATCATGATATAACTGTAAAATGGTGACTGACATTTAGTATAATTTTAAACAAACAGAATTCCATTTTTGATTACACAGGCTCAGTCCTGAAAAGTTTTGCATATAATAAAATATAGTCAATAAAAAGAACATGTTTAACATTGTAGGGAGTTAGGTTCTAGCCTCCAGCATTTACAAACAGGATTTGTTTGCTGAAGGTATATACTAGAAAGTCCTAAACCCTTTCAACTCCCAGACTCAATGTCCTCTACATTCTCATATATTTAGTATTCCTGTCTTTTTCCCACTAGATGATTACAGAGCACCCAAACTCTGATACCAAATATTGAATTCCTACAAAATTTCAAAACCCCCTAAGGGCATGGCTGTTTCTTAGGAAAACCTGTGTCTAATTCAACATGTTCATTTTATGGATGAGAAGACTGACCGAAGTATAAAAAACGTAAGTAACTTACAGAACTTTGCATAACCAAGCTACATTACAAACTTAGAATTTGGACCAAACTGAATGTTATTAAATGTCAACACAGAAACTCTGTCTGATACAAGCAATGTCACATTGGAACTATGCTCCTGAGAACAATGGCTGTAGCCTAGCCAAGGGCACTGAACACATATAAAGTAAGCTCCAGACATCTGGAAAGATTGATTTATTTCTTGAATGCATAGAAACCAAATATGTACCCTTTGTTTCTATTAATCTCATTTTTTCCCTACTGTATCCTTAGTAAATCTTTTTTCCTCTTTTCCCCTAAGCCTTTCTGACTGATTGACAAAAATTCCCTCATTTGTCGGGCAAACAGTTCATTTTCTTCTACATAGCATCCTAGCTTTTCTTCATTATTATTTACATAATTATTTTCCTGGTGCTTCCAGAATTTTATGTTCACCTACCCTATGACTGAACCTACTTTCTTTTTCTGTAGTTTGGCCCGTGTGTCTGTAAAGAATTTCATTTCACTGATTTTTAAGTATCCTGTTAGTTGCTAAATCCTAAAAGAGCTGCTACTCATTCTATGCATCAATGCCATGTTAGACACCCATGGCCACTCCACAAATAGCTGACTGATTTATATCAAATCAAGGAACAGGATTTCCCTAATTCTAATATTAGCTTAATAATACTATAAAAGACAATTCAGTTATGCATACATTTTTCAGAGTCTTCAAGCACTATGGATTTCTAACAAGCTCTACTTTGCCATGCATCTTATGACAGCTGATTATTGAAGTTCCTCGATGTGTATCTACACTGTCCTGGTTGCTATGGGCCATCTCCAGGGAAAATTCCTGTAGCGCTCTTCACAGTAGAAGCTGATAAGTAGAGGGCTCACCCAATTAGTTTTTATGGCTCTAGGCAGAACTATACCTAAACTGTCATCAAGTCTTAACAGTCTTCAGAGAATGAGTTACTGCAGCACCCAACAGTAACGAGAAAAGTGCCTAATGGTTGCATGTCAAGATGTCATCCTACCTTTCTCCTTCTCAAAATGAACTTTTCCTTTTAAATTTATTTTCTTTAAATATTTTAGAAAAATACAAAATTCTAGTAAGGATCATTGATACTTAGTAACTATTGAGCTGAATGCTGTTAAACCGCTCTTACTTATTTACTTTCATTGTGTTAAGTGCAATATCGTTTTCCATCTAATCTCATGTCAACTTCTACAAATTAGAAGCCAATTGCATCTGAGTCTTTCTGATTATTTACCTATGAAACTGCTTTATATTCTATCTCTATCCATGTATTCAACAAACATCTCATGAGTTCTCCTATGAAATAAACTCAATGATAACCTTGTGGATATCCACGATACTAAATACACTTTTCTCCAAAGCATTAGATCTAAAGGCACATGAAAACTGTGTGAGAGTTTATCATCAAGTTAAATGAAAAGCAATAAGATAAACTCTATCTCCATCTTGGCAGCAACTTCAGTGTACCCTTATAAATTCTCTCACTCACACTCACTCACTCACTCACTCACTCACTCATTTATTTATTTACTTATTCATTCATTCATAAAACCAGTATCTAAGCCGGGCGGTGGTGGCGCACGCCTTTAATCCCAGCACTCAGGAGGCAGAGGCAGGCGGATCTCTGTGAGTTCGAGGCCAGCCTGGTCTCCAAAGTGAGTTCCAGGAAAGGCGCAAAGCTACACAGAGAAACCCTCTCTCGAAAAAACCAAAAAAAAAAAAAAAAAAAAAAAAAAAAAAAAAAAAAAAAAAAAAAAAAAAACCAGTATCTAAGCAAATATCTAGTTTCAGGTTTAGACAGTGAGATTACAACAATGAGCAAAGTATTTACAACTTTTAATTTATCAAATTATAAAAAACGTTAGTATAAATATCAAACACATGATAACTTCATACTAAAAATCATCATGCAGTAATGGAGGCTATCTGAATAACTAACTTTGTCTGGAGAGTGGGATAGCAAGGAGTACCAGGTAAGTCTCAAATAGCAATAAACATAGTAGAGCCTGAGCTACCTATATGCAAAGAGCTTGAGGCCAACAGTATTTCAGTGCCTTTTCTGGATTTGGAATATTTGCTCATGTGGAATGAGATGTTCTGTAGGTAAATCCCAGACCCAGCTAAGCACAGAATTCATTCATGTTTCACAAGCATATTTAACACACAATAAGTCTGCATATTTTTCAATTATACTGCTATGGTGAACCTCAAAAGTTTGAAGATTTACATTTTATGAGAGTAATTTTATGGTTCCATGATAAAAATTCTTGAATTAAAATAGGTAAAGGTACAGGGAAAACATTAAGAATGGCTTTTAAAAGTTCCTGGGGAGGTGAAATAGAATGAGATGAGAGTATAATTTTACTCTGGGAAAAAAAGAAAAACACTTCTCTGTAAGAGAAGAAAATGGGTGATAAATGGTTGCAAACACAAGTGCTTTTCTGAGACTGTGAAGTAAGGAAGGTTTCCTTCTGCTGACTTCCATTTCTTACCAATTTTAGGTGAGCATGCTGGGTGAGGATAATGAGGAAAGAAAGTAAAGTATCCAGAACTTTGGAAAAGAAAAAAAAATCTACAATAAGTTGAACATAGAAATCTAATAACAATTCTAAACAGTGGTGAACTTGAGCATAACTCTTCTGAAAGTAAGAGATTCAAAGGGCTGCAAAAATTTAAAACATTCAGAACATGCACATGACCCTGAAAGTTGAACATTTGAATTACTTAGTAGAGAGAAGCATAATTTTTTGCTGTGGTCTATATGTAATAATTGGTCTGGTCTCTGATTCCCATTCCTATCTCAAATGCAGTACTCTGTCTCCTCCTTCATTTGAGAATTGGTGTTTGCTCCCTCAAATATCTATTCTCTTTCTTTGTTCTTGTTTGGCTTGCACCCTCCTCGTTTTCGTTTCCTTACATATAACCATGATATTTCTCGGACTGGAATATTTCTCCTCCTTCCTCTTTATCCTAATCAATTCACCCGAACTGAATATAAAATAATTCAAGATAATCAACCTCAATTAGATCCTCAACATTGACTGCCTTAAAAAGTTATTGTTGATCATTTAGTTTTACTTCATTTTTCTTCAGTTAAAGTCAGATACCTGTAGTATGCAAGGAGACAAATGGTAGACATATTAATGCTAGCTTGAGCACTGGCTGGGTAGGAAAAAGGGGGTAAAGAAGTTTAGATTGTTGGTAAATATCTTACTAACTAGACTATGGGGTACATCCTGGGTTGAGAGGAAAGAAATCAGGAGATTAATGGATACATGTGGTAAGGGTAGAGATACATTTGCCTGGTTTGAAAACTGACTCATGTAGAAATCATTGAATAATTAAACTCTAAAATGGAGAATATGATTATCAGGGCTTTTTGTTTTAGTGAGTTTTTGAAAGAATTTCAGAAAGAAAATATTCTATGGCCATGCAAAAGGGTAACATGGGCGAGGAGAGATGATTTTGGACATGTATGTTTTTACTCACTAATTATAACATAGCTAAGAGGAAAAGTCATAGTCTATACATATTGTTTGTCACATGGGATATATTAAATAATATATAAATAAATATTGAATGAGCTTAACTCCAATTTCATCTTATAAAGGTCATCACTTATTATGAATTGCATTTTTAGCATTTTTAGTATACACATCTTTCTCATTCTTCTAAAATACAACATGCAGAATGCAGACAGTTTCTATTCATTGTCTTTAAAGTGTAGTATATTTGCTGAATAAGGACAATACAAATGGATATGCCAATGTGGATAGTGGGAAGTCTAAGATGCCTCAACCCTACATAAAGAGCTATAGGTAACAAAGGAAAGCTGGAAGAGGGTGAGGTGGTCTTACCCAGGGAAGAGCACACCAATTGGTTGTCCAGTGCTAAATGGTTTAGCCCTGAAAACATGGAAACAAGTAACACTTTATGCACTGAGTAAGCCATATTTAGGAATATATACATATGTATGTGGTGTGTGTGTGTGTGTGTGTGTGTGTGTGTGTGTGTGTGTGTGTGTGCAATAACAGTTAATGAAAAAAAAGAATCAATGAATATGAAGGAGAGTGGGGAGCAGGGAGGAAAGGGAAGGGATAGATGTTTTAATTATATTATAATCTCAATAATTAATAATAATAATAATATCATCATCATCATCATCAAAAATGTAGTAGAAAGTCACTCTTGACTTTTACCTCTTCAATCTAGGGAATTAATCAACTCACTTAATATTGAATTTAGAATAACATTCAGCCTAACAGAAATAACAATAGAATTCTTCACCTGATCGCACATTTATAATATGTAGAAAAAAAAATTTAAACTCTTTTGTGGGAGGAAAGTAGTTTCTCGAAGCATCTGGTAGAAATTGCAATTAGCTGGTGCTGGTATCATTGAGAAACCTTCTCTACATCCGTTATCCTTGGAGTCAAAGAGCAACTTACATTATGAACTGACTACTAGAACTACTCCTGTAAGTCTAACAAATGAGAGAGAGAAAGTTCCTGACCAAGTGCCAGCAAAAATAGCCTTGTGTTGTCTTCTACAGCTTCCTGTTTCACATAATAATTACATGAGCAAAATTAGCATTGATCTGTGGTGGCAAAAGCTAAATTAGCCAATAGGTAACTGAACTAGATAAATTAACCCACTCCTTGGTTTTCCCCCAGCCATGAAATCTTTACTGTCTTACAATATCTTTAATGAGTGTTTGTCATTAGTTTGTGGCATCATTGTCATTTCTGGAGGCTATCTTAATCTTAGAATATCTATATCTGACCTAGATTTTGTCATGTGTGACTTGGTAATTACATTGAAATAAGAATGTGAAAAAACTCAGTGGACATGTCTTGATTAGTCTAAAAAATGTTGCTTGTGTTTGTGCTTTTTTTTTTTTTTTTCTATTGGCCAACGGGACACCAGGTCAGATTACCATAAATCTCATTTCACACGAATAATGGATATTGAAGACTGGTATTGATGACTGAATCAGATTAATTTCTTGGCTTATGCATTGGTTGCTGACATAGATATTTAACAAATTTTATCCCCAAACACAAATTCATTCTCCTGACTTGTATGCTTAGGAATATTGCTCACTTTTATCCAGGCCAGTCTCAATCATATACCCACCATAAAGGAAAACACTTTTTAAAATAGCTATTGAAGAATTGAAAGGATGACTTAACAGTTATAGGAAGTTTATATTGACTCTTCACCAAAGGATAGATGATTCTATCAAAGGTTCACTTTTTCTTGGTAGAGCTGAATATGTCTGAAATAGATGTACTATGGTGGTTTGAATAAGAATGGCACCGAAAGGCTCATATATTTAAGTACTTAGTCATCAGAAAGTGGCACTGCCTGAGAAGGGTTAGGAGGTGTGGCCTTTTTGGAGAAGGTGTGGCCTTGTTTGAGGAAGGATGTCATTGGGGGTGGGCTTTGAAGTTTCAAAAGCCTAAGCCAGGCCCAGTGGCTCTCTCATCCTGCTGACTGCAGATCCAGATGTAGAACTCTCAACTACTTGGCCAGCACCTAGTCTGCCTGCCTGTCACCATGCTCCTCACCATGATGATATTTGACTAAATCTCTGAACCTGTAAGCCAGCCCCAACTAAATGCTTTCTTTTATAAAAGAGTTGCCATGGTCATGGTGCCTCTTCACAGAAGAAGAACATTAACTAAGACATAAACCCAAAAATGTTCAAAGTAGTTTACTGAATTTCTTACTTATGTGATGGTAGGAAGCCAAAAGGCTCATTATCAACTAACTGTTGAATCACAAAATGATGAAAGAGACCAACATTAAACACTATGTCTTTCAGATTTTATGTGAAAAATTCAATCAGCCTTCTATGTTGTAAATAAGAAAACCATATGCACAGGCTGAGCAATCCAACAAACAGCTTACAGCCCTGGTATTAGGGAATCATTATCAATCAAACTGTGTATAGAGACATACCATGCTCATGTGTACAAGTGCATATATGTATAAATCTGTGTGTGTATGTGATTTACAGTCACTTCAGTTTTCCTACAAGATCTTTAATTCGGCTTCTATTTGTCCAGCAACAGAACACAATAATGGAAGCAGCTGACCCACCACGAAGAGAGAAACCTAAGGAAAACTTTAGTGTGGCATGTAGGAGAACAGTCTGCCTTGGCTGCTCATACTCTGCTAAATATGCTACGGGGTGCTAAATGTCCATTTCAAAGCTAGCAAAACCCACAGGGCAGTCTGATCCAGCTTGGTAAATCAGGAGTGGATGGAAACTGCTCCCTGGCTACTGCGGGGCGATTCCCCATAATCACACAGGCAGCAGGGACTTCAACGGCTGCTGTTGCTTTTCTGAAGCAAAACAAAGCCAGCGATTAAATGTACAAAAGATCCTTCCTAAAGAGCTTTCTTTCAAAGAGATACCTGGCAGGGCATGTATCAGGCCTAAGCTGATGCTTAAAACCTCCTGCAAATTGTATTTAAAGCAAAATAAACAGCATCAGCCACATGCAGGGGCATTAGTAAGGGATGCTGATACTGCTATTTATATGTTTTTGCCTCCACTGAAATTGCCAACTTTGTTTATTCCAGAGTGTTAGGAATACAATAAATGTATATTAAATAAGTTATAGCTATCATCAAGGATGAAAAGATATAGTAGTTTCTGAGGATGGGAAATTAGTAATGCTGTTTTCTCTTTTTCTGGACTTTGTATATATTCCTGAGAAGTTTCTGGGTTGTTGTTTTCTTTCACTTCCTTCTTCCTTCTTTTCTCTTTCTGTATTTCTCTTTTGTTATTTTTCAGGCAAACTCTTGCTATATAGTCCAGATTATTTTCAAATCGATGCTGTTACCACCCGAGGGCCTGGGTGGTAACAGGTAACAGCAAGGATTTTGTTTGTTTGTTTTGTTGTTATTTTTTGTTAATTTATTTTAAAATCACAAAAAATTGTAGGTGTCTAGTTGATTTCATGAAACTTTGAAAGTGTATGATTTTAGATTTTTTTAAAATAATTTACACTTTAAATTGCTAGCTACCCAGGTGTATCCAGTGTAATCTTACAAACAACGATTTGTTTTATTCCTTCTTAAAATGAATCCTAGGAAAGCACAAAAAATGTTTCAGATCACAATTAAGATTCAAAGTGACTTGTGATTAAATATATGATGAGCACTTGTTTTGAAACCTTTGGTAAGTTCATCAAATTCTAGTCCCTTGGTAAAAACCATATGCATCAAACTGTTGCTCTCTTTGAGTTATTTTAGGCTACAATATTCCTGAAAAATCATAAATTACTTCACAACTCTAAATTACTCCACAGACTCTAAAATATTGGACCATTAAAGCTCTCTTATCTTTTTTTTGATTCATGGATTTATCAGACAATAACTGGAGGGTGAGTGCCATTAATGTACCTTTACTACAAAGCATGAACATCGAGGAGCATACACAAAAAGCCATTAATGCAATTATGCTTCTATCTCAAAATTTTGTGATTAAGTGCATGAACCAAAAAATAACTATCTGTCTTGTCATTAATATCCCTGCTTAATGAAGTGCAGCTAAAGTATTATTTTATTTCTAATTTTCTAGCTTATTTCATTTAGGGAACACACAAACACGGATGCACACAAAGCATTTGTAATTATTATTGTTGGGAAGGGGCAGTGACAACCCTGGTTACCAGCTCTTATGCCTAATTAGCATTTTTGTCAAGCATGTTGATCTTTAATGTGATAGTTGACAGTCTGTGGACATCTGCCATTGTGACTATCATGATTTGAGGCAGGTGGGTGCTGGAGAACAGAGAGGGTCAGTGGGAAGGAATTCATAGTGCTGGTGATTTCTAAGAGTTATCTGACTTAATCAGAAACCAAACATATGTCTTGACTCTATGTATCAGACAAAACACGTTTTGGTCTTCCATCTGAAAAAAACCACAAACTTAATCCCTTCTATATTTGTTCCTATATGGCTTTACTAAAATCTTTTGATATACATATAACATATGATATTCATCTATAAACTTCAATCCCTGCAAAAAGGAGTATAAACTTTATAAGATGCAAAATTGGCAGCCAAGTCACTTCACCAACTCTTGTTCTAATCCTAGATATATGATATAATATCCTAATATGAATATAAGATAAAATATATACTATAATTTACATGCAGGATAACAAGGCACAGGCATTCTTTAATACTATTGTAGTCTGAATATAAAATGCCCCTGCATATTCATGTCTTGAAGGCTCAGTCCATAGCTAGTGACATTACTTTAAAAAAATAAACATTTACTTACTTACTAGTTTGTTTGTCTGTTGATTTATGTTGGGTGTTCATGAGTATGTATGCGCCAACTCATGTATGCCATAGTGCAGGGGGCGAGGTCAGATGATAACCTGTGAGCATCATTTCTTCCCTTCTACTATATGGATCCTGAAAATCAAGAGTGAAACTCAAGTCATCTGACCAAACAACCTCATTGGCACACGCACACCAAAATCTAATGGCACTATTAAGGGTGATTTAACCATGATGAGTTCATAACTGACTGGACTGTTGGGGGATGGGGTCTCATTGGAGGAATTATTTTTCTGGGGCTATTCGAATGACACATGTTCCTTATCTCTGGAGTCTTCACTCCCTGCTACCCCAAGATAAGCAGCTTTTATTTCCATCATATCTCATCCTTACTGGAGGTCCACAGTGATGGAGCCAGACAACCCTGATCTTAAATTTCTGGAAATACTAGAGAAAAATAAATGCCTTCCTTCTAAATCATTTTTCTTATGTAGTTTAGTGACAGAGACCAAAAGCTGACCAATACATGTAGGTTCCCAGAACTTTTGCATCTGTTCACAAGACCATGTGCTTTCACATTGTATCAAGAAACTCAGGTCAGGAGTAAGACCAACATCAGCCCCAAGGTCTTCTGCCTGCCTATGCCACAAGTTGTGTGGACTCTACCTTACACTTTTCACAGTTCATCAAAATTGTTTGTTGCTGAATTTTTCCTCCACTACATCATGTAGTGCTCGACATTAAGACCTACTTATTCAACTCTCTATGTCAGAGGCTAAGGTTGCTCTGTGTGCTTGACAAAGGCCTGCCTGCTACCTAGGTTGGACTCAATGAGTGTGTGCTTAATTGAGCCATTACTTACTACTTAGGAGAGAGAGAATTTATATTTCAACCCTTCTAACTATTGGGTTCTTCTTCTTAAATTGATCACTGATAATTAATTTTCCTGGTAACTTTGCATGTATTGTCTCATTAGAGCAGCTCAATACATACATGATGATGTGAATCTTCCCTACAGAGGAACCTTTAAAGCTTTTAAGGAGAAAGAAAGATTTAGCCCAAATCTCCAGTAAGGAAAGCTACATCCAGATCCTCAGCCATCATTTTCTCCCCTGCACCCCCTTCTCTTTCTTCCCATAATCTTGTTTTCCTTTTTTTCCCTCCGTATATTCTCTCTTTCAGCACTTTATTAAAAGGATCATGAAGTTGCTGAGATCTGTCTAGCACCTGCTTAACTGTCCCCTAAAAAAACAGTGGAGGCTGAATTTCAGACATTTCCCACCTCCCTCTCTCTACCCCTCCCAACATGCCTACGATTACACTCTGTGGCAGTTGCAGTTTGAAAACTACGCCTACCCAGAAACATTTTGAAATGCCAAGTTGTTTTAAACTCGTATGATTAATTCAAATAATAACCTTTCACTAATACCATCAGTTCTTGATTGTTCACAAGCCATTATGAAAGGTGTGAGCTCCCTGCTTGTCATGCCTCCTCCCACCCTTCCTCTAGGCTTCTGAGGCTGCTCTGCCAGGAGGAGGGAGGGAGGGCCTTGGAAAACAAAGAGCTGAGACTTTAAATCAATCCATTGTTCCCCCATGTTATCAGCTCTGAAAAATTAAAGGGTTTGCAGAGAAAAAAATTGTTGCAACTAGATTTTAAAGCATGGTTGAGGAGTTACAAATGGATTTATCTATACAATCCCTATGGATGATACTTGGGCAGAATCAAAAGATGAGCATTAATGTAATGTTAGGCAGAAGGTTCTAGCAATAGCCCACCATAGTATTCTAATTGTTTTAACATTGGATCTATTTTTAGCTGTAAACAACTTGTAGAAATGTCTTTTTAAATTACTTTTAATACTCATTTCCTCGTGTAGACATATTACTGCATCCTGTAATCAACTAGTTTTCAAAGACATTTTACTGATTTAGGTCCAAAGTTTCTTGAATGAATGATCCTTTCTTGAGAATAAAAATAAAGTTTTAAAATAAAAGAAAGGCTTCTCACCTTAGCTGGGAGTGTCCTCTCTTTTAAATCAAATAAATGACAATACAGAGAGAGGGTAGGGCCTGCTGTAGATCATACATCTCTTCCTGATGTGAAATATACTTAGTGGTCAAGGTCAGATATTGAACTTCCAGGCACAGGAGTGATGGCCCTGTTTCAGAGAATTTGTTAGTCATCCAGGGGATCACACCCCCTGTAACTCCAGCTCCAAGGAATATGATGCATTCTGGTGGTTTCTGTGAGCACCTGTCTACATTTATGCATATACAGACAAATAAAAATAATACATCTTTAATGAAGATGAGAACTCAAATAAGAGCCAAGGTGTCCACTCACAGACATATTTTAAATCTTGATTTTCATCAGCTATAATCTAGTATTTATCCAACATGCTAATTTTAAATAAGATTTATATTGTTCATAATCATTGAAAAGCACTGTACTTCCTTGAGAAAATACTGCATGGTTTACTCAGGTCTGTACACGTGCAGTTTGGGCAATTATTTTAAGTTTTTTTTCTTCAAACTCTTTTCTACCTTACTCATCACACTCACTAGGAAACAGCTATTGCTTTTTCACTGTTTCCTCTATACCCAGGTTTCCATATATTATTTTGGAATTATAAATAGGTTCTAAGGCTCCCTACTTGTCCAGCTCATCAGGTGTTAGAGCAAATGTTAATGTTAGTAGCCTTGTTCTGTTGCAGAAATGATGATGTGCCAAAATGCTAGCAACTTGAAAGTGCTTAGATATGCAGAACTAAATATTTTTGCAAGGATAGCTCTCTCTTTAAATCTTATCCTTAGCACTTTTATTTCCTACATCTATCCGACAGTAATTTTCCAAGAAAAATATAAATCCTAAAATGAATTCATTTGTTACTTTGGTTGTTCTGAAACAAAAATTGAGACCTAATGGACACAAAAATAATATGAAAAAATCTATTTTACCTCACAATGTAATCTTTGCCCAATTCATTATCAACACAGACTAATAATGATTCTCTACTAATATGTAATCACAGAAATTAGGCTCCTTTTATTTTTCTCTTTTATGATTTCTTCAGTTAGTTTAGGGGATAAATGTGAATTTAGATTTCAATTTTTCACTCTTAGATGTTTTGAAAGATAAAATAGATTATTCCTAAATTTCATATAGATATAGATTTTAATTTTAATTATTCTCAATTTCAGTGACAAACTCTCTCAAGCCAAAGCAATGTAAGCCAGCCACAGTAAGAACTTTTTCTCTATTATCAAATAAAATTCTCCTCCATCCATGTCAATGGAGGAAAGGTCCTTCCTGATGCCAACATTACACTCTCTTCCGGGTCTGGCAATAAATCAAACACAGTAGGAATGAATCCAGGGATAATCTGTGAGCAGGATTTGCCCTAGTAATTTAGTATTATTAGAGAAATGTCCAAGAAAGACAATTTTACAATTCTTTAGCTATAAAATAATAAATGTGTGTTAGGACTGTAGCTTGGTGGTAGAGTACTTGTCTTGCATGCATGAAGCCCTCTGTTAGATCGTCTGTACTGAGAAAGAAAGAAAGAAAGAAAGAAAGAAAGAAAGAAAGAAAGAAAGAAAGAAAGAAAGAAAGAAAAACAGATGAAAGGAGAGGAGGAGGTATTTCTATTGATTCAATTTTATGATGATCTATCTAGAAACATGTCCTTCTGAAAAATAATGATTTGGGGGACAGTGCAATTGCTACATCTTTCAAGATTTGCCACCCAGAGAATGGATGATCATATTTTAACGTCTTTGTCTTTCAATGATTATAATTACAGTTTATAAATAAAGTAAAACATATATTTTCTAAAACTGCAGTATAACATATTGCATGGAGATAGCAATTGCTTTAAAATAAAAACAGATTTACAATGATTATTCATTGACTTGTTGACTATTGTTACAATGACTTCAATTTTAATATAATGATGGCTAAGAAGGGAAAAATAATTGTCTTTGTGTTTGTATTAGGTTTTTAGAAAGTAACAAATATTGTATGTAACAGTTTTTGAGAGGTATAAAATAAGATTTAAGTTAGTGAACAAAAAGTAATCACCTTTAGAAACAAACACGTTAGCACTGTCATACATGTGTGGTGACTGGTGTGACAGGAGGGGTCTTCCAGTCCATTTCCTTCCCCTCCATATTCTGCAGGTACTGTCCTACAGACTGCTTGCATTAAAAGTTGCAGGGGAATGTAAGATGATGCCATTTCTCCCTGGGAAGAAAAAATAGATGAGTATACTGGGGATGAGGGGTGGGCAGTGGAGGGAAGGGGATGGGGGATAAATTACTGCACTTGTATTATTGCAAGACGACTCAAGACAAACATTTTTAAATAATATTTTATTGCTGACACGTATTATTTCTCCTTTTAAAATGGAGTACAAGGATGCTTGAAGAGTGGATAAGAATAAGATTGGTCCATGGAGAGCCAATCACAGAAATTTGACTGAAAAACTCCAGTCAGCATGTCAAAGTGCAAGGCAGGCTGGTGGGCATCATAAAACCACCTTTACCCTCTGATCTCATTTTTAGGAAGATGATAAAAAGCAAGGTAGAGAAAAATCTAACTGTGATCTTATTTGATGGACCCTCAGGGATGTTTCATCCCCCATCCGTTTCTTAGGATGGATATATAGCCAAACCATTAGCGATGATAGACTTGAATAAAAAAACAAAGTGCGCGCGCACACACACACACACACACACACACACACACACGTGAATACTGCCTTCTAAACACAGTCTATAGCTAGGACTTATTTATGTGAATTTTCAAAGAAGGAACCAATGCATTCTCTTTAATGTTTCCCCACTGTCCCTGAAAATAAATGACTCTGCCACGATTTGCAGCAGCGCTATCCATACCACAATGATAGGTGCTTTGTTGAGCTGCCTTTACTCTCTGGCGTAATTTCCAGAAGTTAGGCTTCCAAGCGTAAAATATTCTATGTTTGTCCTGAATATTTTGCAATGTGAGACAAGCTGGGTACAATTTATGCTGTGGTGTGTCCTACAACAACTGAGATGTCATGTTGCACAATGCTGAGTGTAAATCTGCTGTAATTTATTGTATACCTTTACAGTGGGCGACTTTCACCTTTCGTGTTGCTAAATTGTCCATTGCCGCTGAGGGATTATGTGCATATATTTAACAGAATGTGGACTTTGCTACATTTGTTTCTAATGTCTAATTAGATGTGAAGGAACCTTGACTTTAATATTATGCTTTAAATTTAACTCCGGTGAACTGTGACTGAAAATGATATTATAGTCTATTAGGTATGATCTGGAAAAATAAGCATGTAATTTGTAGTATTATTATTACAACCCCCTTTACTGCATATGTTTCAAACACTATTATGAAATGAATGTCACTAACATTCCAGTTTTGACATTTTAAATGAAACTAGATGGGAGTGATAAAATTTAAATAAAAGAATATTCCATACCATTAGAGTTAAGACCTATTCACTTCCCCATACACTGCATGTCTGTGTTAAATCTGTTTAGCTAGTTAACTAATTGTTTTTTGTTAAGGCAGTGGAAGACAATTTTGCATGGTGTATGGAACACTTCTAATTTCCTGAAGATAAACCATCAGACATTAATTGGCATTCACAATTTAACAGAAATCTCCAGCACATCTCACTTAAGTGTGAAAGAAAGCAAACACACAAACATAGTAAACGTCCCTAAAATTTTTTAGACACTTGTAAAAGAAATAATACACCATTTTGTTTCATTTTCAACTTTTATAACCAAGTTCTTCAATGATTTCTAGAAAGAGTTTGAACTGGGGATAGAGTGAGTGACAGCTCAGCAGTTAAGAGCATTTACATCTCTTTCAGAGTACACATAAAACAAAATCATTTAAAAATTTAAAGTAATTGGATATTTAAAAAGATTAGGAAACGCTTCAAGATGATGGTTATGTGGCAATGGACTTGAAGTGTCACAAGTTTCCTAAGTAACTGACAGCTGGAAGCCAAGAACAGCACTTGATGACCACCAGGAAAACTGATGTTACTGGATATCAGGTTCTGTTCATGAATTCATTCAAGAGATTTATTTGAGCATCTACACTATTTTAGAGATCCAAGAGACATTTCCAAAACATTTCATCCTGACATGAGGCTAGAGATATATGTATTTTTTATTTCCAGTAATGTGCAGCATGGACCTGAAGGAGCATGGATGTGTGTCAGGAGGCCTCTTTGTCATCTGCTTTGGATTTTCTTAGGTGAGACATAGAAGAGTTCTCAGATAGTGGACGACTATTTCAGGAAGTTTTGGATACTTCCTGTAGTAGAAATGCCCTCACAGCGGCCAATTTTAAACAATCACATATCCCTGGGTGCAGAGCTGGAAGCTTACTCACGATAGTCTGCTTTTGTATGCCATTACACCATGCAGAAAGAGTAGGTATCTGTAATCCTAAGACCTTAGGCAACAGTGACGAATACTGGGGCAATAAAGAAGTTGTGGGAATTGGATAATTACTCTTGTTTATAATATAACTTATTTATAAACATACATAGATTTTTTTTCCGTTTCTTAAGAACAGAGTCTTTTCTCACATAATATATCCCGATTGTGTTTTCCCTTTCCTCGACTCCCAGTTTCTTTCTACCACCCCCCCACCCCCCCACCCCCCCATCCCCCCCCCACCCCCCCACCCCCCCACCCCGCACCTGGATCCACTCTCCTTCTGTCTCTCATTAGAAAAGAACAGGCTTCTAAGAGGTAATAATAAAACACAACAAAATAAACCATAACAAGATAAAGCAAAAACCATCACATCAAAGTTAGACAAGACAAACCGACAGAAGGAAAAGAGCCCAAGAGAGCTTAGTCTGTTTGTGTGGTTTTAAGTAAGTGATATATTGAAACATACAACTCAAAAAAAAGTCTGAAAATCTAAATATCTTTATTCACCAACTGGAATGAGTTGACTATCAAGCATGCTAGGTGGAGAATGGGTTTTAAGAAGCAGAAATAAAATGACATAAAGCTGAAACTTCTGGTGATAGCCTGTGTTAAAGATGAGTGTGGACAGTCACAAATCAAGAAACAATGCATAAGATATCATTGCATTTGGAATCAGCTCCCGACAAATGAGGAGATACATACAGAGATCAACCTGACTGTATTAGCTTCCTCATATTTATCTGAATTACGTTCATTTTAATTTTTGTCAATTTTGGTCCACATATACAATTACATGTCTGTCACTTTTAAGTAATGCAAATAAATATCAAACAGGGGATCTTATCGAACAACATTAATCTCGTAACACAATTAACATGTTATTACAACTGATGCTGAAAGATTCCCAATTCAAGCAGCACTCAGGAGGTTGGTGAAACTTAGGTGTGTAGTCTGTTCTCAAACTGCTTCATAGTCCAGATAATACTGCTTTGCTTTGAAGTACACATTGATGTTAGCCAGTCAATAATTTAGTATATTTAAAAAGCATATGTAAATAATAGCTTGCTGAAAATGGTATGGCACACTTATAAATTTGGTGAAGGTACATAAGGTATATAAATATCACATGTGTTTAAAGAACATATACATTCTCATGACCTGTAGTTTGGCTTCACATAGTCAGATCTTTATGTCTAACTGTAATGTATATTTTAACATGTGGATTCATAATTTAGGACTCATGCAATGAATGTGATTTTTCAACATCAATATGTCATCACATACAGAGACAATTGTTCACAAAATCATCATTTAAAGAATAATTTAATTACTGGTCAATTCTTCAGGCTGCCTCTTGTCACAGTGTTAGGAATGTAGCCCATGTCTTTTTGATAATTAAAGGAATTATGAACATCTGTTGATGTTCTCTGAACATGCCTCACTGTCTCTCTGTGGATGTTAGAAAATTTCGATAAATGGTGATTAGATTAGTCCATAAATTACAGTTCAAGTTAGAAACATTATCACTAATTGTTTTCATTATTGCCCTTGAGATGAGTCAGCTTATTTTCTCCCAATTTGTGATTAAGCTGAAGTTTAGGATTGATTCCTTCTGTTTGGTCTACATTCTTTCAAAATTAAGATCTAAATTGACTCCCCAGTTACATTGCTGTGTTCACACTACTGGTCCCTTACTGAATGTCTAAAACTTATGAAAGTCACACACAGCAGATCAATGTGTTTTTCCTGCACACTCTAAACAAAGATGAAAGTTTGAAGCAAGTGACTGATGGCTTCCCAGAGTGGATTTATAGTTCGTTGCTTATGTATCTTACCATATCAAATGCATGCTAAGGTCAGCTGACAATAAGCAAATTTGGTGTTCATGCTTTATAAATAGGTAACAGAACCCAGAGCTGTACATCCAGGAGACTTCACTTGTAGCTGTGAGCACATGACCAACTAACCACATGCATAACCCTAGTAAGTCCCAGTCCCAATTTCTCATCGAAAAAATAAGGAAGTGATCTTGATTTAAGTTTTCTTAGACTTAAAAAAAAATCCAAGTTTATGAGTTACTTGTTGCTGTAATAAAAATTTCCCCTAAAAAGCCACTTAAAGAAGGAAGAAATGGTTATAGGAACATTCCATCATGGTGGGGAAGTCATGGAGGCAGAAGGGAGGAAAAAGAAGCTGGTCACCTGTCCACAGTCCAGAAATCAAGAGCAACAAACCACCCACTGCTCAGGTTTCTCTTTCTTGTTTCTTCAGTCTAGGACCCCAATTAATGGAATGACGTGGTACACAGTTAAGATCTGTGTTCCCACCTCAGCATAATCTAGCTAATCTCTCACAGGCATTATCTAGGTTTTTTTTCAAGCGATTCTAGACCCTTTTGAGTGGCAATACTAACCATCAAACCAATAATCTTATCATGTTATCTTTATTGTTTCATTTGTTAATGTTTCTTTATTTATTTTTATAGTACTGTGGTCTGAGTCCAAGTCCATGACAGACAAATATACTCTCCCACTGAGCCATATCCTCAGCTCTTTACCCATTAGTTTTGAGACAGATTCTCCAAGTTTGATTTTTCCTTCTCTGATCACAACCATTTCTTTCTACTTTTCTGATTTCCTACTTCGTATACCTATTCTATTTCCTCATCGTAATCTCTAGTTATTATCTAGTTGGCTTTCCATTGCTGTGACAAAATACCTAAGACATACAAATTAAGAGAGGAAACATTTTTTTCATCACATAGTTCAGATGATTCAGTCCATAGTCGTTTGGCCAGGTTGGTTTTCAGCTGTGGCATGGTAGCATATTGAGGAAATACACAGTGGAGCAAAACTGCTCCCTTCACTGGTGCCGGGAAGCAAAGACAAAGAGAAAAATAATTAGCAAAATATAAACTTTGAATAGTGTGTCTCAGTGACCTACTTCCTCCAAGAAGCCCAGCTTCTCACTGTCCTACCATTTCCAGATCATCTCTTAAGCTATGAAGTGATCAATGAATTAACCCACTGACAAAGTCAGAGCCTTCATGATCAATGTATTTCTCAAAGACTCTACTACTCAACACTGCTGCCCTGAGGGTAAAGACCTTTCCATGTGAACTTCAGGGAGACACTTCCGTTCTAAATTATAACGGCTCCCTGTGTTCACAGGCCATTATTTTGCTCTCTTTCCCTGTTGTTTCTTTCAGAATTGGTGATACATGGTCAGACATCACAAGAATTCATCAGATACCTATGGTCCATTGAGTCATCAGAATGCCGGTCTCTTGCTCTAAAGATTCTGTCAAGTAGTTCTATTTTCCTTCCAAGCAGTCAAAGGTTATCAAAGAAAGTGGAGAAAACATCTATTTACCAATCATACTGTATTTTGTCAGCTGGGCCCTTCTGCCTATTTGGCAATCCTTTTACCAGTATATATTGACTAAACATCAAAACTCTGAAAAATCCATTTGGGGAGTCACAAAAGTTAAAGGGGTACATTATAAGCTCACAGAGACAAGGGGTAAACAAAATGGTCCCTGGATCAGGATGGTCTGGGACGTGGGGGACAGGCATGGTCCAAGACAGTTAGGTCAGAGGGGAGTCCACAACAGCCTGGTTGGCAGGGTGGTGCTGCTATTTGCTCAGATTCTAATGTCTGAGCCCAGAGCTGACAAAGATAAATTCTGCTGTGGTTGAACAAATAGGCTCTCCTCATCATCAGCCAATAAATATCCCATATTCTGAACAGGCTCCCAATTGACTTCTTGGGACAATTTGAGTTGATGGTCTGTGTAGAAATGAGGGTTTGGGTTACATCACAGACAACCTCTCTGACTATAATTGCCCCATTACAGGAGTGAGCAACTGAGACGTCATTGCCAAAAGTCCCTCACCGTGAACTCCCTGAGACAGGATACAGACTGTTTTTGATGGAAGGCCAATTGCTCAGGGATTTACCGCTGTTAGCAGTTCTCTTGAAGGCAACGAGGCTTGCTTTCAAGGCACAATGAAGAAACCATCTGTTAGCTCAGACCTTTGCCTGAGTGCAAGCTTCGTAGTCCCCAAGGGTTCTGTTGATGTTGTTGTTATTGTTATTCTTCATTATTTATTGATCACCCAAAATACATAATGTACTGAGAAATGATTGTGGGTGTGAAAAATAGGGTCTGTGTGCAGTGAAAAATACTCGGTAAGATACAACACCATACACGATGTGCAGGATAATAGTGCATTCTACCTGATAATAGACAAACCACATTATGTAGAGGCTGCAGCATTATTTGTTTATTTGTTTGTTTCCCTTTTAGGTAGGGAAGTTCAGAAGAAAAAAATAGAAACACTTGAACTACTTTAAGATATTATCCTAGAATCTTTGCCCAACTCATCAAATGTGTGATAATCTTACAAAATGTGCTTCATCTATATAAGTTTGCGTTGCCTGCATGCTCTTAATTCCTTCCTTTTCCTTCCATTCATCCCCTTCATTTACCCAGGAAATATTTATGAACATGTATTGTGTGTCAGACATCATAGAATCAAAAATTAATGAACGACTGTCATTATCTCAAATGCTTATCTTTTTTTAAAAGAAGTCAAAGCAATTTACCACAGCACCTTTTCCTCTTGGTAGAAAAATATAGATATTGCTCTTCAGATTAATAACCTCACAATTAGTGTTGTGGTTAAGATCTTTAATAGCACAATTATAAGAATATGTATAATTTATTATGGATGACATTAGAGGAATTTTTAATCATATGTGATGATACTTATAATATCCTAAGCCCAGTTTTGAAATAAAGCATGTGGAAGAACTATCTTTATTTTATTGGTATAGGTTTTCTCTGCTAAATGTTTCGATTTTTTTATATTATTTTTGTGTAGTTCTAACCTTTTTCTTTAACCATACCTATTTGTAACTTTCTCATACTGCTAGGTCTAAGATTCACCAATACATGAATGTTTGTAAATTAATCATCAAATAAAATAAAACTAAACATATTTATAATATCAAGTGCTAAAAAATAAAATGAATAGTGGTTTCATCTGATTTCTATGATGGAAATGGCTAGTAATAAACTGCATTTTAAATGGAGAGTCCTGTTTTGAAATGTATGTGGAAAGTTTTATAACTCTGCATCTGTGGCACTAGAAATTCTCAATAGTTGGGATAATGTATTGATGTTTGTTTTCTGTGACCTTTGTAAACATCAATGTCTTTAGAGAGGATCAATATTTTCTTTTGAATAGAGTGAGTTCAATGAAGAGAACACTGGAGGAAGACATGATCTATCTTTATTCAGCTGTCCATACATATCATTTTCTATTAGACTCTTTTTTCCCCAGGTATAAAAATATTCACCAAATATATCACCACAGAGTTCATCCAATTGGCTAGCATTGATTGAATTTATATATTAGCTAAGGGACAGATTGAATACAAGCATGGAAGGTGCTTTAAACTATGGTAATATTGCCTGGATAAGCATAAAAGACAGGTAATGCTATTTTTGAAAATCTTTTACATAATTCTAGAAAAATTCTTCATTATTGTAAGTCTAAGGACTAACATTATATTCCACCAATTAAGATTACTTGAATATAGTATGCTTTAATTGTACTGCTTATTATGAACTCTACTGAAAAAAATTAACTTTACAGATTCCTTGTGCACATTGATCTAGAGATATAAATCAGTACTTAGTGTTTACAAGCAGTATTGTCATTTCTGTCCAGTGAGTCTTCGGATCACAAAATATCCACCTTTAATGTAAGATAGACCTACAAGTCCTCATTCGTCTTCAAGCAACAAATACTTATTAAATTTATAACAACCATAACTCATGATACAAAGTTCAAGACAGAGTTGCTCTGTGTAACTTTGGAGCCTGTCCTCAAACTCACTCTGTAGCACAGGCTGGCCTTAAACTCACAGAGACCAGCCTGTCTCTGCCTCCCGAGTGGTGGGATTAAAGGCATGTGCCACCACCACCTGGCCAAAGTTTTTATTTAAGAATAAAAAGTATTCTCTGAACCTCTTATCCTAGTATTTACTTCAGTGAAGACATCACCATGAAGGGGAGTCTAATGCTTTAACATTCTTCTATGACATCACATCATCTGCAGATGCCTTGGGCCATATTCCTAGCAGCTCTGGGATGCATTCATCTCACATATCAGAAAAAGTGTCTCTAGAACATACAATATCTTTGTGAGGTGTGATCACTGTAAAGGAATATGGAATAGACTTCCCCTCCTTATAAAGCTGTTGTTGGATACTTTTACATCACACACAGCCCCCTACCCCTGTAATTCTTGTCATTTTTAAGTATGGTTTTATATCACAACTAGACAGAAGATATAATTAGGTTTGCTATTGGAGGAAAAATAATCAGAGATGCACATACTGTATGGGACCTTAGCTTCTAGGATGTGTATTAGTGGTCCTCAACCTCTGAAATTTAGTCCTTACATAATCCCCACCCCTTCCTTTCAGTGGTAGCTAGACACAGAGTCTCCGTGCTAGCAAATATTCATAGAATATAGCTTAAATGATGGACTGTTTCTAAAATGAGTTTTTTTTTTAAAAGTAGTATTTTTCCTATCTGTATGTCTCTATTTCTGTCTCATTTTTCTCCATCTTTCCTTCCTCCTTCCTTCCATCTGCATTCTCTCTGGTAGTACAAGCTGCCATACCATAAATAAAAGCCCATGTAGCCAAGAACCCAGACCTGCTTAGAGCCAAGTGTACAAACCTGGAGCAGGTAGCCTCTCTTCCAACATTCCAAAGCCCAGGCCTATTGTTTGTTGATGTCATGTGACTCCTTTGATGCAAAGACACTGAGCTAAGCCATACCTAAAATCCTGAACCACGGAGTCTAGATGATAGGATGTGTTTATTGTTTTGAGGCACTGAATTTGAGAGGATTGAAACAGTTTTAAAATTATCATTGTTTATTCTATTATTATTCATTAATATTAAGTGCATGTTTTTGTTTAAACTACTGTCCAAAATAACTATTCCTGGAAGGATATTTCTCCTGTGTGCTTTTGTCTAAATAATGATTCAAGAACCCAGTTTTTTTCTATTTCACTAGAGGGCCATCCTTCAGGTCATAGGAATCATTCCCATTTGTCCAATTGTGGACAGGGAACTCCAGCATTTGGGAACTGAAAAAGGATGAGATGAGGTGTGGGCATAAATGAGCATCATATCTTGACAAACAGTACTGTAAAGAAGAGTACTGGGAAATGTTATCTGGATGTATACCCCAAGAGCAATAGGACATGACTGGCCAATCTCTGCCAAGAGGAGCAGAGAGTGAGTAGGTGAGGTTGGACGAGGGTTAGACACACACAGAGAGAGAGGGAGCTGGCAGGATCCCAGGCAGAGGCAACAACTCCCTGGCAACATAGAAGTGTTTAACATACAGAGCACTGAGAGAAGCTGAAGAGCAACTCTGACCAGAAAATCCAGTCCCTCATCCTTTTCTCTATGAAACAAAGAAGCACATTTGAAAAAAACAACAGGAAGCCACTTACGAGGAAATAGAAATTATATATCTTTTAGAAAACTAATTATGCTAAACACTAGCAAATTGCAAGATCCAGAAGGGTCAATGCCAATTACTCAAGTCAAGTTCAAACAAAATATCAAGACTATCTCAAGCACAAAAACAGTAGTCATAGCCCTGCATGCGCTACTTGACTGTGTTCCAGGGAAGAACTGGTTCCTGAAGATAACACTGAGGGATCCTTTCAAAGAACTCTACTTAAAATAAAAAGAAAAATCTCATTTCCAATAATGAAAAGGACATTCACTAACATGTCATTTGGCTGTGAAAGCATTGCCAATATTCTCCTTTGCAAACATATTTGTCCTGTTTATCTCTTGGTATAAGGGACATTAATGTGTCGTTGAACAGAAGTTAAGTTTGACGTGAAGTCTTCTGAGAGAGTAAAAGGACTGGCATGACATAAAGATGTAGACTGCTTTTTCATTGCCATTCTGAAGTTTAGGACTGCTTCTTCTTAGTTTTTCTGGTGGGAGGGGGAGGAGCTAAATCAAGAACATTCCTATATGTCTGAGTATTTATGTAACAAAAATAATTATAAAACTATAAATACCACAAACGTCTTTTATGTAACTGAAGATGATTAAACACATGTTAAGAGGTCTAGAATCTTTCATCTTAGTGATTGCAAGTGATAAGCTTAGGATTCACTGTTATCTCAAAAGCTGTCCTTGATACATGGGGAGTAGAATTTGTGATTTTGATGAAATACAGTATTTACCAAACCCATGACTGGGAATATGAGTCAATGAGTCAAGTGTTTGATTTTCAAGCATGAATTTGGATCTCCAGCACCCACAAAAAATATTCAGGCAGAGGTGCACATTTCTGTTACGCTAGCATGGGGAAATGGATGGAGAGAGAGATATTGGTATATTGGCCAGGCAGTCTTGCTGAATTGATGAGCTCCAGGTTCAATGAGAGAGCTTATCTCACAAAATTAGATCGAGACTGATTGAAGAAGACACCCCAAATTAACCTTTGGCCTTTAAATGACTGTACCCATATGCATCTAGTTATACATTCAAAACACATACAAAATACATGTCAATAGACACACACACACACACACACACACACACACACACACACACACACACGAAAATAAAAACCAGTAAATCTTTTGGGAATTACATATGTTCTTTTGGGGAAGTGACTTGCATAAGAGAGCATTTGTGTGGATGTCAGAGAAAGCCAGTAATAGTCAAACGTTTCTGTGAGAGTCACAGTTCCCTTTCCACCATGTGGGTACCAGAGATGGAACACATTGTGGTGAGTCTTGGCTAAATGGGAGCTAGATGGGTCAATTCGACTTCTGTAAAGAGCAACTAGAGACAGCATAGAATTGGATGTCTATACATTTTAAAATCTATGTAATTATTAAAACAAGAGACCTCCCATCCCTTTCTTAATGCCAAACTGCACGTAGTTGGAGACTTTATACATACTGTGTGCACTGGAGTTATTACATGTGTGTGCACACACACAGATGTATGTATACCCAGACACACAGAGATACACACACACACACACACACACACACACACACACACACACACACACACACAGCGATAGTCTGGTAATAAGATTTGTCAGTCCACAGCAAATTGTAAATGAGGGACATTGCTACATGTGAGGATTTCATCTGAGAGTAAGGAAAAAAATACCTAAAATCTGTAGTGGTTAAAAAATTAATTCTGAGAGATCACTACTCTGAACTCATTTTGTGTTAAGTCAGACAGGTCTGTGTGCATTGAGTAGTCCCTGAGGGCATCATCATATTACTGCAAAATGCAGTCGCTGATGTTCATAGAGATAACCCCAGGGCATCAGGGAAAGGTTAAATTATGTTCTGTGTTCTCTACTTAAGGAGACTGGGACATGTCCTTGCACCTTAAGAAGACTGCTTTTACAGGTGATTAAAATGAAAGAATGGTTGTGCTTAAAGAAGCTTGTCTTCAATCACTTTAAAAAAAGTTTTTGTTCTATTATTATTTAGAACACTATTCTCCACCGCTGCTAGATAACTGTGGCTTTGCCTTTTTAATTGTTTTAACATGCTAACTTCATTTATTATGCTTGGGTATAAATACCTCAAGCCTTTGATTTCATGCTCTCCATTAGATTGGAGGAGAGGTAAGGCTGTCTTTGTTTACTTTATCTTTCATTTTTAACTTCTTAGCAAAATGAGAGAGCTGCTTTTACAGGTAATCATCTCAGCATATAGCATAATAGTCTAGAAATAAATACTTAAGCGTACATAGATAGGAATCTATGGAGATGCCTCTGTGGATAAAGCACCTGCTATGCAAGCTTGAGGACCTAAGTTTGAATCCTATGCACAGTAACATGTGTAGGCACAGACCTGTAATCTCAGTACTGGGAGGTTAAAGAAAGCTTGAACCTACAGGGTTCTCTGATCGGGCATTCTGCCCAAATTGGTAAACTCCATGTTCACTGAACAGATTCTGTCTCAAAAAATAAAGTGGGGAGTGATAGAGTAAGTTGACCTCTGGTCTTTACATATAGGCTTACATGTGCTCACACACCCACATGTACACATTCATACTCACATAGAGATCATACACTCAACAACAACAGAAAAAGGAAAACATACAGATGGCTTAACAGAGCCAATGCATAATGTAGATTGTGATTAGTAGTGTATTCAGTCTAAGCACTTCTGGTTATTGAACTGTGATGGAGACCATTTTACTCCTGTCTTGGGATGGCAAATGCTGATTCTTGATTATGGAGCGCTCACGTGTAGTGAAAGCACATTCCTCTTTTTCTCAGTTGGGTGGCAAGGTGAGAAGAGAGAAAGGGTTAAAGAAGATAGAACTGGAATATAGCACACTGCCAGGAGGGGAAAGGGAGAAACTGTGATAAGACCATGCTGGCTTCTTCCACTGAATTCCAACTGAGAATTCAGGGCATGGTGGCCAGGAAAGAATTCTACCTCTTTGAGCTATGGTCAGTCAGAGCTGTCACTGATGTCATACCCAGTTCCTGGGCAGTCCTCCTCCATGCGCTTTATTTAAAATTAAATGGCAAAATGATCTGCACTAATGGGGCCCCAAAGCACTGTCAGTACATGAGAAAGAAAGTCATACTTATGGTAATTCAGTTTCAATACATTGGTCATGTAAAGAGAGTGGCTGACAGCAGGTTATCAAAGCAATTTCCAAGTGGGCTACTGAAGATGGGCATTCTGACTGAACATGAACAAAAGAAATGCTTCAAGGACACAGTGGACACACATTCTAATAATGTGGAAAATCTGGCATTAATTCAAATGCCATGCAGCATAGTACAGTCAACAGTGAGTAGATGTGAACTGAGTACTGAAACCAGAGAAGAGCATGACACTTGATAGCATGGAGCTGGCAACAGGTCTTTAAGTTGACGAGGATCTTCAGAAGTCATATACTACAATACATGCACTTGAATCCAAAGGGAGCTTTGTACTGCATTACAAAAATTGCCATATTTAAAAGAAAATAATAGTTTGATGCTGAGTTTATAGATTTTTATTTAGAAATATTCTATCTCTAGAACACTGCTTTTGTTTCTTAAATGTTTATACCATGTGTCTAAGATTGTATGTCTAGTACTGGGTACTGAAAGTGCTTGAAAAGGGGAAAAATCGGGATTGTGCTCATGTGGCGCTTCCATTTGAATTCTTCAATAATTCAATAGACTTTCTGTTCTGACTGCAAAAATGCAGCAATGTTGCTCTTCTATCTATGCAAATGTTTTCCATCATTTCCCAGCATTTTCTTTCAGAGAGTTTTAATTATGGATTATAACCACACATTACCATTTATATTCATTCATAAGAACATAAATTTCCCATTTCTGTGTTTCAAAAAGTCAAGCTCTAACAGAAGTGAGACCGTTTATAGAAGAAAATATACTATTTTCTAACCGAGGGAATATCTAGCATCAGTTCTCCATAATCCCTGTGCTGAGGCTATAATATACTTTACACTGACAACCACTTTCAGAGTTTGGTTTACAATATGAATGTTATGCAGTGATCTTAATGGAGAATCCACTTTGGGAGGTACCAAGTTCGATTTTACTATCGTTGATTTTATCAACTTAATTGGATTGAAAGGCGTCTAGATGATTAGTTGGGCATACCTCTGAGGATGTCTATGAGGGAATTTCCAGAGGCAATTGAATCATAGCCAGTTTCGCTCAATTGATGGATACATTCCATAATAGATAATATGATGGAAGAGTCAAAAGTTGGCAAAAGGTAGGCAGTTGGACCTAGTTGGAAGAAGTGGTCCCTTGACAGGTATCCTTGGGAATATAACTTATTACTTGCCTCTTTGTGAATCCCTTTATCTGTTCTGTCCACTGTGATGTGAACTCTTTTGCTTTACTTCAGCGTTCTCACTGAGATGGAATGATAGTTATGAAACTTTGAGCCTAAATAAATAAATCTTCCCCTAAACAAATTCTTTTGGATATTTGATCACTGCAATAATACACTTATCAGTGTACCTTGTGACAAACTATTCAAAGTTTGTGTCACATAAAGAGAAGATTGTGGACTCAAAGCATTTCTTTATAAATTTTGCACATGGGAAAATAGAAGATTTCAACAATATCTCAGGTGCCAATTGAGTGTGACATGAATCTTGTATATATGACCTAAGAACAGGCACAGCATTTAACAAATGCCTTGTTCAGTCACTTTTATATACATGGGAACTTAGCATGTTTGTAGATTTGTAGATGCTTAGAAAGCACAAATAACAAATACCATTTTCCCCATGAAAATTTTGTAGCACACTATAGATTCTATTTACAACAAAAATTGCTTCTGATACAATCAGAATCCCTCACAGAGTATGAGGGGTGTAAGTGGATTCCCACCCACCCAAGATTGTGCCTCTATGTCTCCACTATAAGCTTCTGTTAGGCCATTCTATTAATATAGATTCTACCAACAAAAACACCTGGTTGGATGATTTTAATATAGATCTTATCCAGGTACTTGGGAGATGTTGTTTGCCACAAGGTTGGATGAATTCTAATGCTTGACTGTGAATTTATTTACTCTGTTTCACAGAATATAAAGGCCAATAAACTTACCTTCCTCCTTTATGCTTGATTTTTTTTCTTTTTCTCCTCCTTGGAGAAGCAATTCCTTTAACATACAAAGAAGTTAATTTTCAGAGGGTGCTACTGAAGCGATATGAAAGCCATTTAATAGAAGAGAGACAGTTGTTCAGTCAGGTTGAAAGAAGCCTGGATTCTTGCAATTGCATAAAGGACTGTGCATGGTGCTATTTGTTAAACTAAGTTGAATAGATAGTACTTAAATTACATATAAATGTGTGTTGTTTTGAACTGTTTATGTCAGTAAAGTAAATCTAATGACACAAACATAATAATACCTTAACTGCTTTTATAACCAGTTGGCTATATTTATCGCTGGAGGAACACAGCTAGTGTTATCTGCAACTCCACAGTAATTTTCATTCACAACCTCAGAATAGTTAACGCTAAAAGGAATCAACATGTGCGACATTTTATTACATGCCCACTGGCAATAGCTTTCTGTTAATGATCACAACTGCCAGCTTACTCTATCCCAGGAATTTTTCTCTTCATAAATTAAATGCAGAGAAGTGTGAGATAAACTCTAAGAGCATACCCTGCCTGATATTTCAGTAACTCTCTTATTTAAGTTTTTAATTCTTTTTTCTAACTTTAGCTGTAATTCTATCATTGAGAATTATTATTACCTGCACTTGAATTTTACCATCTGTACCACTAGTTGAAGAAGTACCAAGAAGGCTAGCTTCGATGATTTTGTGCTTTATCTTTGTCACATTATATAGGAAAAATTCTGTTCCTTTAAAGTCATCTTCTACAATGCTACCCAAAAAGATCAACTTGATGGAGACATGTTTGCATAGGGGAAAATACAGTATGATTTGCTCTATTAGCATTTAAAGTGACATATGCTTAGATGACTGGAATGTGTGATCTGTGAGAGGTGATGTCATGATCTAGTGAAGGCTGGAATGGATTCTGTCTTGATTATCCTTTATTCAGCTGTTGCTTCTGAAAATGTGCATTCAGTGTTATCACAATGTCACTATTTGCCAGACAATGTGCAAGTTGTTGAGCAAAAAATAAAAAATAAAAAGGAGGTAGGAGGAAAGAAAGGGAGAAGAGAGAAAGACGTACACAATCAGGGAGAGAGAGGCAGAGGGAGGGAGGAGGGGAGGGGAGGGAAGGAGAGGAGAGGAGAGGAGGGGAGAGGAGGGGAGAGGACCAAAGTCAAGGCCAGAAACTGATACCACAGAATTTGAAATCAAGCAATAACTGGATTGGAGTCCAAATTCTTTGCAAATTGTAGGGATATAAAGAAGTCCCTCGATTGTTTCATGGGCTTTGAATTCCAAGGATAAAGAGGAATATTTTTAAAACTTATAATGTAGTTGAGATGTTTAAATGAGAAAGTTAACACTAATATTTGACACCATGGTGTAGCCTCTATTCTCAAAATACTCACAGTCTGATGACAGGGGAGCAGGTTGGACAAACATGATTATGGTACAGTATATCTGCTGTCCTGAAAGTATGCCCCAAGGGCTCAGAACATGCATGAGGGATTCCAGAACCTAGACTGTTGATTTTAAAGCTGTACAGAAAGCCCAGGGTAAACGACTCCCTTAAAAGTGTTATGAACATCCTAATTGCTTCAAGAATTTTTTAATAGCCATTTCCTATGCAGAACCATAAAGACCAAGACACAAAATTATATTCTGGTATGAATTTGAGATATTTTCCCTCAAATCCATTCAAACTCTTACATGCACAAAATATATCCTTGGGGATTTAAAGAGAAATAAGATTAATTTCTTTCAAGTTGTTTATACTCTACTGTTGTTTCTAGCAATGTGGACTCTGGCTCTTTTTGACACCCCACATAGTACACACCAGTTAGCTTGCTTGTGACCAATTAATCTGGCCAGAGAGATAGAAATTTTCCTGGATCGATTCATATGTTGTAAACTGCCTTGAGTCCCTGCCACTAAATAGGCAAGTCTGTTTTTTTCCATGCCAGCTCCCTATTGATTCCTTCTAGGTACATTCGGAGGAGAGTATTCTCCACTCTCCAGGCCAAGAGTCCTCTGTACTTGCTTGCCCTACCTAGTTCAGTGAGATTGCACTGTTGGTTAGTCCAACACTATATCTTCAGTCTTTCTCTTTTTGTTGCTTCTCCTCATCAGTAACTTCTGTCTCTGAGGTCTCCACTTCCCTCCAGGCTCCCTCTAAGGGAATTTCTATTTCTCACTTCCTTCTTACTACACTTCTAAAGAGCTTGGTGATTTCAGTATCCCTATCCAGCTCTCTACCTTCAAATGAACTCAATCACCTTTGGTCCCTACAGCTCCATAAAATGTTCTTTTCAAGGTAAGGATTAATTTTTCACAATATTGATTTGGTTGTATTGTTTCCCAATCAGTTCAGACGTTTTGAGAGACACAAGGGGGGTGGTTTTATCAACTACATGCTGACAAGAAGAATAATCAGGACTTATTTAAGGAAATAAGAAACAGGAAAGTGTGGTCCCTTCCTGTTGCTGAGGTCTCAACTTTTCTATTTTCTTTCCTTTCTGACCTTCCTTCTGATGCAATGGGCTCTTTCTACATTTCCATTTTTTTTTTTTGGTTTTTCGAGACAGGGTTTCTCTGTGTAGCTTTGCGCCTTTCCTGGAACTCGCTTTGGAGACCAGGCTGGCCTCGAACTCACAGAGATCCGCCTGGCTCTGCCTCCCGAGTGCTGGGATTAAAGGCATGCGCCACCACCGCCCGGCTCTACATTTCCATTTTTATGTTGTTTCTAAATATGTCTTTCTCTTAAATTACAATGATAAGAATTATTCCAGTGAAGAAGCACAGAGAACAAGCTGAGGTAGTGTCTCCTCAAATTCCAGCATGGCATAGGAGATACTCTTTAATCCTTTGTGGATTAAGTGAAAAGGTTTGTACTTCTATGACAACTTCCTTGGGAAAGATAGAAGGACTCAGAGCCCAAGGCTGAACTACATGTCCTCTGTGGTTCTTCACATTTGAAGATAATATAAGTCTATGATTCCCACATTCTAGACAAACATTTAAATGGTTTACAATGAAAAACTCTATTTCCAGTGGGATGTTGATGTTGATGTCAGTACAAAAGGCATTTCAGATTGGAGCTGCTCTATCTAAGTTTGGAGAATTACCTATGCTTTTAGTTTTAAATTCCTTCACTTTCTAGGTTCCTCCACATGAGAGGAGGAACCTTTGCACCATGAGAAATGTAAATTAAGAACCTCTTGAACGTGGCTACATTTTCCCACACAACATTAAAACATCTACAATCATGGCTGGAGATACAGTCAAGCAGGTAAAATCTTTATTCTACAACTAAGATGACCTAAATTTAACCTCCAACACCCATGTAAATACTCAGGCTTGTTGGCATGCTTGTAATCCTAATACTTGAGGCAGAGGGATGGGAGTAGCTAAGACTCTCTGGTGAGTCTGCCTATGTAAATGGGTGAGCCTCAGGTCCCAGTGAGGGAATCTGCTTCAAAATCATGGTAAATGACTACTCAGGAGTGATAGCTAAGTTCGATTTTTACTTCCATGTACACATGTACTTATACTTACACATGCACACCACACACACACACACACACACACACACACACACACACACACACACACACACACACACACCTCTGAAAATCAAATCAGATGTTCTTTAAATGTAACCTTGATAGTAAACTTGAGATAATGATGCTCTCATCGGTGCCCCCAGACACTGTGACTCTGCCCCTCTTCTGAATACTATCATCAGCCATTTACTTGACTTTTCTGTATGCCATGTTTAATATGCCATTCCCTAACTCCACTGTGATTAACCTCATTGCATATCTCTCACTGAGTCTGTACTGGATATAATACGTCAGGCATCTCCTATTCCAGGATCTGTTAGTATTTGACTTTGTGTTAGTCCTTACTTCCTCAGATATTTACATATGACATTTCAAAGAAAGTAGTCTGTTTTCTCTCTCTCTGTTCTACTTACATGTATAGTTCAGTAGTGTCTTTTCTGTACTATCCACTCTTGTAATTTCATACACAATACACACTAAAACACGTTACCCCCATTTCAGAATATATTTCTTATACTTATGTAAACAGTATAAACTGTAATTGAGAATTTATAGCCAAAATCAATTGTCAGACCTCTAGGATGTTTCTTGGGCTTCTCTGCACCTCTGTTTCTGTATCTATAGTATAAAATAACAATGGTTTCTACATTGTGGTTTGTTGTGAAGATGAAATATTTAGATGTGTAATCACAATAATATCTGGCATATGGTAAGTGGTACAGAAATGAAAGCTAGTGATAGTGTCTGCCATAGTTAATTTTCTATTGCCATGACAAAAAGCCATGACTAAGGAAACTTACAAAAGAAAGCATTTTTAATTCGGGCCTCAGGTTTCCAGAGAGGTGAAGGCATAAGAACAGATGCTAGAGCAGTAGCTGAGAACTTACATCTGATCCACTGGCACAAGGGATGACAGGGGCTTTTGAAGCCTCAAATCCCACCCCCAATGACACATGCCTTCCAACAAGGACACACCTCCTTATTCTTCCCAAACAGTTCCCCTAAATGGGAAAATCAAAACATATGAGTCTATCAGGGCCATTCTCGTTCAAACCATCAGAATGCTGCTGTCGTTGTTGTTGGGGATAAAATGGAGAAGCTGTCCTTTATTCTTATGCAACAAAGTTTAATGATGACTGTGAATTATGTAAAAGTTGGAGATGTCAAAATTCCAACTTTGAATTCCCCATCCTGTTTGCCTACCTAGTGCCCTATGCTCCCCCTTTGCATCCCTAAACATCCTGTAGCTTATGTTTGATTCTCCTTAGCTTTTCTTACACATCTGTCTTTTCCACATGCTCTCCCTCAGTACTTCTGACCAAACTATTACTAGCAGTGATTACAGCAAAGCCATCAGCAATTTCATCAAGTTCTTCTAGTAGACAGGCACCAATAGTTTTAGAGATACATTAACTAGCAAACCGCAAAATCTAACCAAGAACAAAGATGCATTGGGGTTTCCAATCTTGGAGCAGACAACTACTGCTCAAAGGAAACATTTGAAAGGCACATTTATACCTGATCGAGAATTCCACAGAGCACATTCAACTTTCTCCGACTGGGGCAAGAAGAATAGATAATCCCCAAACAAGTTGATGCTGTTCTCACAGTAATGTCCAAACAGGGAATTCCAATCCCAATAAAACACTTGTGTTCTTATCCTCATTCCTCTGACTCAATCAATAGCCTTTTGGTTTCTTCTCTTATTTGGTGGAGAAAGCTTCAATTAGCTGATTATCTGTCTTTAGCACATTTCTTTTGCTTCTTATAGGGTTTGATTGCCTCCAAACAAAGAAAGCTAATAATCTATTTTTATCAAGGAAAGTGTTTTGTCTGCAGGAACCAGAGAGCATTAGAAATGAGCTGGGGCTCTGGCTCAGCTGGAAGAGAGTTTAGATGAAGCCATGGTGGTCTCAGAGCATCCAGGGAATGCTTAGAATCTGAACATTGTCATGTTTTCTGAATGGAAACAATAATTCAATCCCTATATTTTCAAGTGGATGTCCACTTTTTAATCTTTGTGACTACTTTACAAAAGAAAAAAACCCACCAAACAAAACAAGAAAATAACAACAAAGTGGACTCAAGTGGACTGTGAACTTTGGTTGTGGGATTGGCAGCTTCTATTCTTCCTACCAAACTACACTAAGTAGTAAAATTGCTTTAAAAAACCAGGTACAAATCCAATATTGGGTAGATCTTTCTTTCTTTGGCTTGCTACCTTTTTGGTTTCCACCTGTTCAAGAGCACAGGGAAGGTCATTTCTGTCACTTCTCTGAATTTCGCTATGACTTATCACATACCACAATAAGAGCCATTAGCATATCAATGAAGGAAAATTACTAGTCAAATAGGAACAGTTTGAATCTTTTAATTGATAACTTTATATTAGATTCTTACTAGCCATTAGTAAGTGATGCTTACCATGTGCCATGTCAGTTTCTAAGTGTTTGGAATCGTCTTGTAGCTTTCACAACAATGCTCTGAAGTAGGACCCATTATCATCACTACTATAGAGGTGAAGAAATTCTGTTTACAAAGAAATTTATCTTGTAGTTAGTTCAGTTTCTCACAGGCAAAACAAAACTGACACTAAAAACAGATTGACTCAATTTGTCTTAGAGATCTGAATGATTGCATCGACCTGTATAGTAGAAAAAAAAAATAAATTAGCTTTAATACTTTCAAAGGTTCAGGAAATAATGATGCTGACTTAAAAAGTAATGAACTAATGAAGTGATTATGAAAGACTTTATATTAAAATACTGAGAGTAGAATAAGTATGAAATGTGTATTCAGATCTCTTGCTGTTTCTAGTGTTTTACCACTTTTAATCTCTCATAATCCTCTTCCTTACAAATACTAAAAGAAAACAAGTATGTTAGTAGTTTCCTATCTTTGAAATGTCATTATTCTCAGATTATAAAAAAAGAATTAAAAACATCTTCTAATCCTTATTGTATTTTTTTCTATAGGAGTTATGCTAGGGACCTTACTCCTGTGTGTTCCACTGATTCATTGTCTGCATTTTGCTAAGTTTCATCCCACCTGGGAGGCTTACAGTGCTGAATGGCAGGAGTGTAATTGATAGGAGACTGTGGCTTGTCGTGAGTTTTAGCCAATTTGAGGCACTAAAAGATGAAGGTAGGAAACAGAATGAGATGAAGGTCTGTGGTTCCTTTCATCACAGGTAACTTCATCATGGGCTTCTTGGTTATCTGAGAATGCCACAGCTACTGATCACCCTTGTGACTCCTTTGTTCCTAATGGGGTTCAATAGTACTTCCTAGTATTACAGACCTCAAGAGCATCTTATTGACTCCTGCTGTTTGAGCCATTCTCTTCTCCCTTTAGTTACATGACGTTATTGTAACATCTGTTTCCTGCCTAGACACTGGTTGGCATCAAAACTTTCAGAATTTAGTGGACCCTAATCCATTTAATGTTAAGTTTCCTGTATAAAACCATTTTTTCCTGTACTTTTTTTTTTTTTAACTTGAAAAAGTTGTACCAACTCTAATCTTGGGCATATGGTGTATCTTTGTAACACAGGTGGAATTTGTAACCCTACACTTATCAGCATTTCCAAGTTGTAAGTGGTTCCTATTTTAATTAAAGGAAAAAATTTAAATTGTGCATGTAAAATTTTAAGATTTTCATTAACATCTCTGTGTATCATTGGATTCATTAGTGTCATAGGACATTCTGTTGACATATAAATTTCTTGAATTCATGGTACCGATTGATCTAATAATTTTGGAGGGAATTCCTGAATTCTTAAATTATTCAGATGCTCTGAAGAACACATAAGATAGATTCATGCATAATTGTTTTAGAAGAACAACTTAAATATTTCTGTCAGAAGGTGGTCCTTTCGTTAATGCAATTGGGTAAAAATTCACTGGAGTTCATCAATAGTATTTAATATTTCTTTCCACTGAAACAAGATATTCTTGATATTGAAATCTTAAATACCTACTAAGATTCAAGGGGAAAATATATTATTAGATAAGAATATATATTGGACAAATATACATTAGACTTTAAACTGCACCAAAGATAGAATCTCAGTAAATTTTTTAATGCCAGAATCACAGATTAAAATCTTCCAAACCGTCTTGAACCATAAATATAATTAATTTGGGCAGGTGTTCATGTAAATTTCTTACGAGATTTATAGAAGAAGATTTAGGAAAAGCTTAATTTTAAACACAGATTTCTTACAAATACTCTTAGTACGACACAAGAGAAATTAAGATGTCTGATAATCTCATTCCAGTTAGCATTAAGTGTGTAAAAAAATCTTCTCCAAATAATGACTTGGTGCCCATTTAATTAACCCTTAAATTTAATGATCAGAAAGTTGGGCGAGGCTCAGCTGGGTAGTTGCTACTGCGTTCCTTCCAGAATCTTCAGGAAGCAGGTTGGCTGTGAGCCGGCTGGTCTGGGATCACCTGTGCTGGCAAACTTCCTCTGTCCCACGTGGTCTGTCTTCTTCCAGCAGGTTAGCTGAGCCTGTTCATATGGCAGCTGGGCAGCGTTCCAAGGGAGGCTGGCAGTAGCACAAGAAAGCGCAACATGGGTTCACCAAATTCCGCGTTGGAAAGGAAGCCACCAGGGAGCTCAGATTCAGGCGAAAGGAAGAAACTGGGTTTTAACGGGACCCATTCTAATACCAAGATCAAAAGGAATGGAAATAGGAAAAACCAAAGGGCAGCTGTCTTTACGATCAATCAGAATTAGGCAAAGGAATAAGGCGGAGTGAGAGTGCCACACAAAGGCTGAAGGAAAAGGTCATTGTTTTGTGTCTATCAACCTATCCAGGCACACGCAGGTGCTCCAGTGCAATACTTGTGAGACATTAATAGAACTTTGATTCCTACCAGTTCTCTACTGGGATCTCACTTCTCTGGTTTTTGTCTTCCTTTGTTCTTCTTTCCAGCCAAATCTATAGATCCTTCAGTTTTTTGTTGTTGTTGTTTTGTTTTTCTTGGCTTTCCTTGGCTCCCCCTACTGACTCCCTGACTCCCAGATCTGCTCTATTCCCTCTCTGAGTGAGTTTTATACTTCCCCAGTCTCTCTTAGCCGGCTTACTGTCTATTCCAGAATCTGGCAGAAACCAAGTCGATGAAGAAAACACTCAGTCATTTGGCAGCACAAAGGAGCAATGAGATGCCAGCTTCTAAAGGGCTAGAGGACATTTCAACCCCAAGGGCTGGAAGTCTTAGTGAAACCGCCACAGAACTGGGGGAGAAAAAAGTAGGTGAAGGATTACTAGGGAGCACAAAGTTGGCCACAATCTTCCATTGCTTACTACATGTCCATGTTTCTGTTTGAGCTAGTGCAAGGGGGGAAACCAATGAGCTCCCGAGAGAGTTCCATAAAAGCAATGGAAGCTTATCTCAGAAGTTTTAGAGAGCAACCATAAGAAAATAGTTCCCAGAATCTACAAACACAGGTGACAATGTAGGTTAAGATTCCCAGTTCCCCAAAGATTCTGAATGGGTATTGAGATGTGCATTGTAGTTAGAAGCACAAAAGTGGCTGTTCATTCTATACAGGATATGTTATTGCATTCCAGCAAGAGTAGGCTATTACTCCAACCTGGATTTTCTATTTTTCATTGTTATTCTTTTAAGACAGACCTTGCCCCTTGCCCAAGCTAAGTCTGTTACTCCGCTGAGGGTTTTTAGACATCATTAACCACAGGAAGAGAACATAACACAGCAGAAACTTGAGATTGAATAACAGCCTTGAAATTCAAACTGACATCATGTATTATTGTGTGCATTATATACTAAACAGTTATTAGGAACAATTAGCAATTAAAGACTCTTAGGTGCAGTTATATGGTTTTGTACAATATATCCCGAGTAGCAGGCTAAGTGCTTTGGCTGCAAGCCAATCATCAAAAAGCCCACAGAAAATGCTAATCTCAAATATGTGCATCTTTATGGCCATTGAATGAGGCACGTTAATCAAGCAAGGCCTTTACAGAGACTGGGAGACTTCAGGTGCAAACTTTCACTACAAAGAAAATACCATGTTATATAGAATGCAGGTGGTCCCTGTGTAATAAAATGTTAGCACTTGCTTTCTCCACTTGGATTTAATGAAGAAGGAGAAGAAGAAAAAGAAGAAGAGGAAGAAGAAGAAGAAGAAGAAGAAGAAGAAGAAGAAGAAGAAGAAGAAGAAGAAGAAGAAAGAAAGAAAGAAAGAAAGAAAGAAAGAAAGAAAGAAAGAAAGAAAGAAAGAAAGAAAGAGAAAAGACAGTTTAACCATGGAAATAGATATGCAGAACTGTTTCTAAAACATACATCTTCAGTACAGCACTAAATTAACATAATATTTATGTCTTATTAATGTCATAGGTACTTTTTCTGTTCTGTAGTGTTTGGTGGTGATATTTGATGTTCACCACAATTATCCCGAAGTCCTAAAAACATACTTTTCTGAAACATAAAAGTAGTATTACATCATGGTCCAGCCAAACTTACTAAGTGTAATTGTGAATATTTAACTCCTTATCAACTTAATAGCATATAGTTAATTTTAGGACTTTCACAGTATTCATACTCCCACATGTTCAGTCATAACAAGTAAAGTAGATTTTGCATTTTACTGTATGCTACATTTATTTTAATTTAATACAGGTGTGTTGGTGTCTATTAACTCATTGCTAGTACTTATGCAAACTATTTTTTTTTGGTTTTCAAATTGTATACTGAGTATAAAGTAGACTGATCTTAATCTTTATTTAGCATAATTTTTTAAAGTATGAAGTAGGCTAAACGTAAAAGATGTCCCATTCTTATATTGAATTCAGTACAGTAAAGGACAGAAACACTATAGAGAGTTAAAACTAAAAAACAAAAAAAGTTTACTGGCCATGTTCACTCATGTGTTTGTAGATAAATAAGTGATCAATCATGCTTAACCTGGCATACATCCTTCCAAATGCCACATATAACAATAAAAATGTAATGGTGTGTGAGACTGAACTGAGAAAGCTAAGAGATTGGTTTTACATTTGGACATGGTCTGAGTTCCTTAAACTTTACACAGCTTCAAGAAATCTTAAAGACAGAGCAATATGACAACAAATAGTAAGTCAATTTTATAATTGTTATTTAGAGAGGAAAGAACAGTCTGGTTGAGTTTCCTGGTTGCATGTGTGCAACTGGGAGCAGGAGGCAGGAAAGTGGGAATTTCAAGGCCAGCCTGGGCTACATAGGAAGACTATGTCCAAAGCCAGAAAATAGTAAGACACTGTAAGTCATAAGTATTTCAAAATTAAAAACAAAGCATGGTTGGAGAGCTGGCTCAATAGTTAAGAGCATTTGTTCCTGTTTCAAGGGATCATTGGGTTTTTTACAACTGTCTGCGACTCCAGCTTAAGGCTATCTGATCCCCTCTTCTGACTTACATGTGCAGCTGCACACAGGTGTCATATACTCACACAGGCACATACACACGAATAAAACTTTTAGAAAAGCAGCCAAAACTGTTATGGATTAAAATTTGGTTATTTATAAAAAAAGTTCTCTTGTTCCATGAAAATTAGTATTATAGATAAATGGAATAGCACATAAAATAAACTTTATGAGCAAGAAGACACATTAATACTTGGAAGAAAAAAAACAATTATGCAAAACTAAAAGTAGGTTTCTAAAACTGTGTCTTATTGTTCTTACATGAAAATGGAACTGGAGAGCTGCATGGTGTTAAAATCTATAAGCCAGCATTCAGGTGGTATGGAAAAATTGCAATTTTCCATTCCAGATGGGAAGCATAACTAAATGAATGTTTTAAAAATCTGATTAATGCAATGGCCTGTGAGTTTGTTACTTTAATAGTAGGTTTTCCACATAGAGTGGTGTCCTGTGCTGGGTACCTGCATGCAGGAGATGAGTTTATCATAAGCCCCAGGCTTACTTTCCATTATGCTTAAAGACTTTCCGAGACGTCTGCTCCACCTCTTGTAGAATCATGTACAATCTCTGTTCGTGACTGAGACAAAGAAATTTGGGGGGTGGAGGGGACCAGTCTGAATGAATGTTTCGAGAGACAATTTCTTGCATGCCTCTTGATCTCTAGCAGTTGCTAGTGATGTGCACTTCCAGCAGATGGAGCTATGGCTCAGTCTGAATGCTCAAGCTAAAATGGAGAGGGAGGGGGAGAGAGAGAGAGACAGAGACAGAGACAGACAGAGAGACAGAGAGACAGAGAGACAGAGACAGACAGACAGAGACAGACAGACAGAGACAGATGGAGAGACAGAGAGACAGAGATTTAACATCTCAGAACCTCCTTTAAGCAGTTTAAAAAAGAAAACATTCCACTGAATGGCAGTGGAAGATTTAAAAAAAAAAAAATGGGGCAAAAACATCAATGCACAGATTAAATTCAAAAGAGCTTTCTAGCTTAAAGTGCTTTAGTGTGCAATGTTTATTAGGAGAATTAGAAGGCACCAAAGGCGTTCCTGAACAGAATTCAGCATTTATGGGCCCTTAGATTTTAGGTAAACGAGAACAGTCAAGACAATCAGAGGTGTGCATGTGTTTTCTTATTAAGGAGCTAGCTACCTTACCCCCAGTCTATGAGAGAACACCCATATATTCTTATAACTGCTGCAAGTGTGCTACTTCAGATTTTCCTTGTGTCTGTATCCTAAGACATTTTACCTAAACATCTCCTTCACCTGGCTTTTGCCAACATTTATTAGAAGTCACAGTATTGTTCTCCCAAGAGTGTGCAGTGTGCCTCCGTCTCATTATACAGTTCCTACCTAAGAAATCTGTTTGTGGCCGATATCTCAAAAGACCGTAATAGAGATAGTTGCCATCCATGCAGGGCAATCACCCTCTTACGGAAACCAACTCTCTATGGAGGAAGACCGTTCTGGACCAGTGGGCCAGGGGATGAGAGGTGTTCTAGGCAGCAGGCAATTTCAGCAACATCACAGAGAGAGCTTTAGAGCTAAAGAACAAGTGTGACCATCAGAATTTGTCTTTGAATCATTTTACAACTGCGGAATGTTCCCGTGATCTCGACTCTCTTTGAGCCCCTCAGGACCCTCGGATTGCATGAGGGTTGTGTTACAATAGACTAAATTGAGCACTGGAGTTCACAGAAGGTCGGGGTTTCGTGGAGGTCCTATTACAAGTTTGGTTTTTCACTCACCTCCTCAAATGTGCAGTTTTGTGCATGTGTGAGATGTGTGGTGAGGACTTGGTTTCTTCGTTTTGTCTTGTCCTTTGTATTTTGTTTCGTCCTCCACTGCTCTGTCCCATGCATTTTTATTCACATGCAATAATGCATAGTAGCTGCGGCGGCATTTCTTTTTTCTTTTTCTTTCTTTCTTTGTATGTGCAAAGTATACACATAAATGCTCACATGGAGATCGAAGGACAACTTTGATCAGTTCCAGGGATCAAATTCAGGCTGCCCAGAGCATAGCAAGTAGCTTCATCCACTGAGCCACCTTGATGACTCCAGAGCTTGTGTTCTGATTTTCACACAGGAGTGTAACACCAAAGATAAGGTGTTATCCTCCCTTTCACTGGCAACAAGAGAGTCCTGCTAATTAATGTGAGGGACCTCTAGTCTACGTCATTTCTGATGCCAACTAAAACACAGTCCAACAGTTCTCTCTTGCTGTTATTATTGTGACCTTGCATTGTTTTATGACTGTTTTTAATTTACATGTGAGAATGCATGGGGTTTGTACCTTTTTGTTAAATTTCGAATTCTCTTCCTAACTTCATAAATTTTCTCTTAGTTGATAACAAGGACATAGTGCTTTCTTATAAGTACCTATGGAAATTGAATTCCCATGGAGGAACAAAAGGTGAAACTGCCTCTTCAGAAGAAGGGAACACTTTGCTTTAAACTTCGAGTATGAGTGCAAATGTTTGCAACATGGAGATCCAATATTTATCCTAATTTTTTAGCAGCAGCAGGGTATAAAATGTTTAGAGTGCTAGTTGCTCTTTGGTATATAAATGATATAATCTGAAGAAAACCCAGGCTTTGACTCCTACCTTGGAAAGTATTTCCATTGCTGAGCTTTGCTGTCTTCAACCCTGAAATGGGCATACACTTGTAACTTTACGCTATGGAGTGACAAGTGAGTAACAAAATCTTTGGCATGATCTCTGTGTAACAATTGCTTTGTCTAGTCTTCTTGTTGAGCACAGTACATTCGATGACTTCATAAATGCCCACTGTTCTGCCATATGTGAGGAGGTTTGAATACTTACAATTTTAGGATGAATTAAAGCAGATGTTGCCAAAGAAATCAGACTTTGCTGATATTTCAATTATAAATGTTTGGTTGCTTCTTCGAAATTTTAGCAAAGACCAGGTCTAGGCTGCTTGCAGCAATCTGAGGGGAAGTAAGGCCACATGAAAATGAAATCCTTCTCCCCAACGTGCTTCCTAAGTGCCTTGAATTGTTTCAGGCAAGAGAGGGTGGGACTTTGTCAGAAAAGCTCCTTGGAGCACACAGCACAGCACAACTACACTCCCCGATGTCATTGCCACCACAGAAAATTGGCTCTGAAAAGACCAGTCTGTGTTAGTTTTACCTGTGTGTTTCAGTTGTCACTTGCCTACTCAGGGGACCAAAGAAGAAAGCATTTTCCAAGCGTGGCAAGTCTACGGGGATCTGAGAATGGGAATCTGCCAACAGAAAATTAAAGTAATAAGGGAAGCGCATTAACAAAAGCTCTTTTTCTTTTAATAAACATTAAAAAAGGTGTCCCAGTAGGCCTGCATTTTTCCAAGTGTTACTGTAGTTAGCAATTTTTTTTTTTTTTGTAATTTTTAAACTGTAAAATAGGAGAGAACAGAAAATGTAGCTTTTCATTTTTGTATGTTTTTTTCCTTGGAAGTGGTTTTACATGCTAATTATTTCTACAACTCATTGCTCTTTACTTTCCCCTGAAAGTTACAGATTTAAGTTAGTGAGGGGGTCAGTACGCTGTACATAGGGTCATGTCATTCATTATTCATTTTATAACTTTGGGGTGATTTTAACTCAAGATCTACCAGATCCTGGATATTTGGTTTGCAGAACTAGGATTTTAGAAACACAGGGATGAGGTGCTTGTTTTGTGTTGTTAAAGCAACTATCATTTCCTAATTCAGCTCTGTTTCTGCCTGATTATCTTGCCTCTTCACTTTAATGGTGATGCTTGGAAATAATTTAGGAAAAAAAATTACAGAGCCTATCCTCTACAGCTTCTGCCTTTAATAAGGAAAGTCTATAGACCAACATTAGCTAGACAAGGATGTAAACAGCATAGGATTCTAGACTGTGTAAAACAGCACTCTAAACTTTCTCTCTCTGCCCTGTTAATTCTGGCTTCTTATTAATGAAGGCTTATGAGACACCTGGAAGACGACACTGGCAAAATGATGCCATCAAGATATCAAGTTGTATTCTCAGGGCTTGATAAACACAGTTTCTCCAATAGCTTGTGTTTGACGATGACGAAGATAAAGAAAACAAATATCCCCACAGTGTAGGGAACTTACAACCAAGACAGGTCAATACAGCATTGTTCAATTACTTCTGCTCATGAAGACGTGCAGAAGGAAAGATATTCAAACATGGCAGTGAGAATCATCTATATTTGAGTCAAAATGACTTTTTTGTAAGTTACATTTGATTATAATTGGGTCTGATATTTTAGAACACCTAGCTGAGCACCCAGCAGGGAAGGGCATTCCCACAGATACACTTACTGACTCCTTGCTCCCTCACGGAAACAAAGACAGAATGTGTGTCTACCTGTGGAAAACCTGCTCAGGCAGCAGCCAGGACTACGCTACCTAACCTGGTCACTGGGTACAGGTCTGTGTTATTTTTATTTTGTTTTCCTACGGCACGGACCTTCACTTAAGGAAGATTGAAGAGGAGGAGGAGGGATGGGAGACCCATTTCTCTTGTCTGATAGTCTGTGTTCATCAACCATGAGTGGGTAAGTATAGATAATGAGTGAAAACCAGTTTAATGAAAGTGAAAAAACGCATGGAAAATAACAGGAGTAGCTCTGGCTGGTTCACTAATGCAGGGATTTTATGGAAAATTGACCATGGCAGTTTAGTTACCTTAACCCAAGTGCAGAGGTATTACCTGTTCAGCAGTACGTGCCATTTAGCAGAAGAAAAGATACACTCTTTTATTTCCCCAAGCTGTTATATTTCCTCTTTTCAGTTTGATTACTGTGTTAGATCCAGATGTTCAGCAGGCAGGGGAGCATGGCCAGGAATTTCTGCAGGTGATTTCAGGAGATGGTGGACACTTTAGGATCAATGTGGTGTTGGGAATAGGTTGACAGTGAGTCAGCAGCAAGGGTCCTGGGGTCTTACTGTAATCAGAGGGTAGTTTGAGTGCTGACATTATTTAATTACAGAGAGAGTGAGATATGGGAAAGAAGAGGACACACACACACGTGCGCGCGCGCGCACACACACACACAGAGATAGAGAGAGGGGGGGGAGGAGAGATTATTGAAGTTCTGTCTTTATTTTTTCTGGTAAGAATCACTTTGGGCCAAACTTGCTTATCAAAGAATGTTTTACCCTAGAGCATACTTGCATCTAAATACATGTATCAGTTGCAAGGATTTCAGATACTTCTAAAGGTATTTGAGAAGTCACGAACAGAGAACGTTGCTAATTGAATGAGGGGTGCCAATGCACATAAGCTACCAGATGGCTTATTGTATTTTGTTTTGTTTGTGGTGGAGGAGCTAACACATAGCCTCAAACATGCTAGCCAGGTGCCCTACTATAGATCTGTAACTCCAGACTCCTTTGCTTTAATAGTTGTTCAAGAAAATGTTTCCAGATTGAGAGGATTCTTTAAAAAAAAAACAAAAAAACTGTAAGCATTTGATAAATATCAACCCTCTAGACAAATGGAGGAAAAGAACGGCATAACCCATGGCTTCTCATAGAAACTGCAATAATGAGATTTGTATTGTTTTGTGTTACTTTCCTTCAGATACCTTCAGATGATACTGTAAGCCATTCTAAATTCCACAAACTTAAGTTCCCATTTGCGTAATCCCAGAATGAGACTGAGTTTTTATACGTCGTAAGATCATATGCTCTTTATTGTACCACAACCATTACCTTATCAAAGGTAAGTAGAGTGGGAATCATAAAGAAGAATATGGAGTTGATTGATCATAGTGGATCACAGAAGGACATAAAAGATATGGATATGGGTAAGTGATGGCTAGGAAAGAGGGACAGAATGGGAGGGAGAGAAGAGTGTTCACAGGACAGTAGAACAGCCATTTATGTTGTCAGAAAAGTTCCCCTTTTCTTTCTTAAAACTCAGCATTGTAAACAGAGCTGAATCCACTGATTTTTTTCAGTTTGAGGCATTTAGTTGCAAATATAGAAAAAGGCAATTCTAATAGTGCATTCAAATATGGTAATTTGTTGGATCATGTAGAGAAAGGTCCATACATAATGGATTCAGGCACAGTTGGATCTAACTGCTGAAACAATATTGCCAGGGATATCTATCCCTTCTTGGATCTGTTCTCCTCCTGGCTTTACTTCACACATTTTCCTTTCACACCATAACATCAGAAACTTCAGACTTATACCCTAAATTTCATCCTGCTACACTGAAACTGAGTACACCATTTCTACTTACTCCACTAACAGTCTCTGACCTAAGAGTTAAATTGGGTCAACTTGTTGTGTGCCATAGACATTTCTGGAGTCAGTTTCTGAATCCTACAGATATGAAACACACAGATTGTCCAGGTCTTGGTTCCATTTTTGAATGGGATGGTCAACTTCCAAAAGGAAAGTTCCTAATCTATCCTTTACCTCTAAGAAAAATTGCGATCATACTTGTCAGGTTAGGACAAAAAAGAAAGGTGGATGGGGTGTTTGAGGGAATTTTAGAGTAAACGTTGCATAAATATTCACAATCCTGAAGTCTTATGATCTTACACCTGAAAAATCCTGAAGACATTTCAGCTTAGATAGCCATGTTGGAAAATTTAGCCACAGGTGGTTAGGGTGTTGGTTTGGGAGGTGAGACATTTTCTCCAATGTGTGAGGAAAAATTCAACAGAAAATCAAGGTCGGTGAAGTGTTTATTCTTGGGCAAATCAGCACATTTTGCAGAATCGCCTTTACTCACATGGCACCATAGGCATAAGGTTTTCCTAACTGCCTTACACTCTAAAGTAAATAATGCTCTCATAAGACTCTCTTGGCAGTCCCAGAATTTTCATTTCCTTTCCTCTTGTTTTATTTTCCTAAATGATTTTGTTGACATTTGACAATTTGTATATTGCCTTATTATACATCCTATATATTCATTTCTTCTCTGTCTTGCCCCATTAAAATATATGTCCCATGAGAATCTTATTCAATTTTCACTGCTCACATAAGTGATTAATATAAATTAGATAAATAATTTTAAATGTTGAAGGAGTGGGGAATGAAGGAGTGTCATATTCAGTGTTCTATTGCTGTGAAGAGACACCATGACCCAGGCACTCTTATAAAGGAAAGCATTTAATTGTGGCTTGCTTACAATTTCAGGGGTTTAGTCCATTATACTCATGATGGGGAGCACAGCAGCACACAGGCAGACATGGTAGCTGAAAGTTCTACATCCAGGTCTGCAGGTAGCAGGAAGAGAAAGGCACAGAGCTTGGCTTGACCTTCTGACACCTCAAGCCCACCTGCAGTGACACACCTTCTCCAACAATGCCATGCTTACCCCAACAAGGCCACACCTAATATTCCTTTCAAATAGTGCCATTCCCTAAGCATTCAAACTTATGAGCCTATGTGGGACATTGTTATTCAAATCACCAGAAGGAGTAAATTAATAAAAAGAAAAAAATACAATGCTTTAGGTGATCAAGTTAGAGTTTCAAAAGGCCAAAATAACCCAACTCTATAGATGACATGATAAAAGAGCATTGCTTCATTATTTAGTATTCTTCAAAATAGTTGTATATGATGTCATTGAAACACATATTTCAGGGGTGCTATATCTGGGTGTTGTATGTGCATGTGTGGAGCATGTACATGAGTATGCTGATGCCAGAGGAAGAAACTGGGGATCTTATTCTATTCTCTGCTTTACTGACTTTAGGTAAATCTCTTGCTAAATTGGGAACTCCTTGTTTGGGCTAGGCTGGCTGATCAGAAAGCTTCCTGTACCCACATGTCTGCCCTCCACCCCCAATACTGGAGTCTACATGGTGCAGCCATGCCTAGCATTTTATATTCCAATGATTTAAATGAAAGTCCTTATGCTTACCCACAAATATTGACCCCCATCCTTCAAACACAGATATATTTTTTAATTAAGGAAAAGATAAAAGCTATTTAACATAATTGCAACAACCCTAAATTACTATTTTGATGAGGATAGAGGTTACACTGGTATATCCATTGTAATCTACAGTTTTGCTCTGCTTTCCATTAAACTTAATTAATATCTAGTAACTATATTTAGAGTAAATCATTTCATAGTAGTTGTATTATAGTTAATAGAAAAATCAACTCACAGACAATTGAGATTCCATAACTTTTCATACTAAGTCAATGTAGATTCATCTCTCAACAGTATCTTAAAGAGAACTGAGTATTTGCCAAGCAGCAGAGACACCCTTCCTATAACAGGTCATGTTCAAAGAGTACAAGTGACGTTATATCTAGTTGAAAAAAAGATGAGTGAGCAACAAGATAAACCAATGCATTTGGCGCACATTTAAATTATTTAGGTAGATCACTACATTTTAATCTGTGTCAAAGAAAGCTAAGGTCCTAAAACACCTGCTCACACCTAGGTCATTCTTTCCTCTCATGGTCTTCTAACATAACTTGAATTTTCTCTGACATCTTGAATACATTACCATTGAAAGTTCTCCTTCTCTTCAGTCAACATGATATGTGAAGCATCTGGAATAACCCCTACATCACTCTGTTCCACTGTCATTTATCCTGGTCTCCAGAAGAAAAGACATGTGTTTGTTTGCTGGATCATGAGTGAGTAAGCAAGAAAATGCGACAAACACAAACTGGAAAATGCTAAGAGTATCCAACCAAAATGTGGCATCCAATGTTTCTTTAGGAGGGAGCCTGGGGCTCAAACACAGGAGGTAACACAAGCTAGGCAAATACTCTGCCAATGAGCTGCTTCCCACATTGTTGCCTCAGATTTGGTACATAGTAAAGGAAGACCTTTTTTTACTGGTGTTCTTGCATCTGTCTCCCAAGTGCTGCCGGTTTCTGTGATGGTGAGGACTGAACTCAGGGCTTTGTGCATGATACACCAGAACTTTTCCAGCTGAGACAATTCCTCAATCTAGGCTTATTGGTTTTAGAGATTTGTTTTAGTTTCTCCTCTATCTAAATACTAATGATGATATTTTCCCATTGTAAAACATATATGTTATAATTCTGTCTACTAAAAAACACTTGGGACTAGAGAGATTGGCTTCACAGTTACCAGTCATTGCTGCTTTTCTAAAGGATAGGAGTTCAGTCCCCAGCACCTATGTTGGGGTGGTTCACAACAGGTTGTACTTCTTTTATTATTTATTTATTTATTTATTTTGGTTTTTCAAGACAGGGTTTCTCTGTGTAGCTTTACGCCTTTCCTGGAACTCACTTGGTAGCCCAGGCTGGCCTCGAACTCACAGAGATCCGCCTGCCTCTGCCTCCCCAGTGCTGGGATTAAAGGCGCGTGCCACCACTGCCCAGCAACAGTTTGTACTTCTAACTCCAGATGATCCCACACCCTCTCCTGGCCTTCATGTGCAACTTCACACACGTGATACACACACACACACACACACACACACACACACACACACACACGTAAAACAAAAATAAATCTTGAAGACAAAAAGAAACCTTCAACAATCCTTCTCTACCTCCAATAGAAATGTCAAATTTAGATCAGAAGTTTTCACCCTTTCTGCAATATTTCATTCTTCTCTAACTTTTACCATTGTTTAAAAACTGTTTTAGATTCCAAGTAGTTAAGCAATTTTTGTTTTGTTTTGACCATGCTGCTTAAAATGTATGAATAGAATATTGTTTCTCCTTCTGGATCCTTCTGGGTGCTTTAAGTACTGGACACATGCTTCAAGGTTCACTTCCTTCACAACGACTTATGGCTTCTTATCTATTGTTTGGTGAAATATAGTTTTAATTATTTCTTTTATTTTTAAGATTATAATATAATTATGTAATTTTTCCCTTCTGTTTCCTCCCTGGAGGTCCTTCTATACCCCCTCCTTACTCTCAAATTCATGGACTCTTTTTCTATTATTAATATTACATAATTATCTATCTCCTATCTACCTACCTATCTCTCTGTGATTTGTGTGTGTGTGTGTGTGTGTGTGTGTGTGTGTGTGTGTGTGTGTGTGTATTCTTAAATACATAAGTAAAATCTGCTCAGTCTGTATAGTGTTACATGTATGTATGTTTTCAGGGCTGGGCATTTGGTATTGGATAACCAATTGATGTGCTCTTTCTTCCCTGGGGAAGACTATTTCTCCCACTCTCCGAATTCCTTGGTTGCTTGTAGTTCCTTGTATAAAGTTGAGCCTCCTGGGCTTTTCCCTGACCACATTGACATATCTATTGGTGTCTTTCTTGTTCAGTTCATGCTTAGGTAAGATATTGGTAAGACTTTATGGGTGTAGCTTCTGACATTCCTGAGAAATATGATCCCACAGCAAAGTCCATTTCCTGGTTCTCACAATCTTTCAATTCCCTCTTCTACAATGACTCCTGAGCCTTAGGTGTGGCTTAGGTGTATTGTAGATGTATCCATCAGGACTGGACTCCACAATTTTCCATTCTGATTACCTATGGTTTTCTGTAATGGTCTCATCTGTTGCAAAGAGAAGTTTCCATGATGAGGGGTGAGGACTACCCTTATCTATGGGTCTCAGGACTGCTATTTAGAAAGTAATTAGGGATATGCTGGTTTAGAAAAGTGATGGGTGTAAGTTCTCCTCCAAAATCCATAACTTTACTAGAGAACCCATGCCTGACATTAAGTAATGAGTTTTATCTTTTTAATATATACCTGTCATCCCACTAATTTACTGAAACCTGACCATTCAGGGGTGCATTCTAGATCCCTATGACTAAGATGATAATAAGTACCCATTAAATTTTGCTGATGGTGATAACATTAATGTTTATGTTAAGAATTATGGCTACAGCCTATATTGCTTGTTTTTTAGAAAGGGTCACACATTCAGAGGAAATGAGATCAAGAAATAGTCAAGTAGTTGGAAAATTAATTTTTAAAACTAAGAATTAGTCTTTCTCATTTTTATTTTCATACTTTTTTATATTAAACTATTTTACTAAACTATTTACTTGACTTATAATACTGTGAATTTCAATGTGAGAAATTAAATAAAATGGTATGCCACATGTTTTATAGTCCCAAATATTTTAATATAACCCTGCCATGGTATTCATATCCTCAATTTTTTCCTAACAATTTTGTTCCTATGATACTTGTGCTTAAAATATCATGTGAGATATAATTGCATGTATGCAATGGATCCCTAAATTAAAGAATATGAAAAAAAAGACATTATTGTTAGATTTTTCAAGTGTTCATAGTGTGGAATGGCCCAGTTCTTTTGTGCTAAATCTTTTAAAAATTATTCAACTCCACTGAGGTAGAATCTACTTCTCTTTCCTCTCTAATCTAACCCCTAGGGCCACTGCTATATGAACATCTTACCATGCTAAATTGAAAATCCTGTCCTTGTTGTTTTGTGTGTACCTTATTTAGGCCATCAGCAGACAAAATGGAAATTGTATTTTGTAACCCACAGTGAGGTCCACAGGGGAAATGAGGAGTTGATAAGTACGTATCCAGTACACTTACTCTAAGCGATAATTAAAACCAGAGCCCAGGAACACGGAAGGAGCCATGGAATGAAATTGTCAATCTAAAAAAAAAAAAAAATCAAATTGAAAAACTCTCCTAATTTCTCTGCACACAGCAGCTTCGGACAACCTTATCAAAGTCCCACCTTTGTTCCCCTGTTTACAATTTAGAAGAGTTTTAAAAGCAGAAAGAAATTGTATTTGTCATGCATGGGGTCCTGGTAGTGTTCGGATGCTTTCAGCATATCTATTACCTTTTGAGATGAAATATAGAGTAAAAGATCAAAGATAAGAGTAGCTTATGTCTTACATTAATACATTAGTATGCTAACTTAGTTATCTGTCTTCCAATGCAAAATGGCAGTCTTTTATTCGTAAGAATTGTTTCTTATTTCAAATGCTTATTATCTCATCATAATCTGATGTGCTCCACTAAAACCAGGCTTTATGTAAGGTACACAGAAATGTTAAGTTTTTCTTGCTTCTGTACTGAGTGTTCTACTTGAAGAATAATTTTTTAACTACAAAAATCAAGGGACTATATGCACACCAACCTATGCTAATCATCCTAATCATCATTACCTCCTAACAGGATTTTGTTTTGTCTTAACTGCTTTCAAACAGTTATTATAGAAACTTAACACCATACCTGCTGTAAGTATACTCAAAATCACATGTCTATTATCAAATTTTTTCAAGTTAAAATCAAGCAGTAATTTAGATTCATTGTTAAAGGTTCAAATTTCAGCCTACCCTTTACTGGGTGACCTGTGACAGCATGCTTAACTTCTCAAAGCTTAAGTTTCTTCTTTGCTTGTAACTGGGAATAAAATAGTACTCAACCCTAGACGTTCTGTGAAATTTAAATGTGTAGAGCCTGGGCATGTAGCTCAGTGTTGTGGTACTTCCCTAGCATGTGCAAAAACCCGGTTCACTCTGCTGCAGTGAAGTATGTGTGGCCTAAACAGTACACAGTAGAGTGCTTGCTACCAAGTAAGTGCTCAGTACCTGATTTTGAGTATACTTACAGTGTCTAAGTATGACATTGTCAAGGAACTACTGGAACAAAGATACACAGCTAATGAAGGTAGACTCCAAGCCAAAACAAATCTGAACTGAATTAAAATGGAATCCAATGACTTCTCAATACATTCATAGGAGAACATTACAAATATTTTACTCTCTAATTTCCTCAGAAGTTATATTCTGGGAGCCAGAAGTCCACACACACACACACACACACACACACACACACGTCATGTCTATACTATGGAGGCAGAGATGATAGGATTATGATATGAGAGCCAGCTTGGTCAAAGTAATGAAAACTTCTTGTCAAACAAATGAATAAATTAATGGATAAATAAATAAAACTGTTTTAACACTGTTGTGTGAGGTAAAAAATTGGAAAGTATTATAAATGTGTGCACAAGTCCAAAGATGGATAAATCCCTACTTTGAAGAACTGGTTAATTTGGCAAGGTATGCAAACTCATGTGTGTTACTGTTATCAGAATGGAAGGAGGGGAGAGGCAAGAGAGAAGACTAGAGAGAGGGTAAAATAGAGGGAAACAAGAAGAGAGAAAAGAGAGAGGGGAAGTAAGACAGGAGACACAAAGTTCATAGTAAAGAAAGAAGAGAAGGGGAGAAAGGGAGAAGAGGCAGAGAGGGAGCAAGAAGGGACAAGGAAGAGAAGAAAAAGGAAAGGAGTGGAGAGGAGGGAAAGGGGGAGGGGAAGAGATAGGCAAGATTGCATCTCACCTCCCAAAATGCCTCCGAAATGATACGTTTTAAAAGGATAAAAATTAAAACCCCAGCATTCAACTTTCTGGTACAGTCCAGGCAGCAGTGACAGAGTTTCAAAATGCCCACAGAAGCACCAATGCTCTCTGCTGCAGAGCACATACTGCTTGAAAAATCTCCTCTTCTACACTAGCATTGAGAAGACAGAGCAGCAATAAAGACCAGCAGGACAGCTGTGTGAATGACTGGATAGTTTCCATGCACACCCACCTTGTAAACAAAAAACCTTATTATCATCACTCCAATATTTTATTATACTTTGGATCACACATTCACAACCCATTTGCTGTACAGGTCTCTAATCAGGAGCAACATACTTTAGATATTACTTTCAGTCAAAAGCATTCTACCAGATGTGAAGTATGTCTTACCTTGGTTTTCTAGTTAGCCCCACATGCCAGAGTGAGGAAGAGATGTGAGAAATTTGCAAACTAGGAAATATAATAAATACACTGTGTGTTTGCTATGCAAAGTCCCTCTATTGGGAGCTTTTCTGTTTAGCGGATTTTTATTCTTTAATTATTATGATGAACCAATTCTACACATCCTTCAAATCTTCAAACATTTTCAAGCCCAAAGAGTAGGAAATGAGAAATAATAATAAACACATGCAAGGTGCCACACTACATAGTCCTGCTTTACTTAAGTTATACTCTTTAATTCTCCACAATCCATTCCTGGAATCTAGCAAGCTGTCTTTAGTACAGAATTACAAGACTTGCCTAAGGTGATAGGTGTATACACACTTGGGTGTGTGTGTGTGTGTGTGTGTGTGTGTGTGTGTGTGTGTGTGTGTGTGTATGCATACATACGCGCGCATGCACACGTGCATTATTAGCAAGGTCTGAAACCCAGGTGTGTCTGATTCTCCATACTTCCTTCTCCTTAAGCCTGTTGCTTCCAGCCTCAGAGTTGTAGATATTTAGGAGAATATCTCTAATTTAGTGCACATATGGTTCGCTCCCAGAAAAGCATATTCTAAATGGTAAATAAATAGCTTGTGTCTAGGTAATGCCATGCATTTCATGTAGGTGTTATGATAAATAATAAAGAAATTCACCTAAAACTTCTGAATTAAAGCATTTTCGTTTCACTCAGTGTGCAGTAACAGTAGAACTACTAAAAATGACAGTAGCATTGAAATTAACATTTAAAATTAGTTTCTACAAGAGGGGAACCTATGAAACCATATGTAAATGGATACACACGTTTAAATATTTAACCTCTTTAAATATTAAGTAAACAGAATGATTTCATTTAAAAAATAATAGCCCAAATATGATCACATTCTGGCATGTGAAAATATTATGGGGCTCCTGTGTAAGTGTTGGAATTCAGCCCAAGAAGTGACATTTGAAGCTGTCAGTCAATGGCATTCTACACAGACACCACTAATGGAAAGATTCTCTTGTCGGTCCTTATAGTTTTGATGACTTATAGATACTGGGGGATGGAGGGGCGGCAATACTGCTAATGTGCCTATTAAAGCACAGTGTTTGAATTATGTTTTAAGGATATGGAGCACAACTCTTTTTTTATGGGCTATCTTTTGTTTTTAATTTTATTTTGCAATACAATTCAGTTCTAAATATCAGCCACGGATTCCCTTGTTCTCCCCTTCCCCCCAGCCCACCCCCCATTCTCACCTCCTGCAGGGCAAAGCCTCCCCCGAGGACTGAGATCAACCTGGTAGACTCAGTCCAGGTAGGTCCAGTCCCCTCCTCCCAGGCTGAGCCAAGCGATCCTGCATAGGCCCCAGGTTTCAAACAGCCAACTCATGCAACGAGCACAGAACCCGGTCCCACTGCCTGGATGCCTCCCAAACAGATCAAGCCAATCAACTGTCTCACCCATTCAGAGGGCCTGATCCAGTTGGTGACCCCTCAGTCATTGGTTCATAGTTCATGTGTTTCCATTCGTTTGGCTATTTGTCCCTGTGCTTTATCCAACCTTGGTCTCAACAATTCTCACTCATATAAACCCTCCTCATTCTCGCTAATTGGACTCCCAGAGCTCCACCTGGGGCCTAGCCATGGATCTCTGCATCCAGATCCCTCAGTCGTTGGATGGGGTTTCTAACTCTTTTAAACCACCACAGTACTTATCTTACATCGATACCTATTTCTACTTCACTGAGTACCTTTTGGGTAATATTGAGAACTTGAGACTATAAAGCATCATTTTGGTGTACCTGCTGTCAGTGGTACATGGCAGACCAGATATGGGAGGAATGTGTCTTTTTTTTTAATAGCCATGAAGTTCTATAGCAAATGAGCATTATCAAAAGGTAACTCCCAGTAACATAAAAATAGCATCTGAATTGACTGAAATTGCTTAATCTTAACAGATCTTATAATTTAGCTCTGAAATAATGACTGTAGGCACTGGGGAGAAACAGGAACAATACGTTTATTTTGTCTTTTATTTCACTAATTGTTTTGATTTTCTTTTTTGACCTCTACCGGGCAGCTAATGAAGCTAGTGATTTGGGGTCTAGGCAAATATTTCTGCCTGTCACACTTTAAATGAGTAAAATAACTTTCTTTGTACCAGATTTTGTAGGATTACTGAAATAAATCCTATGTTTTCTGTGCCAGTCTGAAAATGTCAACCAATACCCTGTTACTATGAGCATGGTCTTCTTGAGGATGATGGGCACTCAGTATGAGCATTGTCTTCTTGGAGATGGTAGGTAGTCAGCAGGAGTGTGGTCTTCTTGGGGATGATGGACTGTTAATATCAGCAGGGTCTTCTTGGGGATGATGGGTAGTTAGTTTGAAAATCACAGGCTACCTGTTCATCAGTTTCAAACTGTTTTTCTACTAAGATCTACTTAACCACGTTATTAGTCATCAAAATCTTATGTAGACTCCCATGTGTCCTTTTCTCCTTTAAATTATTTGTCCTCTTAACCTGGACCACCTGTAAAATGGAATCAAGATTAGAGGATAATTAAAAGTCTCAGGTAGAAATTCTGAAAGTTTGATGAAAATGAATTGTCCATAAATATTACTGGAAGAAGAGGAGGGGCAGGAGATTTCCCCAGGAGGGAACCAGGATTCAGAAACAAGAGTTTATAGTAGCGTATTACTTGGCTTATCTTGTAGTATTAGATGCTATATATCTGACATCAGCTGCTATACCTGATGCATATCAGAGTCATGGTCTTAAGGTCTACATGTCCACGGAACCATGCTTCCCAGAACCACTATGCTGAGGATATTATTATATCTTATTTAACAAAAAAAACTGGTGTAACTGTAGACCTTTGCTGTCCTTCATTTTCCAATCTTCTCTCTGTTAGATGAAATCGACTGCTACATTATCTAAATTTAATCCTACATTTAATATATTTTTAGAACTGCTTTTATCTGAAATCATAATTTCCATTTCTTAGTACATCACTTTAAAATACACACATGAAGGCTTCTTTTTAAGTGTGAATGATTGATAGTTAGATAATGAAGTCTGTTCACTATTTATCATACATGTAACACCCATTTCAGGTGAGAGCAGTTAAACTCATACGACTTTAGGAAAACACTCTTGTGTTTGGTCCATATTGGTTCATTTTAATTCTTACAAAACAAACATTTCACATAGAAAGTACAGAAATTTCCTTTTTGGTTCAGAGACATTGCATACTTTTGTGACTTATCAAATGTCATACAGCTCATGTGGTTCCTGAAAGCTAAGAGAATTGTGTAAACTTAAGAGTTTATCTCTTGTGTATTTTCTACAGGCAGTTGGAACATGGATTGAGTGTTTGGAGGAGAATTGTAAGTCAAGCATTAAAAGCCTCATTTTACATAGATGACAACCTAGTTTCTAATCCTCATCATTCAGTTCAAAAAAAATCTTTGAACTTGTTTATATAATTCCTCAAAGGAAACATACCATTATTTTCTAATAGCTTGGCATTTGTCACTTGCCAGATCCCTACATAAATATCATAAACATCTATTTGACCTCATAGCCAGCCCTTGTCTACTGACTATTGTAGTTGCAAAGAATCTCACCAGCATCTTGGACAAGGAAAAGAAAGGAAGAATATGTATGTGGTTTTAGAACCGTTGGAACAGGAGCTGGATTAAGATTAGATTTGTGACTTAATCTTTCAATGTTTGATGGTAGACCCAGCTAAGCAAGGTATTCACAGTGGGGATGGTAGGGCTAGGGTGATGAAACAATAGGTCAAAGCACTTGCTATGAAAACAAGAGGCTGTGAGTTCAAATCCCCAGCACACATGTAAAAGCTGTTCATAGCAGCATATGCCTGCGACTGGAGTATCAGAGCTGGGGCAGACAAGTGGATATCAGCGTCTCCCTGCCACCTGGCCTTGCCAAAAAAATGAGTGTCAGGTTCAGTGAGAAAAGCTGCCTCAAAAAAATGAGGGATTAGAAAAGTAAGACACCTAATGTCCTCCTCTGGCCTCCGTATATCTACACATGGATATGTGAACTTGCATATACACAAATACTTATCCACCAATAACACACACACACACACATACACACACACACACACACACACACACACACACACAGAGAGAGAGAGAGAGAGAGAGAGAGAGAGAGAGAGGCATACACCACAAATATTCAGTAAACTTAGTAATTTTAGCTCTTTTATGTTTTTGAAGTCCCTGAAACAAACAATAAAATTATGTGTAGTTTCTTCTTTCTGGGTAAGAATATCCTAAAATTGTAAAGATATGTTAATGATATACTAAACTGTAGGGTATGTGTGGTTTCGGTTCCCAGTTAAAAATAGTGACTGCAACATCAACCAATTATCATGGCTGTGACTACATATATATATATATATATATTCTTTTTTATTTCAAGCCACTTCCTTGCAAAATCATACTTCTCAATTAAGAATTGGAACAACTATAAATATTTGAATATGCTAATCAAGAATTTTTATTGTTTAATGTTTTTAAAGTTATCATCTGTACAACAGAAATAATTTAGAAAATATAGCCCACCATCTTCGAACCACATTAAAGGAAACAAAGCCAGTTCTAGGTAATTCCGGGAAAGTTATCAAACCTAGGCTGCTAGAAATTGCTCTAGTCTTTTCAGCTGCTAAATCAAAGAAACTGGAGCTGGAGGGGCTCAAGCAACAATCAGTTGTTTCTCACAGACATGGAAGCTGAAAAGTTAAAGGTGAAGACGGTGGTAGATTGGATGTCTGGTGAGAGTCTTGCTTCTTCTCCTCTCCTCCTGCTCTTCCTCCTTCTCTTTCTCCTCCTCCTCCTCCTCTTCTTCTCCTCCTCTTTCTCCCCCTCCTCTTCTTCTTCTTTTTCTCCTCCTCCTCCTCCTCCTCCTTCTCCTCTTCCTCCTTCCTTTTACTGAAAACAGATTCTTGTCTCATACAATAGCCTCTGAGTAGAGTTTCCCCTCTCTTATTCTTCCCCATTTCCAGCCAACCTACCCTCTCCCCTAAATCCACTTGCCCTCTATTTCCTCTTCAGAAAAGAGTGGGCCTCGAAGAGAAAACAACAAAACAAGACAAAACAAGATACAATAAGACAAGGAAAAAGCCCTCTTCTCATGGCTGGACAAAGCAATCCAATAGGAGGAAAAGAGTGCCAGGAACGTGCAAGAGTCAGAGATACACCCCCTCCCACTGTTAGAAGTCCCACAAAAGCACCAAACTAACAGCTGTGACATATATGCAGAAAGTCTTGCTTCTTGGTTCATTCTCTTCATATAAGAGAAACAATGGTGCTTTCTGGGGTCTCCATTACAACAACACCAAATTTGTTCATAACTGGACCTACTTATCTCTAGGATTTTAAACTATGAATTTGGGGGAATACATTCAGTTCATAAAGAGAGGAAATTCAGGAGGCTGGGATGGAAAGATGACTCACCAGTAAAGAGTCCACCGCCCTTATAGAAGAGTTGAATTCAGTCCCCAGCATTTGCATTGGGTGACTGAGTCACAACTGACTAACCCCATCTCAAGAGAATCTGACATCTTCTTCTGACTTCTGTGAGCACCCACACTCGTGTGCAAAAACCCTTATACATATAGCATACCCATGCAATTTTAAAAAAAGGTATTTTAAAAAGAGAAATTTTTCAACATAGTTTGTAGCATGCAGAATTAATTAATTTATACAAGAATTCACTAAATAGCACAAAAAATCTCAAACTCTTTATTCTCCTACCTCAGCCTACCAAGTCCTTGGTTACAAGTATGGACTACTGTACTGGTTAGATTTAATTGCCAACAATAGACAGCTGGTAATCGACTTAAGAAAGAGAATCTCCATGAGTAGTTATGTATATCGGTTGGCCTGTAGTCCTGTCTATGGAAGACTACTTTGTTTGGTAATTGACTAAGCTCACTGTGGGAGACACCATTCCCTAGACTCAGCTCTGAAATGTATAAATGAAGAAATCTACTTGAGAAAGATCGCATCCATAGTCAAGAGTAGAGTGGAACAAATGCATCCATGTGCTCTACTTTCTTGGCTACATAGGGAGGGCCTGTAGAAGGATAAAAATGTTGTGGGCTGCTCCTTAACAGAAGCTGAGATTGCAAAAGACTACAAACTCTTGCTGTATCTGATTAGGTTTAAAATCTTTTCCTTATTTCACAGGGACCTTGATACCAACCACTACTATAAAAATCAAGTGCACCCACAATATATATATATATATACTTCTACACAAAAATGCCAGAAAGTGATGGAATTCTCAGCTTAAATTACAATAAGAGCAGAATAAAAGAAATCCACAAGCTTTTATAGACAATTAAAAAAGCATCCCTCTACCTAATTACTTGGGTTGCAAAAATCCCAGTGAAAGAGAGAGAGGTCAGAACTTAATACTTTTAGTGGTCATTATTGCTCTTTAAAAAATTAATATCAATGAATTTCAGCTAGTTCCCTCTAGGGGAAGCTTTTCATGGAATGATGGTAGGAAGAAAACGGGAAAGGGGCAAGGAGGGTGCAGGAGCACAAGCATGGGAGAAAGTTGGGAAATTTTCCTTGTCTCTCATACTTATCTGGTTCAGATTCTATTAATATTATTTCTTTGAAAAGTTTGTTATAAAATCTGGACATCTACTAGTGCTTCACACAGAGCTTCCTGCATTGCACGTCTTAAAACACCACAGCAAATTAAGGTTAGAAAAATAACAGTACACAATTTAGTTGGAAGAATAATTCCAATTCAGAAGATGCTTCTTCGAATTCTATTAAGACCCTACTGTGACCTATTTCTGTGCCCTTGGAATTCGGTTGTAAATAAAACATGCAATATCTCTGCTCTCGGAACTTCTATTTTATTCTTTTCCCCAGAACCAAAAGCTCAAGGTAAGCCTCCAGATTCACCTTTCTTAATTTTGAAAATAGATTCAAATATAAATGAGCCTTAAAATACAGGGTACCTAGATTGTGCTATACAATTTAACAAACCAGTATTTATTAAGCATTAGCTGATACTCAAAATGTTGAGCTGCATACGACAGTGACCCCTCCTTTGAACGATGAATAAGAAGCAGCAATAAAAGAGTGCATGTATTAAGGACAGTCATAAGAAACCTTCCCCAGCTGCCCAGCTAAGATTGGGCTCACTGAGAACATTCACTGCCTTCTTTTCTGTATTTATTTCCCTTTAGCATGCATTGTTCTCCGGCTCCTCTGTATTTTATGTAATTGCTTGAGTCTCTGTTAGAGCTAAGCTACCTAGGCAGGAATGCTCTGAGCACCTGTTGTATGTCTTTGTCTTGCCCTCAACCAATAGAACTGCTGCTCTGGCAAAACGTTACTCAATATGTAATCTTTTACCAAACATGGGGCATGGTGTAGGGGAAAGAACATCTTGATGACTTTAAACTTTGCCCTATTAATACCGAAGCGTTGGATCTGATGAGTGTTTTGCACAAAATCTGAATGGACAGGATCTACTGCAGAAGCCCAGCAGGATCAAAGCATACCTGACATTCAGGACCATTAATCACAGACAATATTGCTGGCAATTGAGCCATAGCTTTAAATTTCTGTTTAACTTGACCTGGGAAAGAAAACAAAAGAATAAAAGAACTGTCTACATCAACCCATAAGACTATCATACTTTGCATGTAAATACAGAGGCCTAGTTCAGAACACATGGATCATAAAAAGAGTTCACCTGCAGAAAAAAGTGTTTCTGTATTTTTCCAAAGTGCCTGATAACCCTGGACAGCACCTGGAGCATTGGGAGATTCTAGCTCAGTATGTAACAGAATTGGGTTAAGAGAACTATATAAGGCTTGGAAAAAATGGAATCATAGAAATTAGAAATAAAAGGGACTGTTAGATCATATTGTCCATCCCCTGCCAAGGCAAATTGTTGCTGACAGTATATTACAGCTTTATTCTTTGCAGTAGATGTCTTACTGACTTCCCAGGAGAGGTTTCTGATCTGTCCAGAATAATGAATGGGATGACTTTTTTTCCTGTTGGCATTGAACCACTAGAAAGCACAAGTTTTTACTGACTACACTAGTGTGGGCAAGAGATTGAAGTCCAGCATCAACTTCTATTAGCTTTGCATGTTAGTAGATAAACAAACAAACAAACAAACAAAAAACATTGGTACAGTCTGTTGGGAAGGGAGGCTTATGAGATTTCTTTCTATTTTATTGAGCACATTGTTTTTATAAGATGTAGCATCCTGAACTGTATTGTTGTATTTAAGAGGATATCAATAAACTTGGAACATTAAACACTGAACATGTATATAAAGCTCCTACCACTTCTTGGCTGTTTGGCTAAGGTAAGGTGTAATAAAACGTTATATAGAATTAATCTAATTATTTTATTTTGTTGGAGTGTGTATAGAAAATGACATAAAAACCCACAGGCCAGTGCAGCTCCCTAAGATATTCCCATTGTCCTTTCTTAATCTACTCAAGTGATGCTCTAACCACTGCTGTGGGGCATACGACTTTTAAATGAGTCATGGGGACCAGGAAGCTAAGAACTACTTAGAAAGAGAGTTTAAAACCCTGAACACCGGGCTTCTACCCTGCTTTCTAATTGCCCGTTTCATCTACTGATTCTGCTGAGAAGGATTCTGTGAATGCAAAATATTAGAAAATAAATGTGTTATAGTTATTTATCATAATCACTTATAATGGTTTTTTAATTTGAGCACTTGAACTCCAATCAGAAAATCATTTGCATCCTTTTCACTATGTTCAAGTCTAATTTTTAAAATAGGATACATATCTGCATTCTGGTCCTGGAGTTTCACAACTAAGTATGAAAACAAAGGAAGACACATAGAAATACATTTTTAAAAGCATCACTTTCCTTGTCACTCATAAGCTAGTACATTCTTTAATCTGATTGGTTTTGCAAGATATGTTAGTTGTCAGATTTTGTCCCTGGCTCTCCAAATGGTAGTTGAGCTATTTTCACAAATTGTACTATGTGGCTTTTCTCATATTTCTATACATTTTAATGAATTATTTCTGTAGTACTGGAGTCTGGGTAGCAAGTCTACAATCCAATTTATAGTAAAAAGGATACTGGCTCAAAGACTTCAAAATGTGAACTTCTACCAGAAACAGGAAGGTTGCTAAAATGCTTGATGAATTGGGGATATATCCAAGGGTTAATTAGTAGATCCAGGACCAATTAAAGGGATTTAAGATGCTATTTATTATGAGAAGATGCTCTTTCGTGTAGTTGACAGATCCTGATTCACTCACTTGCTACCACAGCCTGAATGAAGAGACACAACCAACAGCCCCGTTTTGATGTCAAAGAAACAGGACAGTGAGAAGATGGGTAATTTAATATTTTACATATGCTTCAAAGAAGCTCCAGAGAAGCAGAAACAGAAAATCAACCCAGCGTGCACCTACTTAACAATATGTGTATACTGTTATAATATATGTATAATGGACTCTGCTCCACTCCCTCAGCTCAGAAACTTTGGGCCCATGTTGTCATTTCTCAAAATTTTATACATTTCTTAATTTTTAAGTGTGAGCAACCAATTAAAAATACCCTAAAGCTTACACCCATTGGAGGCCTGCCCCTTTCTGAATAGAAACAGAGGAGGAGTGGATTGCATTGCGGGGGGGAGGAGGGAATAAGAGGAGAAGTGAGAGGAGAAACTGCAGTCAAGATGTAAAATAAATGAATAGTTTTTAAAAATACCACAAAGCACAATAATGGCAACATGAAACATCTCCAGGCTAAAATTGGCCATAGCTTTTAGTTTGTGCGCCCTGCTTTATGATTATATCTGTGATAAAAATTTGCAAAGTGTCTGGAAGCTTCCTGCTCAGGCTGATTTTAACTTGCCACTACTAGTACCCCTTCATGAATTAGACTCTGTCTTCCCGGAATGTGTGCACACCATCAAAATTCACATTGGTCAAAGAAATTGGTGAAATGCCTTCAGAGCACCCAAGAACCTTCTAGAAACCCCAGGAAAGAGAAAACAAGAAAATTTAGACATCTTGGAAGGCCTCTGTGCAGACCCACTCTGGGACATCTACCTCTGTCAGGACACATGCTGGAACTATTACTAAAGGCCTTTTTGTTTCAGAGTAGATAAAAATTACAGCATATTTGAAAAAGACATGTGAAAATGATAGCCACATGCTATCTATACTTTCACAGTTAAGAAATCAGTGATTGAACAGGATAGATTGATCTTTCTCATCACTGTTAGTGTTATCCTTTTAAATACCCCTTGAAGCTAATAAGTCCTGCAGTTTGTATTAGTTATACATTATTTTCCAAAATCAATTAAGCATACTCCCTTCTTAAAAAATGATGCTTCATGACCTAAAAATTCTTAGTGAATCTTTCAGATGCATATTATAAGGAGAAGAGAGAGAAAAGAGGCAGGGAGAAAGAAAGGAACAAGAAGAATTACCTGTGATAATAATGACTGTGAATCAGTTATTTAACCTCTACACATGGTTCTTAAGAGACAGACAGAATTTGTCCAAATTTAGGAGAGCTGTGTTTAAAATCTAGCACACCCAGCATGATACTCCACAGGATTAACTATATATTAAATAAAGTGACTCCAAGAAGCATCATGCCAAATTAAAAAAATAAAGGTCACAAATATGGATGAACTTGAGCTTGATAGAAACTGATAATATTTATTGATTTGAACTAAAAATACATTTCACTTTTCTTTCTTCTAATGCAGGAGATAGTAAATTCAACAAGGAAGACATATTTTAATCTAAGAAACATCTATTATGCTGTGATGAACTAAAGACAAGTAAAATTTTTAAAGCAATCTATAGAGTAAAAAAACAAAATGAGACATTTTCTTCTTTGAGATATTCTATAGTCAGGTAACAAGATACGTATCTGTTTTGAAATTAACAAGGATGGCTACTTTTTCAACGTGGTTTTCTCCATGTGTATGTATATCTCAAAACGCTGTGGAAATGTATAATTGTTGAATGAGTATGAATTCCACTTAGACAAACCAAAACGAACTCATATATGCATTAGTAACTTCTGGTTTGTTTCTTGGCTTCTTTTGCAAATGGTAGTTTTGAATTTCACTTTTTGAGTTGGTTTATTTCATTAGAGATTAGTAGAATATATGATCAAATTTTTCTCCAGTGATCCATAGATGCATTTAAGATTGTTCAAAATCCAGGGTCTCCAATATTAAGATCTTGCTTTCATAATACAAAGCTTATCGCTCAATTTTGGCTACATGGAAGAGAACAGGTGAAAAACACTTTAAAGAAAATCCCTAGTGGTATGTAATGAGGTCCCACTACTATGTTCACTTTCTTGACAACCAGGACTGACTGCATTTTGTTTTGTTCCATCCCCAATTCCTACCACAATGTCTCCAATTACAGTGGTTGCTGTTTTATGAGTGGATGAACAGTTCAGCCAGTAAATGGGGGGCAAGACAGAGACATAGCAAGAGAGACAGAGCCTCCCTTGTGCTTCTGATCATAGTGCCCACAAGAGTATGTCATATTTAAGATTGAGCTTTTTGCTGTAAAAAGCACCAAAGAGAGCAGCATTTGCATGAGAGTGCTGCATGTTTTTGAAGTCTGTCTCAAGTTTTGAAATTATGTTAAAATGAATTATTTTTAAGCCAACTGTACTACCCGGCAGAGTTCTCAGGGGGTTGGAGAAGGAGGATTGCTCTCAGTTAGAGGTCACCCTGGGCTATACAGTAAGGTCAGCCTGGACTACACTGTCGTAAATTGTCTCAAAAGGAGAATTAAAAGAAATATTATTTTTAAAAATTAAACTATGCTTGTAAAGTGTTTGGCACAAATGACTGACAGGCAGTCACCTCTCTTTCCTTTCCGTGGTTTAACAGATGACAGTCTGAGTTATATGTAACTTGCTGAATGTATAGGGAGTTGCTTTTTTTGTAAATACAAAATAAAATAGAGAATGTCACAAAGACATTGAGCATCTCAATAAATCATAAATGCCTAGACTTAGAGATGCAATGCTCTCCATTATAAAGTTAGTTTCAAGGACAAAATTGAAGTCTCGCAAAACCGCATGCCCAGTAACTGCTTATTAAATGGACTATTCACCATCTCTTATTACAAAAAGATAAAGAGAAGTACAAATTAACTTATCCCTATTTGTCATATGAAAGATGTTTCATGATTCACAAATAAGCTCCAGATTTCCTTGTCATAGAACGCTGATTCGAAGAGAGTAAATGTCTATATTTAAGTATAAAGTTTGACTTGAAGCTTTTCTTCGGCAAAATGAAAAACAGCCATTGTAATTACATTTTTCACTGGTCTGGTAGGTAACATATTGAATGGCACCCACAAGTGTTCTTCTATAGGCAAATTTATTTTCTATTAACTGTCATCAAATATTTTTGAATTAATGTCCACACTGTAATGAAAATGCATACCTCCCAAAGGTGGCCTTTTGAGAGGAGGCTGGGGTTTTTCTTCTGAGCAGTCTTAAGGGATTCAGGTGCTCTGAGGGAAATAGAATGAAATCACTCTCATTTCTTGAATATTTTATCACATGATACTGAAGATTCTCTGCTGTGATTACTTAAAAAGTGGCAGAGTTCTTCCAAGGCTGTCACTGATTGACAAACAGATTTAAGTCTCCAATAAGAATGATGGCTCCAATAAGAATGATGGCTATCAGATAAGCGAGGTGGGGGTGGAAGAGAGACCTTGGCTCTATGCCAAAAGGTTCTAGCAATTTCCTAGCTGGAGGTGATGCTTGCAAAGCATACAGAATGAGAGCAGGGACAATTTGCTTTTCCTCCCAGACCCTTAGAAATGTCCAAGGTCTCTACTCCTACCCCAGCAAAGCGGACCCCAATTGGAGCTCTCTCCATAATCTCCTCTTATTTTTTTCTTCCCTTGGTTTAGTGTGAGTGCTAGTTTGGTCTTAGTGATTCACTTCTTGATCAAGCTCAAATTTGGACGGAGAAAAAGAATGTGAAAAGGGGGTTTCTCTAGTGCCTAAATCAGCCACTTGTGACTATTAAGCTAAATGTTTTCCATATCCTCTCCAGAAATAGTAGAGGCCATTCTAAGCCATTTGATAAAGTCCAAACCTAGGAAATGACCAGATTTCCTTCTGTAGTTTCCTGTTACATAGGCCAGTGACTCCAAGGTAAAAAGAGGAGCGACAGTGATTGAACTGTGACAAAGGGGCTTCCTCTAGTTTTCTGCCATAGGATCAGGCTTTGTTACTGAAGGTTACAAGTACTGTGTCCTTAGGACTAGTCAACTAAATAGAAATATATAAAAATAATTGAAAAATCCATCACATATAGAAAAGAGTGTCCACAGAGAAAGATGCAAGTTTCAGATTTGTATCAGTTGTATCAATAAAAATAGTGACCCAGAATGATTTTCAGTATAAAATGTGTAGCTAACAAACTTCACGATAAAGGAATGAGAAATGATATGTTTGAATATTACCACATTTCTGTAATCTCTTTAGAAAACTTCTGAATCCAAAACATAATATGTAGTTTTTAATGGGCCAACTTGATCACTATAGAATATTATAAGAAATCCATAGACAATACATTTTCAATGACCAGGCCAAGGGACCAAGAAAAAGGTGAAATAATGAGTTAGGGCAAAATTATTCTTTATCCATGAATTATTTTATGTCTGTTTCATACAGTAAAAATGTATTTCTGAATCCAATTGTAAAAGACGCCGAAAGATGTACAGGATGTCTCACCGAGAAGGTGGTTATCATTTGGGAAGGAAAAGGCCACAATGCAAAATTTAAATTAGTATTAGGAAAAGTACCTACTATGATTTTGATTATCCAGTCAGCTATGAATAGAATATTACTCTTTGGCCTTTATCAGTGGGTTATTTTGTTACTGCGTTCAATTATTCATTATGTATAGTAATAAACCGACAGCCTTTGATATTCCAGAGCGTCTTTTTGTCTTCTAAAGACAGAGACTTGAAGCACAAGCTATTGATAAAAGAGAAAGGAACAAAATGGTCAGTTCACACCTCAGCAAACCTCCTCACCAGAGCCTAATCGCAATTTATTATGTATCTTTAAAATGCAATTACGGCACCTGAAATTTTTCAAAGCAATGCTTTGCTAAAATGAGACAAGCCAGGCCTTGCCTGAGATTGTGTTTAACCTCATGAATAATAGCCCATAAACATGCACTGTGCACATTCAAACTAACCACCTAGTTGCCTCTCTCCATAGTGGAAAAGCATAGAATCTAACATACTGAGAAAAGTAATTCAGCACCTGTGTCACGCTGGTGGCCTTTAATGGCTCTGCTCCCTCTTTTTGCATGGAGCAATCAGTAATAAGGTGGCTTTAAGGCGGACCACGAATGTCACAGGCAGGCACAATAGCTAAAAGGCACGGGCTTTTGCAAACAGCTCTGGCAAGCGGACACCACTGGGTGATCTGAGGGTACTTGGCTTATGGATGGGATTACTGGTCATGAAATACCCATTCTTACCATAATTGTGCATTAAACGAGGATGGCGTACAAAAGGGCCCAAGTCAAATAAAGGGGCACCAGGGTCTGTGCATGGAGCAAGGAACGTGATAGCAATGCGTTACTTACCAGCTAAGTGGGAGAGAAATAGGAAATGCTACACTGAGGCCAATCTATGGAAGGTCTTTCAACCTATTTGGAAGAATTTTGCACTTTATTATACAGAGAGCAGAAAATATCAAATCACTGTGGAAAATAGTGGAAGCCTCTAGATACTAATACATAGGAATTCTTTAAATGTCACACTTTCTCATGTCTATAGATTGCCTGCCAAGCAGTCCTTATGTTTTCTCCTCCTGGTACCTTTTGCGTTTATAATTCTCTCCACCTGGAATTCTCTCTTTTCTCCTCTGCACCCATTTGCTGTAACCATCCCAGTCGGCTCAAAGTTAACACATCTGTGAATGTAAAGCTCCAATAATAAGCTTAATTATATTTGAAGTTGGTTTACCACCATGAATGAATGGAAACCTTGGTACAGTTTTGACATCCAGAATCATTTCTTAGAATTGCTGCCCACCAGGCAGCAGGTGCAGGGTGTGTTCTCTGCTTTGGCATGCTAGATCGTAACTGTCACTCCTTTCATTTCTTACATTGGGTAATGAACCTAGTTAACACTAAACAAGTTAAGGTTAATTGCTACTTTACATTCATAAAAAGGCTCTACCGTGCATCAGAAGTAAACCAGGACGGTGTGTGCAGAGACAGCAGGGGGACGTGGAATTTATATTAGTGGAGAAAGTATTTTGAAGTAACAAGTACTTTATTGGACCCAAGGAAGGAAACTGCCCACAAGCAGATGAAGCTGAGGTGTTCCATTATTGAGCCATTTGCCAAAGGACTGCTGCTGTCTGCCAGGCTGTGCAGAAGTCCAGAGCATCATCAAATCCCTGAGAACAGAGGGAGGAACGTTAGAAGCAACATACTGTTCATTGGACTTGATGTGCTGTTGTAGGACTAATATGGAGGCAGGCTGCCAAGTGAAAGCGGGATGGCATTTTTCTTTTATTATAGCATGAACTAAAATCTGTGTCCTTAAGAAGAAAAAACCAATGTCATGCATTTAATGAGGCATAATAGTGTATGGGCTACCTGTGTAGCAGTTTTCAATTATTGTCTTCATTATTCTTTAAAAAAAAAAAAGAAAAGAAAAAAAGAATTCCTTGAAGATTAGTGACGATCCCAATCAGATTATAGCAACCCGTGAGCAGAGTCTTCTGCTTACTGTTTTTGTGCCACTCTTTGTTATTTTCTTGGTATGTTCCGTAAAATAATAATTTTTTACACATTTAAACTGTAACGGGGACCCTTGGTTCCTGACTACATTTCACAAAAGGAGAAAAGCAGTCCAAAGAGCAAAGGTTGAAGGAGCTTTGCCCAAGGCTGAGCTCTGACTTGACCTCATTTGTAGTTGGCAGTGTGTCCCGGAGAAAGAACTGCAGCGCTGAGATGGACCTGAGGTCATGCAGACACTCAACCACTGAGAGAATGTGCAAATGCCATAAGTAGGCGAAGTCACCTGACCTTTCCAAACCCTTGCATGCCAAGCATAAGATAGAGGCAAGGATACACAGTAGCCACATAGCATTTTCTCTACGTGAGCAACAGCTATGGATTTCTGTCCTGACTTCCTCCGCCCCTCTTGGTTCTCTGACCAGGAATGCAGGGAACTAGCTGTGTTCTTCAGCCTTGGCATAACCATCATGTGTCCTGTCACAACGTTTTAGATTTGCTTACCAGTATAAATTACCTTAAAGTTCGGGTTATGTAATAGAAGTACAAGATTTACACTTTGGGTGACAATTCATAGCCTAGAATGCTGGGCAGAAATCTCTATTTCCTTTCAGAGTGTGTGTGTGTGTGTGTGTGTGTGTGTGTGTGTGTGTGTGTGTGTGATATGTATGTATATGACTGTATGTACATGCATGCAGAGGCCAGCAGTTAATGTCATTCCTGTACTGATGACTACCTTGTCATCTGAGACAGGGTGTCTCGCTGAACCTGTATATCAGCACTTGGATAAACCTGCTTTCCTGCAAGCTGTGGATTCTGTACACATCTCCTCTGTGCTAGGCTTTTACATGGGTGATGAGGATCCAAACTCAGGTCCTTAAACTTGTCTGGCAAGCTCTTTTCTCACTGAGCCATTTCCCCAGTCCAGAGATCTGTATTGCTAAATAGCCCCTGATCAGGTGACTCTGAAATGCTTTGGGGGTATGAATTCTGTGCTAGTTAATTTTGGCTATTATGATCATTCATCATGATTCTAAGGTTATATTGGGGTTGAAATCTATTTGGAGGAATAGTTGAAAGACTAATAATTCAGAAAACCATTAAAAGTGTCATTTGCATAGCACTGTAAGGATGAGTTTCTTGAGGTTTGACAAATCTCAATTTTTAGTATCTTGTTTTCCCTTCAGAGTTGTGTGGTACTTAGCAATAATTTTTTGAAGTTGCCTGCTAAAATTTAGTCACTTGATTCACACTAAAATTAATGGTTACTGCTTTGTCTTTAAATATTTAAGATAAAATCTGCTCAGACACATCCAGATCCTATCCCTCATATAAATTCCAGCTACCGTGGACTGTTATTATGTCTCCCAAACACCAGGGGAGTGTTGCAATATTTAATGTGGACACAGACATCTTAGATTATTCATTTGGACGTAGGGATGAGGGTTAATAAAGGAAATGGTGCAATAATCATTTAAAGCAGTTTCTGTTTTCAAATTTCCAGAGTAACACCATCATTAGATGCACCTTGATACTAGAAGCACACTCCTCTAAACACACTAGCTAAAAATATGAGTAGACATTATGTTTAAAGTCCCTTGCTTCAATCTCCATAAGTACCTGAGAATTATATAACCAAGAAAATAGCAGACTACTTACCTAATGCCTTGCTTCCGGCCAGGAAATATGCAAAGGAGTTTACGCCTAGTAGTGCTTAAGAAAGGGACTATTTATATTTTACTGAAACAAAAAAGAAAAAGAAAACAACAGCAACAAAAGAACCACACCAAACCAAAGAGAAAGCCTGGAACTCCCAAAGCTAACTGACTTGCTGATATTTTGGGGGGATATAACATCCCAAACTAATGTTCTGTATTATCCATTCCATACAGGAATCTGAGAGGAAAGCAAGGAATTGCCCCATGTCTACTTCTAGCTTGGGGAATTTCCATGTTATAGATGAGACCTCCTCCCCACCAAGGAAAAATTCCAAACATGGGGATCTGGCAGAAAGAGTAGAAGGTGGTGTGCCCAATGTGCTGGGCAAGGTCTTTGCACCCCAGCTCCTCCTGTGCCGATCTGGGGTATAAAAAGATCTCTTGATACCTGGGATTTCTGTCAGAACTCTACTCAGTAGCTTAAAGCTTGCGCCTGTTCAAATGCTCTGTCCCCTGGGAGGTGTAACACTAAGACTGTCATCTGCCATTCAGATTTCAGTTTTGACCTGGGGATTACGAAAGAGAAAAGGAGGGCACCAGTGTCTCACTAGGGAGAGAGAATCTCCTAGAACAGAGCTGCTCACGGAGACTTACACTCTCACCCAAGAATCCGTGTAGCCTAAAGCTGGCTTCCTGTTCTGCACCCTACGAGCCTGGAATAAACGGGGGAATTTCCATCAGACCCAATCTGCTTGTCCCAGATTCAGAAACTAACCCCCCAAGAAGCCCGAAACCTCATGCAGTCTGGCTTAAACTGTATATTTATTTCAGTTATTTATTACATTCTACCTTTATGTTAACGCTATGCCCCCATGTCAGTGTATGTAGGGAAAGACTAGTTATTAGTTTGATTTCGTTAGGTATAATCGTTTGTAGAGAAAAGCAGGCAGTACCTGTAGGTATCTATGTGATATTTTAGCAATAGCAGTTGGGGTTCAGTGCGTCAAATGTGCATCCTCCTCCTCCACTCACAGATCTCAGAGTGCTGTTTGTCACTGTGGGGGAACCACAGGAAGTTCTTATAGTGGTCACACTTTAGGGGAGAGAATTAGTGCAGAAGCTCTTCCTTCTGGGGAGAACTGTAGGGGGCAGATTAGGAAACTGTTTGTATAACCTCTGGGACTTCTTGCCTGCCTTGCTTAACTCTGACAGAACAGTGTTACCTATAAGTGTTTCCAAGGAAGGAAGTGAGGGATGGGCGGGTGCCAGAGACCTTGGAAGGGAGAAGAAAAGTAGGTAATTTGATGTTACCTGGCTAATGGTGCCGGATGTCTTTAGCTGAGAGTGAATATTAGCAATGGTATTTCGTGAAACGATTCTTGTGGAAAGCTGGGCTGGCATTTGCTTCAGCAGACTGTGTGGAATTCATGCAACACGGTGCAGTTCTCACAAAGATAGTACCCTTCACAGGAAGCACACGCGGATGTCTACTTTGTTTTATTTGTAAATAAACAGACCTGCATAAAAAGATGTTCTGATAACACGAAAAGGAAGAAGCAGTTGTTTGACATTTTCCATAGTTGCATGATGCAATAAGCAACTTATGAAGGAGAGCTATTTGATAATTCAGACTCATATCCATTAGGAAGAGAATTGTTAGGTACCTCCCCGTGGGTTTGGGTATGCTCCATCAGTAATTGATTACTGATGCTAATGAAGATTGTACTTGTTATAAAAAAGAAAAACTCAGAACTAAATACCCACAAGTATGTCAGATATAAAACTTAAACATACTTTATTATCTCAACCACAAAACAAAAGAAAACTAAGGAAGCCTGTGTGTTAGTAACTGGCAATTTAGGGTGATGTGATTCAAAACAATTTTTCTTTCTTTACAAATTTTTTTTTAGAAAATGGTTACTCTAATTTTAGAAGTTAAAGATGCATTTTCAAGTGAACATGCAGGTTGAATTAAATAATTTAGATTTATCTGTCAATGCAATCAAGTGTAATACATATTTTTAAATTATTTAAAGATAATTAATCTTATTGGTACTGAAGTGGATGTAGTTCTCAGTGTGGAGACTGATGAAAAGACAATTTGAGACTGAAAGAATTTGGCAATTTCTGCTTGTCTGCATAATACTGAAAAATGAGGTGCATTCTATTTTTGAATACTATTAATTGCTGTAGGATTTGAGACATCTTTCCATGACATTAAACGTATCTGAAACAAAAAGTTGATTAAATATAGTCTAAAACCTGGTTAAAAGAGAGGTATGACTTCTTAAAAAATGTTTTATGTTGGTCTAGCATTTTGACTCTGGGTTGTGAAAGGTCTGCTTAAGAAGTTGACCACATAACAGCCACTACCAAAAAGGTGGATAAGACTGCAGTTCAGGGCATGACAGAGTTTGTCACTGTCCTGGCTGGTTTAATTGAATTCTAGCTGTTTACATGTGACCCTTGTACATATGCTCATCGGGATTCAGTAATTCAGGCTATGGGTAGAGTGATCCTTTGGTACCTGAATAAGTCTTTTCCAGAGTGTGAGGAAAATGCAGAAAGACCACACCATTAATCTAAGTCACCCAATAGCTTTCAAAATACAGATGGGACTTTATTAGCGTTTGAGAAAATAGCTAAGAGGTAAATAATGCAAGCAACGTGAAATCTCTCTTTTGTACTTACTCTAGAGTTCAATATGTCCTTTCTGGTTCTTGGTGGCTGAGTGACAGCTGTATTTCTGAGCCTTGAGTTTGCTCACGTTGAGTTCCAACTAAGGCAGCATTTTCTCAGAGGAAAAAAAGGGGGAATAACCAGGTAATTAAAATGGAGACTGAGTGTGCTGATCCTTGAAATGGGGGAGAGGAAGGAAGGAGAAATAGAGTAGAAAATGGTAGGAAATTTAGGCCAAAATAATTAAATGGCAGATTTTCCTTTAAAATAAAATTTTACTGCTTCAGCATTACCATTGATATGCTTTGCTCATGTGTGATCTTAAAAAAAGAAAAAAGAAATTTAAATGAATCTTTAGAACAAAACTCAGAAATTAACTGTTCAAGTACATAAGTTTATAGGTAGCAGAGAATTCTGATTACAATTACATTCTGCCAAGGACTTATAAATTGCCCAGGAAAAAACAGACACAGACAGACACAGACACACACACACAGACACACACACACACACACACACACACACACACACACACACACACACACACGCACAGACTATATACAATTCTTCATTCATGTATGATTCATTATCATGTGTTAATTATTATCTTATACATGCATATATATACTCTGAAGAAAATATAGGGATTAAAAACATGTATAAGGAAGATATGTCCCTGAAAATAGACAAGAAATACTGAAGCCTGATTTGCAGCCCAACGTCTTAATTTTTTTCTAATGGCAAATGTGAGGCATGTTTGAGTTTTCTGTTGTTAGTTGGCAAACTGATTATCTGTCCTACATGTATGACCACCCATACTGCTGATAATTACTCTTCTTGGGACATGTGTACTGTGAGCCGAGCACGCTAAGACCTTAGCTCCATGACTTCTCATTTGGTGCTAAGAGCCCACAGAAAGAGGCACTTGTGGCTCATCTCAATGTTTGCACCACACAAACAGGCAGATGGGGACCTGAGATGTAAAGTCACACTTCATCACACTTCCAGCCTGTCTTTTGATGAGTCGTGTATTAGAGGGGCATTTAAGGGTGAAACCATAGGTTGCGGTATTTCCCATGTAGCATTGTTATTTTCCTGGAACTACAACTCCCAGCATTCCAGGAAGTTCCCTGGTCTTTGGGCAGGCAGGTGGGGCTTATAGGTTGACGTTGGCTCTTATAAATGACCCATTTTTAAGTCCAGAAACCTTGTACTAGAAAAGATTAAATGTAAAAGAAATAACTCCATTTCATGTGTAGAAATTGTTTAAACGATAATGGTGGTAAAAATAATACTAACACTGTTTACTTGTGTCTGGGATAATTTTGACTTTAAACTCAAAGTTGAATACAAGCATATCTCTCTGTCATGGTACCTCCATCATCCTCAGCCTTAAAAAAGTAACAATTTGATGTTAGTGGATATTTTATAAAGAAATTTACCACTACCACTTCATCTTTCTTCATGTTCATTTTCTTTTCTCACATTAACATTATAATATTGCTAAAATAAGATTACACTTTATTTTGATAGTATTCTGGTAGATTTGCTCATTCATGGTTTCTATGCAACCCCAATTCTTGCTATTGTAAAATAAAGCTTTTAACATGGATGACATGCTAATGTTTTTCTGCTCAGTGAAAACACTAGTTTGGGATTTAGATACCCAAATTTCAGCCCCAGTTGGGCCTAAAACAAAGCATTGAGCCTGTCTGAGCATACATCGGTTCCTTATGAACACAGGATAGAATAGAAGTCCCTAAAGACTTTGAATTCTGCACTCAATTCCTCCTTTACCATGCCACACCTGACCTGACTGATGCTCTGTACACGTACAATACGCAGCAGTGAATCAATACCCTTCCCTTCCCTTCCTTTCTACCAGCAGTGAACCCCCTTCTCTTCTTCTCTGCCTTGTGTGCTTTTCAGTGACTAAGAGAACGGTCATTCTGCATGGAGTTTTCTAAATCTGATTTTGTAGTTGTCATCTATGTCTTTTTAAACTTTATTTTAAAAAGTAGAAATAAGCTATCTTCACCCTGTCAATTCTTCCATGATTGCCAATCTGACAATAAGGCCAAGTCTCCTCTCCTCCTTGTGACACTCATATTTAATCCTTTTAGTTGGAATATGCTAGAAGGTCCATAAACTGGGAGTCTTCAAATGATTAATATACCTGTTAAAATTGCCTCTTGCCTGTGTCCCTTGCCAAAGAAATGATTAAACCCATAATTTATGTTTTTGTAATCTTTGAAAGTAATAGGAATCATAAAATAACAATTAAAAAAAGAAAACCTGAATTTCTGGTACTTTTTTAGGGTGTTATGATCTACATACTCATTAGGCAGTTTTCGAGAACTTTCTTAAAAATGTAATTGTGCAGAAACTTTCATTTTCTAGTGTCAAAAATCATCTTCTTTAACTGTAGTTGGTAAATATAATTTTAGAAATATGTAGTCTCAAAAGAAATTGCTTTCCAGTATTTGATCCAGTTATAACACAGTAATTTTCATTTCCATTGAGCCAATCCTTTTTTCTTTATTAATAAATTTTTTATCATTTTACCAATCACAGATCCCCCTCTTCCCTCCCCCTGCCCCCCTCAGCCTTCCCTCCCAACCCACCCCCCATTCCCTCCTCTGATAAGGTAAGACCTCCCACGGGGAGTCAGCAAAGCCTAGTACATTCAGTAGAGGCAGGTCCAAGCCCTTCCCCCTGCATCAAGGCTGTGCAAGGTGTCCCACCATAGGTAATGGGCTCCAAAAAGCCAGCTCATGCACCAGGGATAGATCCTGATCCTACTGCCAGGGGGCCCTTAAGCAGATCAAGCTACACATCTGTCTTTCTTAAGCAGAGGGCCTAAACCAGTCCCATGGAGGCTCCAGGGCTGTTGGTCTAAAGTTCATGAGTTCCCACTAGTTTGGTTCAATTGTCTCTGTAGGTTTCCCCATCATGATCTTGATGCCCCTTGCTCATAGAATCAAGGGTCTCATAGCAATTTTAAGTTGTGAATTGAAGCAACAATGACGACAAATTTCTTCTTTTTAAAGTTAATATTCTATCTAAATTATTCCAGAGCTTCGACCTCCCAGTCATTAAATTCTTAATTTCCACAGTGGTTTCTCACGTGGAGAAATCATGGCAGATTGCCTGAGAAGGGGAGGTGGCTTTTAAGCTATGTGTGTCTCCTTCCTTGCACAGGAGAAAGCTCTCAAGCAGGGATGACGCAGTGAGACCTGAGCTGTGGATGCTTTTTCCAGCAGCCCTGACCTCCCTGCTGCTTCTGTTCCTGGGCTCAAGCTGGTCTAATTCCATTGCTCAAACCACCTCTCTCTTTTCAGTTTATTGTACTCGGCTTTTATAAACTGCATTACAAGAGGTTGCTTTTTAAAAATCCCAAGTGTTGGTACAAGAAAAATAAGTCAATCTGACTAACCTTAACCCTCCTCCTGGACTCTCCGGCTTAAAGACAAAAGAGATGATGCTTGATGTCACTTTTTTTTCATTCCTACATTCAGTCATTCTAAAATCAGCCTTAACTCCCAAATCTCTGTAAAATGTCTCTCCACCTTTTACTATTCCCACTCTTTCTTTAAAAATTCAAATACCTTCCACACATGCTGTCTCTCATTTTTTATACTGTTGCCAAAATGGCATTAGAAAACAATGCATTAGTGACTACACATTTAATAGCTGAACATATAACAAAGTAACATGGGGTGTGTGGAATATTTCTCCTGACCTACAAGCTCAGCATCCACACATTTTCTCACTAGAAATTTCTAAGAGTAACTATTTGGCAAGCTATTCTGAAATTGGAAATAAATTGAACACTTAAAGTTATTTTATTTATGCTACTGCAGTTGAGAGGATATTATTAGTGAGAAAGTCTCAACAGATAGGAGGGACTGGGTTTGGTAGATGCAAGTGACAAGAACGCTAAAGTACTGCATCACTGCAGAGTGGCAGAAGAGAGAATGTGCTAGACCATAATGTTCTGCTGCTTTTAGTCATTTCTGCAAACAGAAAAGCATGAGACTACCTTGGAGAATATAGGGTGGGGATATGTTTTAACTATGCATTGTTCTTAAAAACAAAAGTTGGTTTGCATAAAGTGGTGTATCTCCATTGTTCACCTAGGTAACAAAACCTAGAGTTTCATATTTGTATTGGAACTATGTATATACTTGAAAACAGGGATAAATGCAAACCTCTTAATTGTACCCTAACTATCTCCTACTATTCAAGGTATGCCCTTATAAACTTGATGTGTTTATATTTTTGATGCTATGCAGAAAGCTGAATAGAATTATTTGCAGAACTTTTCATGGTAGAAAAATATAACAAGCTAAGTCCAGGAAAGCACAGAAGATACCTCCCCATAAGTACGAAATGGTGCCAAAGCTAATGGTTTTAATGACAGACTTCAAAAGAAATCATGACCCATAGTATCTGTGTGTGTGTGTGTGTGTGTGTGTGTGTGTGTGTGTGTGTGTTTTAATACAGGAGACTGGATCTAAGGACCCTGCATATGCTAGGCAAGCAATGGACCACTGAGCTACATGGCCATCCCCCATGTTTACCTAGGTGAACATTTGAAAATTTTCTTGTACCCCACTCAACCACACCCATCTAGTAACCACAAGGACCCCTAACCTACAACTCAAGCAACACTCATCATGTCTCGATTGTTTCAGATCACCCACTGATTATGGATAAGGAATCTTTTAACTGGGCCTCTCTTTCCCAGGTCTTCCTTAAGCTTTAATTTCATAGGCATTAAGTTGCTGGTTTCTTCCCTCCTAAAGGCATGTTGGTAGTGCAGTAATAGCTCACTAGAGAGCAGACTTGCCTCAGCTGTTCCCACCTCGGCCAGGTGGTAGAAGGAGAAATAAATTTGCTTACCTGTGAAAACAGGTTGCCTATAAATCAAAAGGGGTCAAGTTATGTCCACCAGATGGTGGTTTTAAAATCTTAATGTGTAAGTTAAGGTATAATGGATTACCGGAGGTGAAATTTCAGTTAGGTTGAATCATTTTGTTGCCTTCTGGGATCCAGGGGGAGCAAATGGTTACAGTTAGAATGAAGAAACATGAAGTCATGTTTTCATCTTATGTGACCTAGTTCCAAAGAATGTGATTCTGGCCCATTAATTTTCAAAATCATGTCTAATTATTTATCGGTATGGCTTACTGAGACTCAAATGTGCATGTGTGTGTGGAGGGGTCTTTTCTGTTTAGTTTATAGGGTTTTTTTTCCCTTGTTGATTGCATTAGTACAGGATTTAGGCTTGCAGTGGTAGAATAATCTTAATCCATAAGATTAGTCTCATTTAAATATTTCCACTCTTTGCTTCCTCCCCTAACACCACAGTCCCTGTCCCTTGCCCTCATCTATTTAGCTCCAAGTATATAAACTGAAGGGTTATAAAAACAGGAGAGAGCCAATTCTTGCTGGCTTGTCTTGTTTTGGGGACAGTTTGATATTTTGAGTGCTGCTTAACATAAAGTTTCCTTAACTGTACTTCATTTACCACTGTTCTGTCACTAGTGCTAACTGTGCAAACACATTTGGATATGAATGACTTTTTCATTATGAAAGAGCTGACCACAAGAGAAGCTGAAACAGTCCATGGGTGATGAAGGATATGCTAACGAATGCATATACATTCTTGTGTATGAATATAGTGTCTGCACAACATAAATGACCTCAGATGATGTTAAAGGCACATCTACACTGGAAATTCTATCATCTCCCCTGACTTGACCTTTTTTTGCTTAATGCCCCATCATGTACTTGTTTCTCACTTCCTTTTTCGGAAACGTCTGAAAATTTACATAATGCCAGCTATCTCTTAGCTCCCATGCTGGTGCTGATGTTTTCCTTTTGATTCTGTATCTTCAACTCATCTTGCTGCATAGGAGACATCACAGGTTTCTCTCTCTCTTTTTTAGGCCGAGAAAGGGACAGTACAATATGTAAATTTCTCCCAGGCCTCTTCCTATGTGTTCATTTTCCTCTAGATTTTAAACACTTATCTTTTTCAAATATCAGCATGTCTACGTTTCAGACTTTCAGTGGAAAAAAAAAATTGTTAAAACTTACATTCTCCTACATGAAAAGGAATGTCTATTTTAAAAGAACTAAGTTTTTTGAAACACTTAAAATCATTAAATAGATACCATTACCCCTAATGGAAAAGAAAGAAATAATACACACTTCTAATTTCCTTTAATGAACTGATTTTTAATGAGAACAATGGAAATGTGAATTGTGATTCTGGGTTTAACTCCTATTTTGACACTCCTTCTTGACTTGAAGACACTTAGCCATGTGTAGAATTCAAAACTACTTTCTCAGTGGACAAGCTGACACTTAAGTATATATCAGAAGTGAACTTTTATTTTATTTACATTAAAATTATTATTTTCCAGTGTATGTTTACTTCCAAGGAACACAACAACAGTGTTCTTATTTATTTATTTTACTTCCTTAAAATTTATTTTTTGGTTTTGAGATAGTCTCACTATAAAGTCAAAGTTTACCTCAAGCTCACTAGGCTCTTACCTTCTCCAGTGTTGGGCTTGCAGATATAAGTTTGGCTATGCAGATGTAAGTAGCCATGGGCTAAATGTGATGACCTCTGAGCTAGAAAAAAAATATGCACCATCTCATTTGCCTGGTACTTTGATGAGCTTTCAGCATGCTGGATCAAAGATGAGGACTGCATCTAACTGCAATAGTCCATTTGCAAATAAATGCACAGACATTTGCTTAGGAAACCCCATATTGCTGGCAAGGAAAGCAAATGCCTTCCTGTCTTAGTTTTTCAGTTGCATTGGTGGGATAACCTATCTTATATGAAGTTTCCACTGATCTCAATATTCTTTATATGGGGATTTAGAGAACTATGAGACAAAACTGAACATAATTTCACATTCAAAGGCTCAGGAAAGGAAGGCACTAGTATTTGTCTTAAAAACAAAAGAGAACACCAAGAATAAAATTTATTTTTATTAATCATTTTTAAAAAGTAATTGAATGGTGCAAGTATTATATTTAACATTACTAGTCAATGTACTCTTAGAACAATTGTTAATGTAACAGATCTTACATTTTTCTGTATTAAAGAACAATGGCCATATTTGATGTACATGACATAGTCTACCAATACCTTCCATGCCCTCAGCACTGAAAATGAACATTTCATTGGCTGGTAGAGAAAAATCACCAGAGCTTGAAAGAGAAATATATTCAGCAGTATTTTCCTCATATACTGATATTTCATTGTACAAATGACTATTATTTTATTGTAAAATGAGAATAAATCATATGCAGTTCTCTGATGGGAATATAAAAGAGTATAATTAAAGGATTTGTTCAAGTTAACAAATGAAGAAAAGCATAGGTCATTCCCAAGTCTTTTGAGGCTGGTGAATCAAATTCTCGTGATTATTTCACTTGAACTTTTAATAATGCTACAAATGGGGATGATAATAAATGCAAAAACCACATAAGTGATTTAGCATTTGGTAAGGATATGCTAAGAATTTATGTGTAAGTGGTACATAACTATCAAATACTTATATTTACACGCAAAATGGTTGTAACAGGCAGAACCAATGATTATTCCCATTTTTTTTTAATTTTAGGCAAAAGTATAAGGCATACTTTATCAAATAGGAACGATGAAGGTAGTTTTCACATCCAGTCCTCTTCTAGCATCTTCCATATAGAACCACTGTTTTTACACTCACTCTGATCCAAAATTCAGGGCTTAGTTAGCTATGGGTAATAAAAACACAGAATTAGAAAATATTGTGAGGTTATGTTATTGAACTCACACTCATCACCACTGTCTTAATTACTATTTGCATACTACAAAAAGAAACTGTGACTAAGGCAAGTTTTTGAGGGAAGCATTTCATTGGAGGCTTGCTTTCAGCCTTGGAGGGTTAGCCTATGACCGTCGTAGCAGGAAGCATGGCTCCAGGTGGGCAAGCATGGCGTTGGAGGAATAGCTGAGAGTTTATATCCTGACCCACAGATAGGGGAGAGAATGGGAGCATCAAAACCCACCTGCAGTGACATACCTCTTCCAAAAGGCCACACCACTTCATCCTTCCTAAGTAGTCCACCTGGGAGCTACACATTCTAATGTGTGAGCCTGTGGGGACCATTCTCATTCAGACCTCCAAAACCATGGATCCATGAATATTCATTGATTTAAATGCTTACTGAATTGGCTGAACATCCTAGCCCAGTGCCCCAAGCATCTATTCTTGCAAACTCCCTTTTGTCCTGTGCAAGATACTCATTCTAATAAATGTAGTCCTCAGAATTCATTTCTAAATTCAACTGAGAGTACCTTCTATGCAGCTCAGTTATAGATCTACTCTTTACACCACGTTTCCTTTTCTGCAGACAGAACATGGCAGGCTTTAGAGAGAGTTCTAGAAAGAACTGCTAGCCAGCAAGCAGGATTCTAGCTATGCACTACATCTTTGAGATTTCCTTCTCCAAGTGTGATATACTATCCTAGATCAACAACAAAGGAATAAATGTACACATTTTAATAAGATGAAAGGACCAGTGAAAACAGACTTCAAGAGGCAAGAGCCTTGATTTCCTGAAAGTGGCCACCATTTCTATTTTCTATGGATATCTGTGAATTAAAGGTTTGAGTCAAGGATAGAGATTAAGCTAGGTAAACATAACCCAAACAATTAAGCTTTTAATGATCCAGTGATTTGGTAGGCTGGACAGGAATCTAAAGGACTTGCAAGTACGTAGCCAGTTTTCTCCAGGACTCATTTATTTATTTTTTTCTAAGAGAGAGTCTCTTTTGTAGTTTTGCAGTAATTAGGAAGCAAAATACCTCTTGAGATCCCTTGCCACAAACATCGTCCATAAGATCTTCATTAAGATGGCAAATTTTTGCCCGGCAGTGGTGGCACACGCCTTTAATCCCAGCACTCAGGAGACAGAGTTAGGCGGACCTCTGCGAGTTCAAGGCCAGCCTGGTCTACAGATCAAGATCCAGGACGGGCACCAAAACTACACAGAGAAACTCTGTCTCGAACCCCCCCCCCAAAAAAAAAGATGGCAAAATTTGAAGCTTTGTCCAAGCCCAATATTAGGCTAAGGGGTTAAATTCAAACATAAATGCACAACACAAACTCCTGTAGTCTTTGAAAGGTCAGTGGACAAATACCTAGCAAACACGTCAATCAAAAATACAAGAACTTTCCTTTATGAGGGATGAAGTCTAGTGCACTTATCTGTAGGTAGCAGGACACATGTTTAGATCTTGACAAGGTATTATATTGCTTTAATAATGTAGTGGTTATAGGTCCTCATCAATTATCCATAATTATTTCACTATCATTGAGTATTTAACTTAGTTTCCAGTATCAGACACAGTTTCCCTCTTGTGGAATCCATCTTAAGTCTGAAATCAGTTAAGGAATGGTGATAGCAAAAGAAATGGTCTTCCCCAGGGAAGAGCACACCAATTGACTATCCAATCCTAAGTGATCAGCCTTGAAAACATGCATAATGTAACATTATACAGATAAAGCAGGTTATATTTAGGAACATATGTGTATACATATACACATGTGTATGTAACAACAATTAATGTAAAAAGAGGCCATGAATTTTAAAGAGACAAAGGAGGTATATATTGGAGGGTTGGTATGAGGAAAGGGAAGAGAGAAATGTAATTACACTAAATCCCCCCCAAAAAAAGTAAAATAAAAAATACAAACATTAAAAAGTTGAAGAAGACTATTTCTCTAACTTTAAGCTTTCCTTATTTGCCTGTAGTTCTTTGAGTAGGGCTGAGGGCTCATAGTTTTCCCCGCTCCATATTAGCATGTTTATTATTGCTGTCCTTGTTCACCTCATGTTTAGGCAATCATGCTATCAGATTTTACAGATATAGCTTGTAGTAGAATATTATTTTAAGGTGCGTTACTTTTGTTTATGTTACCCCTGAAGTCCTCCTCCTTCTTCCCTCATTTTTTCTTCTTTTTCTCCTCCCAGATTTCTCCTTCTATTAATTCTCTCTGTAGAAGAAATGATAGGTGGGGCTGGTAAGCAGAGAGAATTAATAGAAGGAGAAATCTGGGAGAAACCTACAACCTAAAACGGTGTCATTTGAATTCTTATTAACTTTACTGTGGTCTAGTAGAGAGATTAGAAATGGGAAGAGAGAACATCGAAGTCTACAGAACAGTCAAGCGGTGTATGGCAAGCATTTTGCTGATGGCATTGCTCTCATCATATTACTATGACATAGAAACTGTTATTCATTTATATTTTATATCTCAGAACTTACCTTACAGTATGCAATGAAACAGTGTAAGAGAACATTCAAACTCTTATTTGTGTCCATAGCTTCCCCACATAGGGCAAAGTTGCAAATAAAACACACCACCACCGACTCCCTCCTTTATGCGTTTACAATGAACTTATTCTAGAAGGTACCCAAGAGGTGCCTTCTCCACCCAGAGATATTCACAATCCTGTACGGGGACATGAGTGCTTAATCAGGATTGAAACAGAGCTAATCGTGTCTTATGTCTTCATTTTCTGATGCTTGTGAAGATGAGCTGAATTGTGAAGGATATAATGAGCTACACGATTCATACCACTCCAGGAGATGAAGAATGTAAATCTCACTTTGAAAGATTTCTGTGCAGTACCTAGCTCTCCCATTGATGAGGGGTTTTGTACACATGCCTGATCTTTGAGTTACTAAAAAATACCATGAGAAACTGCAGTCCCGGGAACAATGGAATCCTTGCTGAAGTGTTTCCTCCCCTAAGAATAGTAAAATGTCAAACAGACAAAAGTAGGAAAAATTCTGTCTCCAGACAGCTGCCTTGCCAGCACAACCTCAGAATGTTCCAGTTCTTTCTGTACTGCAGTCTGCTATCCATCAAATCATCTAAAAAATACCAATTTGATATAGAAAAAAAAAAGATCTGAATTATTCACTGATCTTTCCTCTCCAGCATAACTAATGAGAATACTAAAAAGAAATCTGCCCATTTTGAACACCTGTAAGTCAGGCACTTTATATACATGTCTATTACTTAATCCTGTCCTTAGTCTCATTTTAGAGTTGAAAAATCATATTCATAAGCAGTGTATAAAAATTCCTCCAGTGCACTTAGGCACTTAGTAGAAAATCTGGGTTTAGACCCAAGTTTAATGAGAAGCCCAAATCTTTTTTTTTTTTTTTTTTTTGCATAATAGTTGGCTGCCTTGGCAATTATAGCACATAATTATAATGATAATGTCTTGTTTACCTACACCTTTCTATGACTGCTAAAATGCTGTACAAAGCATGCAACTGATTTTTCTCTATGCCCATGAGGTTAGTATCTATAAATTTTCACTCACAGGCAGCCAGATGCACGGATTGCATTGAAATTAAACCTGTGTCTAAAGATTCTCAATGTAAAAAGGAGCAGATATCCAAAACAAGTTAAATGGAAAGAACGCAGTACCTCCAAACTAGATCACCATGGAACCTTGTCGCTTACTTGATTCTAGTGCCTTTGGGACTTAGGTGTATTATTCTTCTTAACCATAACTTTTTTTTTTCCTGTGTGTATCATCTCCACAACATGTATTTTTCACAATTTCTATTTCCGTCTCTTAAACCACTGTCCATACTAACCCACCTGCCTATGGAGGTAACACATTTGTTTTGTAGAAAATACACTATCAAACAAGGAGAAAAAAAATCAGCTTTCCACTTGGATTCAAGAAGGCAAACTGTTACATTTTTGTATCCACTCCATATGAAAGTCCAGCATTTTTCACCTCTAGCACCTTCTTTATTATTGCGGGCTTTCCTTTTTTTAAAATTTGAAATTCATTCAACTACTCTCTTTGTATTGTTTTAGGCATTGTTAAATTTCTCCCTAGCACGTGCTCCTCATTCTTAGTCAGAAGGATTGAGGAGGAGCTGAGAAAAGGCAAAGGAGAGCGCATGTGTTGAAGATGGGAAAGCAGGCAATTTTTCTCTAATCTGGGAATTGGATGGAGAGAAGCAGATCATTCACACAATTGTATCTAGTTCCCAAATTGTAGAATGGGGCATGCAACTTAGACCTAGAGAACTTGGAGGGTAGGGTAAGCAGGACTGGATAGGGATGACCAATAGTGTAGTTTAAAGGAAGAGCGAAGTGACATATTTGAAAGTGTATCATGAAGGAAAGATAAATGCTACCTCTTTGTGTAGTGCAGAGTAAACTGAAAAAATTACCTTTCTGTTAAAGGGATTCAACAATTGGTAGTTATGAATATGCATGTCAGACATTGCCAAAGATACGTGATTTTGTCAGGCCCTGTTGATCATCTACCATGATGAAGAAGAGCAGCAAACAAGGATGCCATAGTTAAAATATTTCCCTTTTAGACATTTTTTTGTCCACAAACAATCTGCAACAATGCCTTCTAAATTGGCCTGAGTGAAACACATCTAGAGCGCTTCAAGAAGGGAAGAGAAAGAAAGAAGGGAGCCACTCATTTCATTCCAGCCTCTTTCATTATGATTGGCTAATTGTACTCCCCAACTAAGAGCACATCCTATGTCGTTGTCCACTGATGTTCAGACGCATGGTATAATTTCTTTCATTGCAAATGAAAGACAAACTAGTGATGTTTTTCCTTATCAAAAGTTGAAGACTGAAACTTTTGTCACCGAAAGACATATTAGGAGCAAAATATTTTATGGAAATTCCATGAGGCAAATCTATTCATCTTAGTTCTGCAGAAAGTTATGCAAATGCCAGAATGCAAGTTGATAAAAGACAGAATGGCATAGTAATTAAGGTAGTGATTATTAAGAAAGGTGATTTTAAATTGAACTTATTACCTTAAATAAAACATATTACCATATAGTATAAAGCTAGTAAGTATAGCTTGTCTTAAAATTAATATCTGGTCCCCAGATTTTCATGCTTTGCTGGTTTTTTAATTTTTCTAATTGTATTTTTTTCACTTAAAATTAAATTTTGCCAATCTCTTAATTCTGAAAAAAAAATAGTTCATTGACTTTATATCTAGAGGGTTTCTTCATTTGTTTGTTTTGTTCTGTTTTAGTTTCAAGCCATTTCAGCTGCTAAAGCAGTCTTTAGCAGTCTCATTTTGAGCACAAATGTCGTCTGATCAACACCTGCAGCCTGTGTGGGCGTTAGTTTACTGTGCTTGTTGCCAGGAAGGAGGACCTGAGGTAGCTTCTGAAAGAAGCTACCATGTGCAAGCGTGTCTTCCAGTCCCACCCCTACTAAGCAGGATAGGAAAGGCAAGTGGAGCTGTTCAGAACTACTTTAACTTTCCTTTTTAGTACAAATAATTTTTTTTTATTATTTAAACACACGAACCATTCATGTATCTGTTATGTCGGATGGTAACCATTTATCTGATTGAGAAAATAGGTGGTGGAGGGCATAACTAAATTATCTGAGATTTTTACGTGCATTCCCACTTCAATTTCACTCATTAAGAAAGGTATTTCTGTATTTGAATAATTTTTAAAAGCTACTTATTAAAATACCTTTTCGTGAACTGGTATTTTGAAACAAGATACCAGTTATCATTGAATGAATAATGTAATCACTTACCTAAATAAACACAATCCCATAGCTATTACAGTATAAAACTATTCTACTATAAGAGATATTTCATAGGCTTTGTTCTATAAACTAAGTGCAAATACTAGTATTCATGTGTGAAATTCAAAATGTATCTGGTAACAACCTAAGTCCATATGTATTCAGTTTCAAATACAGAATAAATGCCAATTTGCTTTACCACTAAAGAGAAAACTGTTTTTTGTTTTGGTTTGTTTTTTTAATTTAGTTTTGTTTTTTGAGTAAAAGGAAAATTTTGAAATATAATTTTTCTGGGTGTAAAAAGCAGTTTTCTCTTTATTCTTTGTGACTGGAAGCAGTAGTCTACAGAGCAATTGTGTCTCCTAGGCAAGCTGGGTCTGAGGTAAACTCAAAGGCCAAATGTCTATCTAGAGTCAGTAATGGATAAGCAAATAATAACCTGTCCACGTTTCAGATTTCTCATTCAGAATGCACAGTTCACTGCTTTATAGTAATTCACAGAGAAGTAGCAATGTGTGGTGTAAGTTAATTTTTTTTTTTTTTACTGAACTCAAAATTCTCTCAGGACCTGAAGGTGAGAAATGGTATTTTTGAACAGAAGTTAAAATGATGCTGTCTTTGCTAATACAAGAAACTGAGCATATGTGTCTGATTTATTGCTAGGCCTTCCTAATAAGCCTCAAAAATGTTCTGAAAGGGACACATTTCAAAAGTACAGTTCAGGGGAACTGTGGCATGATTAACATTTTAGGGCTCTCATATAGATAAGGGGAATTATTGACATCACTTGTGTAGGTTTCCAACAAGTTGGACTGATTGCATGTTATTACATGATTTACACAGGCAGTTCATCAAACCATGGTATAGAATTTTGCTTACATCACACTTCATTCCTTACCCATCAGTCCAATGAATAAGTATTGGTGATACTTGCTTCCAAATATCATATTAATCTAATTAAATACAGTAGAAAATACTCAGTGTTAAAACACATAAGAAAACAAACTAAAAAAAAAAAAAAAAAAAAGAAAATTCAAAAGAGGTCAAAGGCATTCATTTTGATTGACCTAATTTGAGTAGCATAATTGACAAAGAATTAGGGATAAAATCAGAGGCAAATGACTGTGGAACAGGGATGCAGAGAAAGTGGGCGAGTGTTGGTTAAGTCTAGGGAGAAGCATTGCATATGGTTAACATTTTGTAGACTTCATAAATCTGTGCTACCAGTACCTAACCAAGTGCCCCTGGTTTGTCTCTGCAGTCCCAATATCAACCCACACTGGCGGTTCATTTCCCAGTGGTTGTTTCTTGTCAAAGTATACCTTGTGACTTTCCACTGCTATGCCGGGCACAAGATTTCTCCAAGTGTTCCTAAACCATGGCATAGTGCTTTTGCTGTAACAGGCATGCTGGAATGGGGTTGGGGCGTAAATAATTGAATTCTACGTTTCTTGTGTCACGTTCCTGAAATCTCACAGACCACTGGATGGATCCTTTACTGCTACTCACAAATTCACCATTTTTCTTTAACAAGAGTTAAAAATGCAGGCATGGCATAGTAAAAATATATACTCAATATATACCTACAGTGAGATAGAGGCTTTATATTTTAATGGACATGTACTTTTTTGTTGTTTTCATATTAATGAATATTATTTTTATTGTTAGCTATACAGTGGTTCTCTACAATTTTCAACTCATAATAATTTTATGCCCCAAACTGTTTTAAACATCTTATCCTAATAACAGCAGTAAATAGTTAGAGTTTCTGGCATTTGTCAATGGCAGTAAGCTGATTTTCAAACTCTTATTTCAACAGAAAAGGGCACTAGGATAGCTGAGATCATCAGGGAGACTTTCCAATAAGAATAATCCCACCTCCCTAAAGTCAATAAATTTCATATTATGTAGTTGTTGGGCATAAAGATGATATCTTGCTTCACTTAAGTTTTAAGTAGGAATTATAATCTGTCCGAAAGCAGAGAGGTATTGATTTTCTAAAAGAAAAAAAAAATAAAAAGCTAAGGTACAAGGATTTTTTATTAGCTATCCTCATACTACTTAGCAGAGATTCTGATTCTTTACACTGTATACCCATAGTTTAACAAACTTTTGCCATCTCTCTATCCCCCTACCTACACATTTTTTTAGAATAAAAGTTTCAAAACAGCTCTTTTGAAGGTTTTATCAAATGTATCTCTAAATGTGTTTATGTCACTTACTATATTCAATGTTATTTCATAAATTATATCACCCCTGCTGTCGGTGCACAAGACCACATTTTCACCCTCAGGCACTTTCTTTTCATCTTCTTGTAAATTTTCATATTTTCTCCTGGAGATATTTAAGATCTGGGGAGTAAGAATTTAGTTCATCAGAAAACCAATAGTGTTTTTTCCATCTTGCTAAAATGTACACTTATTTATATGGCTTGATGTATTGATCTGAGGAATATATTCAGTGTAAGCAAATTTGCCTTAGTGCCGAGTTAATGGAAATGGAATTAACCATTTTACAATTAAAAACAATGTTTGCCACAGGGTTTTTACAGTTACCTCTTATTACTTTGAGTAGGTACTTTGGCCACTTAAAGTTTTTAAAGCGGATCCAATCATGAATAGATGCTGAATTTTATTGCATAACTTTCTGCACATACAGACATGCTATCCATTTTCCTATGTGAATATATTTAACCAGAATATCACTGGTATATTTTCTTCATGTCAGTGGGTTGTTAGATTGCATTGTTCTGTCTTTTGGGGAAAACACCATATTGGGCATGATGTATTTTTTTTTTAATCTCCGGTAGTAGTGTTGTCAATAACCTGTTTAAGATGTTTACATTTATATTCATGAATGAGAATGGCCTGTGAATTTCATTGAAGCACTCATAACCGGTGCTGCCTGAATTAAGCTTTGAAGTCTTTCTACATCTGTAAGTAGATTGGAGGGGGAGGTTTTCAGGATGGAGCAAATACTAAATATGATTAGAAAATAAGTATCTATTTCTGAAGTGCTATTTTTTTAGGTATCTTTATATTATATATTCATTAACTCCAGAGATTTACGAGCCTTTAGATGATAGTATATTTGCTAAAAGTCGGATATTATATCTGATTTTGAATGCTGGGCCCGTCAGTTTCTATCCATGTGCTTGGCATTTTGCTTCCATCCTGTTAGCCTCAGACATCTTCTGAGTTGTGGGTGCCTTGCTAGGAGCCACTTCAGTGACTTTTTTAAAGTTAAGCAACAGAAGACACAGAAAGAAGAAAGGAAGCATTGGGTATACAGTTCAGGATACATGTGTTAGGTACTTCTATCATTGCAATTTCAGGGAAACAAATTATGCATCAATGATAAAGGAGCTCAAACATTTCTATTTTATTTTTAGTTTAGTAATTATGCTTTTCTTAAACCAATTTCTCATTTTAAAAGCCCGTGAAGTGTTACCACTTCTATTCTGAATTTCCTCTCATAGAAACTTGTTTATTTTTCTATATTGGTAAAGAAGGATAATTGGGTTTTTGTTTGTGAGTGTATTTTGAAACCTTTCTATTAATCTATGCAAACCTTTGACCCTGGCTTTATATCCCTTACTGGGATCAAGAGAGGACTGAGAGCTGACCACAAGTAGAAAGCACGAGGATGGCATGGTAAAGAAAGTGTTCTCAGCTCTGAAAATTGCTACAAACAGTACACACAGGATTTATGTACCTTTCCATCCTCAAAATGCAAAGACTTAGTAATCAAGTTTATTCATTGTTACCACACTACAATGACTCTCTTAGCACTTTTTAAGGGAAAAGAAAGAGAAATCACTATTGATAACTACACTTTCAGTATATAAGTATGTACATGAATGAGCAGGATGAAGGAATGAGAATTTGATGCTGCAGATCAGAGGTCAAATCTCAGATTATGCCACTAGATAAGGGATGGGATCTGTGTCTCACTCTCCTATTTGGCGGAAGATGACAATTGTTTGTGAGGAGAACTGAGTTAATGTGCTAAGAACTATGTTAATCCATCATGAGCAATATCAGCTTCAGCATCCATTTATCATATTTCTCTTATTACCTATTCTCTCCACATTGTGCTAGTTGGGAGAAGCTGCCTTTTGCTTAATTTGGAGGGATTGCCTAACAGCATATTCTCAGAATGCATAAAATGTTATACATGAAGAGATACTTTATCTTTAACCAATTCAAAATTTCATAATGTTAATTTTAATTCCTATTCTTTATGTACCTTAGTGTGTATTAACTCTAATGATCGAATTATCAGGCTGCTACATAATACTCTTATTTTTAGACTAACCCATTTAAATGTCTTAAAATTATTCTTACAGCAATCATAATTTTTCAAAAAATGCTATTATAATGAAATTATTATACAAAAATATTCCTCCACAAACCCTGTAAAGAGTATTTTTTAATATTTTCAACCTATAACTACTTTCCAACCTAGAAATGTATACTAACAGAATCCAAATTATTTATATTGCATCTTGCTGGGAGCAATGTATCTGTACCAATATCAAAATACTATGGACAACAAGTCATTATTCCAAGTCAAATTTTTATCCTTAAACCCAAATATATATATTTTCAAATAAATGCACTGCTTCAATCCCCAGTAAATATATTTTTAGAGGAAATGAAAGTCAGCTCAATGATACCCCTGGGCACCTAATACCCTTGCATAATCATTCGGACTTGGTTGGGAAGTCTTCTTGTATGGACATTACCTACCTTCTGAGGGTGCTGTGAGGATTAGAGAAATATCTGAAAAATTACTTGGGCTTCCTCCGGAAAGATGTTATTAATATGAGATGGTATTTGTATTTGAATGAGTAGGAGATTGAAAGAGGATTATTCCCTGAAGTGGAAGGAAGGCGTGGTGGTGAAGGAATCAAATGCTCTCCCTTAACTAAGATGGATTTCAGTGATATCAAAGGGACACTCAGCTTCTTCAGACTGCGTGGCATGCCAAGGGAAGCAGCTTCTAATCCTCAGTCTGCCCAGCTTGGTTTTGCTAAATCGATTCCCTCTCAAAGACTGGAGATATCAATGGAGAGTCTCTGGGGTAGAGAAAATTAGGAACTGCTAGGCTAACATCATAGGCAAACCCACCTTTTGCCCCTATAACATTCAAGATGAGATGCACCATAATTTATGTGAAATTTACCTGGAAATGGAAGGAAGGAGGACGATAAAACCTGTGACTGAGATGGGTATGTGCAAAGCAGATATATCAGTATATGGGAACTTTGAGGCTATACTGCCACATCACTGGAAATCTGCTAAAAGTCATTTATCTAGGCATAAGAACTCAACATATGCTAGCTGATTTGGGAACAAATTGGTGCTGCATCTCTTCCATTAACACCAAACAAAAAACAAAACAAAATAACAACAACAAAAATCATGAATGAGATACTTAATAGACTCAAATCTTGTGAATCTGTGAAATAGAACAATAGTGTAAACACATACATGTAAGTTTGTAGGTATATATAAAATACAATATATGTATGCATATATATATTATACACATATTAAGAACTGATTTATGTATGTGTGGGTGCCAAAGACTGCCATCTGCAAGCCATAGAGCAAGAAAAACCAAGCAGGTAATGCAGCTAGGAGGTGGAAATGAGAAGTCCACAGGTTTGAGAATCTGAGCTTTTAACATCCTAGGGCAAGAGAGAAGCTCACAAAGAAATAAAGTCCTCTCAACCCCTTGGTACTATCCAGACCCTCAGTGGATCAGATGATGCCCTTTCACATTGATGAGGCAAATTGTCTTTGCTCTCCTCCTGATTCCAATGCTAATCTTTTCCACAAACACCATCTCTACATCCTTATCTTAGTCAAGCTGATAGCTCACACTAATCAACACACTAGTTTTTCTCAGTTGTCACTTTCATTGACATTTCACTACTTTACTGTATTTCATCATCACTCTTGCTAACAATTATGTCTCGGTTATTTTCATGTAATTTTTTTCTTTTTAAAAAACTATACATAAATACTGATTTACATCATCTCTATCCCCCCCACTCCAACTCACCATGTATCCTCCCCACATTCCTAAAATTCATAAACACACACACACACACACACACACACACACACACACACACACACACACACGCACACACGCACACACACACTCGCACAAACTACTGAGTCCAATTAGTGTTTTTCATATGCATATATTATAGGGCTGACATCTTGGATTGAGCAACTTATCAGGGATCTCATCCCTGGAGAAGACCAATTGCCCCTTTCTCAGCAGCAGTAACTCTTCATCTAAACATGGGCCTTATGAAATTTATTCTCATCCACATTGTGATGTCAAATAGTGTTGTCATTAGTCTGATCTTGTTTGGGCAACAATATTATTGAATGTTCATGACAGAATTCAGCTTCCCTGTCATGTCTAGAAGACTATCTCATAGCAGGTGTCCTGGTCCTCTGGCTCTTAAAATCCTTCTGACCCCTCTTCCATTATCTCCATGAACCTTAGGTGTTGGGTTTATGTTGTAAATGTAGATCTTTACTACAAACATAATCACAGAATATAGTAATGTGGTTGATATTTGTTTATATTCCAAGTCCAACCTAACATGGGACTTAAAAAAATACATGAGAGCTAAATCAAATACAATTCAGACTATATGAGGTACCAGTATGATATGACTTGAAGATAGTAATTCCAAATCCATGATGCTGATTCATAGCATCTGAACACTCAGTCTATGTGTTAATTCGAAGATGAGAATTTTACAAACAGAAATCTCAGCCAGCACTGAGTTAGGAAATTACTGTAGATAAAGCACTGAGTAGAAAACTTGGAAAGGGTTTAGAATGTGGTATGAGATGTAGGCAAACTCATTTCAAACCTTTGAGCCTCATTATTTTTTTTCTTTTTTTTTTTTTATTTTGCAATACAATTCAGTTCTACATATCAGCCACGGATTCCCTTGTTCTCCCCCACTCCCGCCCCCCTCACCTTCCCCCCAGCCCACCCCCCATTCCCACCTCCTCCAGGGCAAAGCCTCCCCCTTAGGACTGAGATCAACATGGTAGACTCAGTCCAGGCAGGTCCAGTCCCCTCCTCCCAGGCCAAGCCAAGCAATCCTGCATAGGCCCCAGGTTTCAAACAACCAACTCATGCAATGAGCACAGGACCCGGTCCCACTGCCTGGATGCTTCCCAAACAGATCAAGCCAATCAACTGTCTCACCCATTCAGAGGGCCTGATCTAGTTGGGGACCCCTCAGCCATTGGTTCATAGTTCATGTGTTTCCATTCGTTTGGCTATTTGTCCCTGTGCTTTATCCAGCCTTGGTCTCAACAATGCTGGCTCATATAAACCCTCCTCTTTCTCGCTAATTGGACTCCCAGAGCTCCACCCGGGGCCTAGCCATGGATCTCTGCATCCAGATCCCTCAGTCTCCATTATTTTTGCATGTTAGGTAGAAATTATTTAGTCTCACCTTTACATTTTTTGTTAAGTATAAAGAGATGATGTTTGTAATGCATGGGATAAGGCCAAACATCTCTCCTCAAAATCAGTTATTACTACACTGCTCTCAGAGGATCTCTGACGTCTCCCGTGAGATTTTTGGAGAACATAGATCCACAAGCTTCTAGTATCAGCTATAAGGCTGCGATGAGGACTTAGAGAGAGAAAAACAGTAAGTAGAATATCTAGAGGACACATAATGGGAAAAAATAGTGCTTTCCTGTGTCTAAAACTGGCTGTCTACACAATGGTAGTTCTTCATCCAAGTGCCCTATTTCTTCATGCCCTACCACTATAACCAGATGGACAGACAGAGCCGGAGAAACACAGACCGTGTGATACAACTCCATTAAAAATGAGGTACAAATAGAGGCACCGAGGCATCCGATCTTTAATCTCTCAAAAATTCTCTTGACTGAAGGTTTTTTTAATGCATAAAGAACAAAATGCACAAAAAACCACCTTTAAAATACTCTAATACTTTAAATACACTTTAAAATTAAAATACTTTTCTATCATCATTTACCCAAGCAAAATCAACAGGAACACAAACACAACTCTAACTGGACATGGAAGGGATGTTAAGATAGCATTTCTTCAAGTTATTGACTGGAAACATGGGAAGAAGTCACCCTACCTTTTGTCAAATTTTTAAAACTTTTATAGGATGACCTTGGTTTCATCATCTCTTGGCCAGGGGTTCAGACTGGCTCCTTGAGCTCTTGGACCTTTACATGCATCAACTGCTATTTCTTCCACTGTTCCTAAAGGCCTCCCAGTCAATTTTCAGTATAATCTTGACTCATCTCTTTAGAATCACCCTTCATTGCTATTAAAGCTAATTTACCCTCTAGTCACTGTCTGAGGGACACCATCCTAATGTGTACCTGACAATTTTAGTTATGACTGTTCTCTGTATACACACACACCACACAGAGAAATGCACAGGGCATAGAGCATACAAAACAAAAGCACAATGTGCATGCTACACTGCTAATGGAAGCACTACAAATAAATATTTACTTAAAAGGATAAGTAATTGGATGTAGAGTGGATTTGAGTAAATTCAATTGGAGTATAGGGTGCATTCAAAAAAAAAGAAAACATATAATGTGTTCTAGATTGCCTTTTTTAAAATGATATTTCTGATATTCATAACTAAGTAGATAAAATTGACCAAGCCCTGGTTCTCTGACAAGTTAAACTTACCCCTACACTTAAAAATTACCCACATTAGTTATAAAACAAAATATTCTGATTAAAAGTCCTCGATACCAGTGCCTTTAAAATGTCCCTGATAATTTTACTGTGCAGACAAGGCTAAAGATCTGGTGTATTGCGGGGAGGGAGGGGCAGGGAAAACAAGTGGATCTTCTCGCTCTAATGTGGCTATAAAGCCATCTTAGTATCTAAGATGAGCCTGAGATCTCCTGTTTGTATAAGACCCTGGGTGATGCTGATGATCCTCTGGTCTCTGGACCACATTCTGAGTAGCAAAGGCAGAGATAAAAGTCAGGAGACTGGCCGATGCTGGTAGGGAAAACTATTCAGTTGCTATGCTTCATCTTCTGTAAAGGAATACTCACCTGGACTCCAGCATCTCTCTTTTCTAGAAAGATCAGAGTACCCCAGTGAATCATGCTGGGCTGTTTCAAGTTTCTGCCAGAAAAGCCCAGCAATAATAACCAATTTGCACACCATTGGTTGGTAGGTATTGTAACGAGCACTTGGGAAACATATCATGAGAAGCTGTCATTTATGATAGATTTATCTATCACATTACTGTTCTCTAAATACCACCCTATAAACTTTTGTAAGCAACACATTCTCACATTTCCTCCTTCAGGTACTTAACACTCAATAGGGTATCCAATCATACTGTTATACTTTAAATCTTCCATTCCTTGTGGTTTAAAGCATCCTTGTGCTTTAATGGCATTGAAGAAAGGATGGATTCTATTTCCAGTGGAACGGTAAAATCACTCATTTGTTTCATTTCTTAATAGCTTGTATAATTATTTACATGCAAAGATATAGAAAATTCATAAGGTGTTAGATGAATGATGTTATACTTCATTATTTTAAATCTTTGATCAAAATCCCATATTACTTTTACAGAAACTTAAATAAATGTAGGCCAAATTTCTCTTTTCATCTCAATTTCTCTTTTAAATTTTCTAGGTTTGTTTTTGTTATAACCGGTCAAATAAATTTAAAAGTAAGTGTCAGAATTGCCCCCAAAATGTGGTTGTAATTCCATTTCAATATGATGGTATATTTTGGAAGAGACTGTTTTTGAGGTGATCTGGGATAGGTTACAATGCTAATCTCACAGCTGTCTCAGAAGCTATCAGTACTCATAAATCATATAGTCTGTAATAAGAGAAGTAAGCTTGAGAGGTTAGAAATCTTAAAAAAATTGTGACAGAGGTGATAGATGGCAAAAAATGACTACATTCTAAGTATGTTACATAGAAGGGAATGAGCTCCATTTGTGACAAGTACCCTTTGCATTTTCTTAAATCAGAAGAATATTAGTAATTATTTAATAAATTTTAAGCATTTTATGCATTAAAGACTTTTATACATGATAAAATTTCCTCTGAGTTTTTAGAAAGTCTGAACAGCCATTCTGAAGTTTTTGGAATGTACCACATTTTTTTTTTTTTTTTTTTTTTTTGGTTTTTCGAGACAGGGTTTCTCTGTGTAGCTTTGCGCCTTTCCTGGGACTCACTTGGTAGCCCAGGCTGGCCTCGAACTCACAGAGATCCGCCTGGCTCTGCCTCCCGAGTGCTGGGATTAAAGGCGTGCGCCACCACCGCCCGGCTTATGTACCACATTTTAAAAAGATACATTTTCAAATGAGCTTTGTGGAATTCTTGAATGTATTCAGTCTGTTTTCCTAGCATGGATTATTTAAACAATTTGGAAAACATCTTCAAATATAAAAAAAAGGCATGGAATGAGACATCTTTTGACTGCTGTCCTGATGTCCTGAGTGTATGTGAGCAGTGAAGTAGGTCATACTGAGCATGGAATCCTTCATTATTATTACCAAAAGTGAAAGCACAGTCTTTGTGAAAGCCTGCAGCAAGAACAAGGTTTCACTACTTCAGTGTTGGCATTATTTCAGCTTTTGAAATGGCTTGTTTGAATTTAAATGAATATGAGAATGTTCTCAATAACAGGTCATGATTTTAGTCATTGGATACTTTGAATAGCACTGTGAAGTCGACTTTATTTCCACTCCCAGGACTACATGTTGTGTTTCCCCGAACTACCTGTGGATATGTCAGGAGAAATTTAGACCATGAGACACTACCCAGAATTCATGTCATGTTCACATCATTAGTTAGTCTCAGTACTTTATTTTATGTTGTGCTAAAGCACTTATATATTGTTAATGACATGGTCAATCTTTATGTTTCTTGAATTTCCTGAGTATATTAGCAATACATACACTCATACATACACCATACATACACACACACACACACACACACACACACACACACACACACACACACACACTTACAAGCATCCACCATTCAAGGTCATTCAAGGTGCTTGTGTGGGGGTCAGTTCCCTCTCTTTCCACCACATAGGCCAAACAGATTGAGCTCAGGGCTTCAGTTCCAGTGACAAGTGCTTTTACATATCTAGCAACCTCACAGGCTCCATCTAAGCACACTTTAATCAGTGATTTATTTCACAAGATATCATTAGAAAAAATAAAAACTAAGTTTTATACAAATGTGCACAAATGAATTTTGTATGAATATTTAAAATAAGTTGCTTAGATATTCCCTATTCTCAAATCCTTCAGATTATTCCTTTATAAAATCTTGTTAAAATAAGCAAGCATACTGTCTCCATTAGGAGACATCTACATCAAATTTTATAGTATTTTCATAATCTTGATGTATCATAATGTTTATTCTAAGCCAATATGCACTAATGATCATCTGTTTGCTTATATTTTGGGTTTTACAATTTTTTTTTGAATAAATATTAACAGCAAATTCCAAAGACATTTCAGACAATTCTCATTCACCCCTTCCCTGTTACTGACACTTTTAGTGAGTTTTCTGCATTTGTTATAATTAATGTTCAAAAGGTATGCATTATTTCCAAGCTTACTGCATGATTCCTATGTATTTCCTGCTGTTTAGAAGACAAGGCTATTTCTGCTTCATGGTCCCCTTACAGGACACTAAGTTACAGTACATTGTCGTAACTCTTTAGGTGCCTTTGTCTCTGGCAGTCGCTCTGACTTTGGTTCTTTCTGATGACCTTCACAGTTTTGAAGAGCATTAGTCAGGTATTTTGTACAATGTCCTTCAGTTGGGATTTGCCTGATGTTTTTCCATGATTAGACTGAGGTTATGAGATCTTGCGAGGAAGATCATGGAGATAAAAATGTCGTTCTCATCACACCGTATCAAGGGTATACACTATCAGCGAGACTTATCACCACTGAGGTTTACCTTGATCATTGAACTGGAAGTTATGTTTGTTAGATTTTTAACTGTAGGTTTTTTTTCTCTCAGCTTTTTCTGTGCTATTCTCTCTAAAAGAAAGTCACGTAGCTCAGTCATGGACATGAGAGTTCTACTTCATACATCAAAGGCAGAGTGTTTACCTACATTCTTTTTCATTATTTGTAGATGTCTTATTCATTGTACTCAACCTGTTTATTTATTTGCTCATGTATACATAACAAACTTGTGGACATATACTGAATATCTTGGGTAAAAATGCAAGGCTACCATTTTTTGCTTTAATTATTTTGACTTGGGGTCTGGAGAGCTCATGTAGTTGGATCCTTTGTGCCTTTGAAATAATGATAAGGCTACATTTAAAGACAGGATTGCGCCATTGTCCGTGAAGTTTGAAATGGTAAGAATCCATTTCTATCAACTTAGGCTTGGTTTTTAGAATTTAATTCTCCCAAAGAAGTGAATATTCGGCAAGTAAACTAAAATATGACATGTAATTATGTAACACATTAGCTTGTGTTGATTAAAAAATTGCCTTGATTAAAAAATTTAAACTATATGAGCCTCTGTTGTTTTATTATTAACATGAGAATAAGTTTATTTTTGAGCACATGCAAATGCCAATATTCAAATTTTGTACCATAAAACGATACCTTCACATAACTTCTGAGATTTATAAACATGAAATGATATCAAATGTTCAAATCTTTTTGGTAGGACTGTTCAAGCCCCTCACATTATAGCTACCGTGTCTCTTAGAAAAGACCAATGGAACCATTAGCCTTTGACCTGAGAACCCATACTCAAGTTAAACAACTGCTGTTAAAGATCATGGGAGAGACTAGGAAATCTCTAATACCAAACCCACTTGGCCCCATCAGATGTCTAAGACAGGTGGTGATGGATTTTGATAATATCATCTTCACTATGGTTATTTTATGAACGCTCCAACCCACTTATTTGCAAAAAAAAAAATAATAATAATAAAAGCTAATGATCTGGTAGTGAATCATACACTGAAAACAGACTGAGAGTAGTTTCCCTAAAACCTTGAAATTTCTCATTTTTAAAATAGAAAAAAAGGGCAATGGAAACCATAATATTCCCTCAAAGCAATGAAATATATTGGATAAAATGATCTGAACTCAGAATGTTTGTTGAATGAAGATTCTTTAAATGATGGGAAGTCCCTGGCTGTTCAACTCAAGGGCTACAAGTGTTTTTTGGTCAGAGTCTTTCAAAGCATATTTGTGGCAATAACCAAAAAAAAGTGCATTACATTATTTATAAAATAGTGGGGCAAATATTTTACATTGCCCATGGATTTATGGCATGTCAACTTGGAGCCACATGATAGTTTCTTACTTTTAGATTTGTTAGATTAATGAAGGAAAGAAAACAATATGTAGTCTATATGATTTATTTTATGACAAATCCAAATAATTGCCCATCGCAAGAAAAAGATAACCCTATGTATGTATTGTAGATCCATATTTTTTTTCCTAGACAGGAATGGATTTAGAAAAATGAAGAACAGTGGTCTGCATGTCAAAAGCTGGCGTTATCTTACCAGGGCCAATGAGTTTATTGACTCATTGTCTTATCTTCTCCCCTCTACTGTCTCTTGATCCATTAAAATGTTGCCTCACATAGAATATAAAGTAAAGGAGAAACTGTTTGTTTTAAAGATTTATTTTAATCTTACTCTATGTGTGAGATTTTTGCATGTATATATGTGCCTGGTGCCCACAGAGTAGGCCAGGAGAGAGATTTGGATGCCATGGAGGTGGAGTTACAGGCAACTGTGGGCTGCTAGCAAAAAGATCTTCCCAGTTGTTTGTCTTTCTAGACCCTGGAAAATTGATTTTACAGCAAAATAATTCACATATGAATATTAAAATACCTTTCATTACAGGAAGTACTATTAACAAATGTTGAAAATAACTTAGGGAACATGATAAAAATTATTCCATGCAATCTACGTTGCTCTTTTCATCCCTCATGGATTTGTTGATTGACAAGAGATAAATATGCCTCCAAAATACTCATCTCATCTCTCATTTCCAGTGAAACCCTTTAGGTCATATGATTTTTGTTTCTATGAATCTCTATTGCATCCCCATTGCACTTAGAAATTAACATGTTAAATTTTATTATTGTTGTCTGAGGTATGAGTCTTAGGTTTATGTGAATTTCTTCATGTCTCATAGCAAAGTGTAGATTCCCTTGAATCTGGCTCCTGCTGGGCATGAGTCTAGCTTTTCTTCTTTTCACAAGATAAATTTTAGCAGGAATATTTAACATACAATACCTCCAACTTTTCTCCCTTCCAATTAACCACTTACTTCTGCATTTTAGCTATACCCAAGTGGCAGGGGTTCCACCAGAGTGACCTCCTTTTGCTTCATGCCTTAGCATATTTTCAGTTCACATCTGACTTCACATAGTCTGGACCAGTGGTCTTTTATTTAAAATTCTTTCCTGTTTTGGTTTTGTGAACTCTCTCATTCTGTTTCACTCTTTTTACTATTGAATCCCCCTCAGTTTCTGTAAAGGTTATGTGAAGCCCAATCCTTATTAGTCTTAACAATAAAAACCTGGAGTCAGATATCAAGCGTGAAAAACTGAAAGATCAGAGAAGCAGAGTAGCCAGTCACCGGAGAGTTCTTACCTCTACAAAATCTCAGACCAAAAGTCACAAGACCCTGTCTCTAAGAATCCTCAGACTGAATGGGCCAAGATCCTGGCTCTACAGGCCTTATATTCCTGTCTCCACCTCTCTAGTGCTGGGATTAAATGCATGAGACTCCACCACCTGACTCGGTTTCTCTTTTAGACTGGTTCAATCTTCTGTAGCCCAGTGCGGCCTTGAACTCCTGATCTTCCTGTTTCCTCCTCCCAAGTGCTGGGATTAAAGGTGTGTGTCACCACTGCCTGGCCTCTATGGTTAACTAGTGGCTAGCTCCACCCTCTGACCTCCAGATAATCTTTATTTGTCAGCACACAAATAAAATATCATACATTTCTCCCTTTTTGTCTAAACAAAAAGTGAAGGTTTTAATTAACGTAGAAAAACTACTACAATAAGTCCAATCACTTCATATAAATATACACAGGCAATAATTACATTAACAATGTCTAGTCAATTAGCATTTGACAAATTCAGCAAAATTACTCCATGATCTATCCTATCTTGCTTAGTTCCAAGTGTTGTATCTAATTCACACTCTATTTTAACTTGCATTACCAACCTAAAACTTACACATTTTACACTTCTTTTGTGAGTGTCTTTTCTGAATTTGTTAAAAAAGAAAATTATATAGCTGTCTATCTTCAACCCCATCAAATACCTGAGAAGGATATAGTATTACCTGAGTGAACAGGAAGTGTAGTGCAAACAACTTCCAAAAATAAGAAATTACAGAAATAACTGGTTGACTGGACAGTCACCCAAGGTTCTGCTGCAACATTGGGGCATCCATCTTCAGCCTACAGGCCTAGAATGTCTAACAAACTTTTCTGTGAAGTAGAAATTTTGAAGGACTTTCCCACCTTGTCTTGGCAAAGTACTTCAGTCACTTTCCTTTCTGTCCTGCTTGTCCAATTTTAACAGCCTACTGTCTGCAGTCAAGGCAAGGGCAGTTTCTTGCCCAGTGACTAAGTTTTGCCACAAAGTGAGTAAACTCTATATGGAGTTTCTTTGATGCCCATCATCTTCTCTGAAGTAGATTGGTGCTGCCAAGAGCAAATACGTCTCATTGTCATAACCTGCCCCCCACACCAAAAAAGAACCTTATCTTGTTAAAGCATTAAGTGCCATATTCTGCAGATCTCTGAAATGTTTGAAGACCACTTGCCTATCTATCTAAAATATATCTCTGTTTTACCTTGGAAATATACCTAACATGACTACAAGTTTGATTGTAATAGGTGGCTAACTACTAACCTGCATTTCTTTATTATCCTAAATAGTTTGTAATAATAATTTTCAAGGACTAGAAATTTATATTACATTGTTAAATGAGCTGTATAGATACTATACCTTGAGCAAGAGTAGAAACATATATACGGTATGTTCTAACCAAAATAACCTTAAATTTGTATCAATATACAAAAATCCTTATTAATGTAAAATATTTAAAACTAGTAGTTGCTTCTTTGATTTAAAAGTAGATTCAATAATCTACCATTTTATCCTATAATTTCTGTAATATATATATATATATATATATATATATATATATATATATACAGTGTAACAAAAATAACCTCAAATTTGTTTCAATATACAAAAATCCAAGCCAATGTAAAATATTTTTGAAAGTATTTGCTTTTTTTGCTGTAAACGTACATTCAATAATCTACCTTTCTATCCTATGAGTATATCCCCCTTTTCCTTTTTAGAATGAGATCCCTGAATCTAATCTCCTTTGTTCAACTTTTCCTGACCATTACTAATAATATCTTGTAACCAACCACCCTAAGCAATGACAAGTATTCATAACCTACTGAATAACCAAAAGCCACCCACCCCACCTCTTGGGAATGTGGGGGTTGTGTTCCTAAAATTACTTCCTGCAGCCTGGGGGCAACAGAATCTTTAGGGGACCCTGAAAAAAATTGGTATAACTGTCAAGTCCTGGGAAAGCCAGCTGTAACATTTGTTGTCCAGTCTCTGTGTAATGGGAAAGTGCAGGGTTTGTCTCAAGTCCTGGCTAGAGTCGTCTGTGAGGCTGGATCATTTCAGCTAGCCACTTGAAATTCTCCTGAACAGTTTGTGGTCCAAAGCTGATCTTTTTTTTTTTGGGGGGGGGTGGATATTTCGAAACAGGGTTTCTCTGTGTAGTTTTGGTGCCTGTCCTGGATCTCACACTGTAGACCAGATTGGCCTCGAACTCAAAGAGATCAGCCTGACTCTGCCTCCCGAGTACTGGGATTAAAGGTGTGAGTACCACTGCTTGGCCCCAAAGCTGATCTTTAGGTGGTGTTTTTCAGCTTAGTGGCATTACCGTAGTTCAGGTGGAATAGTCATGGTGGGACCCCATCATCTTTTTGGAGACTTCAGAGATCACTGTTAGGAAAGTTTATTGTTCACTGTAGAAAATTTAAACATCATTACTATCAAAACAGAAAGTTTAAATCTTAAGATAGTACTAAACCTAAAGAAAATTTTTAGAGACTCAATATAAATTTGAAGGGTAAGATATTTGTGACAGTAATAGTCCTTTGATTTTGGTTTTCTTCTGTCCCATACCAGTGGCTCTTCTGATATGAAACAGAGACTCTGAATTTTCTTTTAACAACGTGCTTAGGTTTAGAGGAGAGAGCCATGCTCCAACTCCAAAACAAGTTTTAATTTTTGATTGAACTAGGACTACAAAAAGACCATTTGCACTATGTGTCTGTAGAGAACAGCAGAAACAAACATTTGAGAAGAATGATAAAATTTTATTCTGTTGGAAATGTTATATACCAATAGACTAATACACTCCTTTTCTTGGGAATTTTTCTCTGGATGATTCATCCTTTTTTCCTCAGATGTCTCATTTGTCCAGTGGGCTTCAAGTTCCTTAGATAGATGCCTTTATTCTTCTGAAAAAGTGCTCTCCAGGCAAGCTTTATTTGTCAGAACCCAAATAAAATATCATACAACAGTTGTGCGTGTGACTGTACAAGTTCTTTTTGGGAGTGAGTTTATGGGATGGTCTGCAAGTATCTACGTTTGTCTGTGCAACTGCACATGTACATACGTGCATGTGAATTCCAGAGGATGACCTGATGCTTCCTTCCTCAGGCACTGTCCACCTTTTTAGATTTTTTGTGTTTTGTTTTGTTTTGGGATGTGTGTGTATGCTCTGATCTCTTATTGGCCTGTATCTCACTAAGAAGGTAGTGGCCTCTGAACTCTAAGAATTTGCCTGTTTCCAACTCTCAAGAACTGGGATTACAGGCACACACCACCATGTTTTTTGTTTGTTTGTTTATTTAGTTGCTAATATTTTAACAAGTAAACTTGGACTGATTACTCTCAACAGTGAGGGTGAGTATTATTCCATCAGTTGAATGCTTTAACTAAAAATAGGGCTGATCTCTCCTGAGAAGATTCTGCTATCATCAACTCCTCTCTTTAGGGTGCTGGCCTTCCCTGCAGGCTTAAAATTTGTCTCTTGAAAACCACAATTCCAAAGTACACAGGCATGCACCCCCAGAGACTTGTATACACACCCTCACCTCAACAATAAATTATTTGCTTTTCCATTAGTTATGCCTCCTGAGTCTCTGTCATTCACCCCTTGATAGCTCATTAAAAATAGGACATTGCCAGATACCAAGCCTTTCCAAATACAAATGTCCAGACCATAATTTTATTTTGAATTTCTAATTTACATTTCTTAACCTAACAACTGAGGTCCACTGGAAAAGAGAGTTCTATAAATGAAATTGCGGTTTATCATCTCTTTTACATCCTATCCTTGGTCATAGAATTGTCTCTTTGTTAGGATAGTCACCATCACCTATTCTGGAAAACAAAGAAATCATTGATTCCTCTGAATGCCTACCTTTCCCCAGTTCATATCCACATAATTCTCTCTCCCAAGATTGGTATAGAAAAATCAGCCACTCAATCCTATTGTACATATACCAAATTCTATTATGCTCTCCCAACTTTTACTTTAATGTTCCTATTTCAGGTTCTGATTACATATAAATTAAATACAAATCCAAAATATGTCTTGTGTTCTCATCAGATCTTATCATCTTTGTTCCCATGTCTCACAATCCTTAAATACTTCCAATTATTCACAATCTCCAGAATGTGCTTCATTCTTTTGGAGAACTATGATTTTACACATAATCTTCATTGCTCCTGGAATTCATTTCTCTGTTGTCATTTTATTAATTAGTTTATTTATTTATGTTTTATGATTTATTAGTTCTTTGAGAATTTTGTACAACGTATTTTGCTCTTATTCACTCTGTCCCCCAATTACTTCCAGACCATCCCCCTTTTCCTACCCACTCAACTTTATGTTCTCTTTTAAAAATTCTTTAGCACTTCAAGTACAATTTGTTCAACCCATATATTCTTAGATGCATGGCCTTCCAACTGGAGTGATTTTTTTCATTCTTTATGATGCTACTAAAACAGCCGCCCTTTCCATTCTTACATAGATTGATGGCTCTGCATTAAATGCTGTTACTACATTCTCCTTCCTGCATCTAATGTTCATATGATTTCTACTTAAAACATTGTCTGTCTGCATCTCTGTTGCCTTGTAAGACTTTTAAGAGAAAATGAATCATTGTTTCCCCACTCTTCGAAGACAAGACATTCAAAGAAAGCTAATGGACTTCAGCATGTGAGTGAGCAGGGAAGCAAAATGTTTTACTTGAATTAGATGATTTTAGGAATGTGAAAAATACAAATATCTAGAACAGAACTACTTCTACAAGTCTTATATAACATTTTCTGTAAAATATGAAATATTAAATTTTTTTTAAAGAAAAACTTTAAAAACATGGAAATTGTAAAAGAGCTTTCTGAATTTTGTATGTAAAAAGAATTCAGGATTATATCTATGTATAAAATAGAGAGAAAAAAAGCAGGTTATGTACTGACCGCTTTGTGAACCCATAGCATGTATGAGGATGCATACAGCAAAGCCGGAAGTGTTAATCAAATCCATTTGCACAAGGAAAACAAACACAAACTTCTGCCATTCAACTGTGGTTTTTTTTCACTTATTCTGTTATTTTTCAATTGAAATTATTTGAACCAATCAGAACTTTTTAAAAATAAACTCAAGTTTTCTCCCTGAAAATACTGGATGGAGAATTGGATTATATCCTCAAGGATTTATTATCATTAGCTACAAGGATAGTCTCCTTTTAAAGATGCCTTGCATATCATGGTTCACTTAATTATTACAAATAGCTAAAACAGGAAAACTACTGTTATTTATATTTTGAAAATGGACAAAGAAAGTTCAGAAGACTTAGCATGGCTTCCTAATATTCAAGCAGCTAATGAATGATTCTTGCCTCATGTGTAGTTCTAAATTGGCATCTAAATGAACCAACATTCCCAGCCTTGATTGCTTTCCAGCCTAGTCCTCCGAATCTGTGCTATGGGGTTTTGGTGACAATTCAAATGCTTAGGTTAAGTTTGCTTTCCAACTGTGTTTTTGCTCTTTGGGATTTCTTGCCTCTGGACCAGCCTCTTTAAATTTCTGCCATCTTTTCAGACTCCCTCTTCTGTAATCTGACATCTCTATTCAGGGAGCTTCAAATTTGGGGTACCTGGGCTACACATGAATTAGAGAATGCCTCAGCAACCACACAGAAGTTTTCTTTTAAACAAAGTATTTGAGGGATAAATCTGCCCTCTACAACCCTTCCCAGTAGATAGAGTTCAAGGTCTGCCTAGAATTTTTTCCTTATCCATGCAGGCCATCTTGTCATCCCATTTCAGCAAAAATGGGAAGGCTACATTTTTCTACTATTGCAGCTATACCTTTGAGATAGTATGTTTGGTCAAACAACAAACATAGAAGCAACCAATTAACAAACGAACAAGTAAAACACACATACATACAGAGACAGAGACAGACTAAACAGCACCTTCTCTCTTCTCTTTCCATGGCTTCTTTTCAAATATACATTCCACATCAATTTCTTCCTATCTGATTTAAATACAGTTTGGCCATTTCTTTGGGGGGGACTTAAACTCCTGTTACCCATTCAAGCCAAGACAGTAGACCTTGCATACTTTTTTACCCAATTATCCAGGGGATTGGTAAGCCCGCTTGAGCAGATTCATATAAACTTCCAATTCTTACCTCATTCAGTGGCAAATTTTCAAGAATCTTTCAACTTCCCAGGGCCTTTAAATAGCAGTTAAAAAATCTATCCGAATTCCATGTATTTTATGAGAATGTTTGCATAACTATTTCCTTCTGATGCCATTTCTGCAGGTTCCCCAAATGTAGTTTTCTATTTAATAAAAAAGTACAATCCACTGAATGTATAGTAATTATGAATCACTATCTTTTTGAAGAGAGGAAGCACGAAAAGCCATTTTATGTTAACTTCAAATGGGCTCTCTTTCATGGGACCAAAGGTCATGAATTGAGACCTGGTTATCTTTCTGCGTTCAACGGCACATTCCTTAGAGTTAGGATGACTTTAGCCCACAGTCTGCCAGAGCCACCTCCATTCATGTCTGTTCCACTGTTAAATCCTGACAGCATTACTAATGCGTTCCCTTTACAGTCTCAAGAACATCCATCTAAACCCTGTAGTTTGCTAACTTTATAGATTTTACAGGTACAAAGGACCATATCAGATTAAGACTCACATTAATTGACGTAATTTTATCTTAAACCTCCAGAGACATAGTAGCCACATATGGTGACATCCTGAGGTACTGCAGTTTAGAGCTTCAACATATGAGTTTGAAGTTGATAACTCAGTCCATCGTGGACATAGAGAAAAGTCTATATCATAACATATCATTACAGTGGCAATAGTTACCAGGTAGCAGGGTCAATCAAAAGTGGCATTTGGTTTAATATTCAAAGACTGAGTTTAGATAAGTCAGATGTTGATGCCAGACTCCCTTAGCCCTAATGTGCCAACATAACAAGCTTAATTCCCATTCCTGAATCTGTAATTTACACAGCTGGACTTTTGCGGTCTGAAATCTATTATTTACCTAGACCCATGTTCATCAGACTTTGAGCCATTTTGAAGGTTTCTTTAAAAGGTAGAATCCAAATTGGACTGTGTATATAAAAGGGAGGGGGTCAGGACCAGCAAATCTTTAATTTTAAAATCTCTCCTGAAGATCCTCCTGCATTGTTCCCATCTGACGATAATCAAACTATAGTATTGACAGATGCCTATCACACTGGTCTTAAAGAAAAGAATAGTCAGTGACTTCAGGCAAAGTAAGAAATGTCTCCATTCAAATGTCACAGAATCAGGTTCTATGGAAGTTTGTTAGAAGACTAATGTGTATCTCAAGTCACATAAGAAATTCAACAGGAAATTTATTCACTATGGTAAGAGATAAGGTCAGGTCCCAAGGTATTCATATTTATTCTAAGAAGTTACATGCCAAGAAGTCCCTCCCCAGTGGAAAATTGATATGCTAAAGTTATCTAGATAAATATTTTCCAAAAAAGATTTTCTTAAACACATTATCCTTAGAACTTAGAAAACCACACTTGTTTTTTTCTTTCTATTTATACATCTTGAGTTTAAATGAACATTTTGGAGTTTCCTAAGTAACTATGACACTAGTGAAATCAGATTATTGTCTTATAACAAGTCACAAGAATGCAATAATGACATTGATTGAATGCCTGCCTTTGAAATGTTAGTATTTTTTTTCTTTAGTGAAATTGACCTTGTCACAAAGGATACTGCCAAATTCTATTCTTGTTATGATGAGTTATGGCTGTGAGATCATTAACATTTATGTAGAAAGGTAAATGTTTAAAGCCAGTGATTGTGACGCATGCATACAACTGTGGTTTAATGTGCATTATGAAGATCCAATAATTACTACTGAATTAGGTTCATAAATTTGAAAAGATGGAAAAGGACTACAGAATGAGACTACCTCACATTTTAAAAATTGAGTCTAATGTACTTTCTGACTAATTCATCCATGACAACCGAATTTGGCACAGGGTCGAACAAACACAGCTTCCATTGACATCCACAGAATTTGCGCATGAGTTACTGAGGTTAGAATTAAACCTTAAGGAAATAACTAAAGATTTTTTGGTGAGATATACTTGTGTGATTAAATAAAATCATTTTTATTGTCTTTGTTTTCTTGTTTTCAGGCTGTTTCTTATGAAGACAAATAGCGTAAGCACACTGAGGTTAATATTGCTTTTAAGCTATTTGTCTCCATTTGGGAACTAAATGCAAAGAAAAATGAGTGTTTTAACTCTCAGAAGATATCTTCAGTTAAATGTTCCCTAAATTCAGGATCTAGCACACTTTGCCAATTTCAGGGGAACAGGTATTAGTCACCCCAAAATATTTTTGAAAACAGTATTAAAATCCCTGTAGTAAGAAGATTGCCAGTTTGCCTTATTTATCATAAATTATTGTGCTACCTGCTTGCAGCTGCCAAAATAAGAGGCATATAACTCGATTTGGAAAAAAAATTAAAAAAAAAAACTAGTTGATGAATATTCCTGGAGGGAAAAAGTACACTCTGTTATATAGCCTTATTTGAAACATTAGAAACAATTTAAAAACCACTAATTGTGCTGACACTGGGTAACTATTTGAATTACTTTTGTGACAGCAGGTACAATGTTCACCTTGGAGGAGAGGAACTGTAGGAATCTGGCAGCATGTATTAGGTTCTGCTAGCATGTTGTATTAGTAATCCTAACTGATTCTTGAAGTTTCCCAATATACACGTAATGAACTCCAAATACATAGAGTTTAATAGACTTCTACCATTAAAAATAAAACATATTAAGTATGGGATTTCGTATGGGGCATTTTGCAACGCAATTGGATTTTGTTGTTTCTTTCCTACCCTGCTTCCTTCTCTTGGATCCCTTTCTTCCTCATGGACCTCCATCCTCAGCAGCATTTTTTCCATTTCAATGTCACATGTGTCCTTTTCCTCTTCTGTCCTCCGAATACCTCATTTATCTCTGGTGGTCTCCTATCTCTGTTGGTTCCCAGTAATAATGTCACACATATATCTAGAGTAGTGGTTCTCAACCTTCCTAATGCTTCAACCCTTTAAGACATTTCCTCGTGGTGTGGTGATCCCCAACCATACGATTATTTTCATTGCTACTTCATATCTGTAATTATGCTACTGTTACGTATCATAATGTAAATATCTGTGTTTTCCTATGGTCTTAAGCAACCCCTGTGAAAGAGTTGTTTAACTGCAGGGGTCGCAGTCCACAGGTTGAGAACAGCTGATCTAGACTGTGTATAAATAAAAATTATGTATGAGAGATTTAGAAGAATCTTAAGACTTTTTAGGTAATTAATTTGTTAGGTATTTCATTTTTAAAAATAGCATCATATTTGGTATTTAGTATGTTTCTAGTCTCATCAGAGGTATCTCCTCTGTATTAAATGTATTACAGGTATACTGGTGCATTAAAGAGTCATTTAGACACTATAACAATTGAGACTCAGATTCAAAAATCAGAAAAGCATGCTCAAAACATGGTTGGTAGAAGAGAATTTATACTCAACCCTATAGACAACAGAGTAAAGCTGGGAGTGAGAGAGGTGGCCTCTCCATGAATATCACACCAAGTGGTGATCCAATATCAAACAGTCAGCCTTGAAAATATACATCAAACTAACATTCTAGGGACTCAGCAGGATATATTTAGATATAAATATGTATATTCAAATGCATATGCATTCAATAATAATTAATAAAAAAGAGGATTGCATTTGAAGGATAGTGGGAGTAGTATATGAGAGAATTTGTAGGGAGGGAAGAGAAGTAATCAATAAATTACATTTAATTAAAAGTAATTACATTACAATCACAAAAACAACCAAAAAGGATGTATTAATTTAAAAAGGAACTCCAAGAAGTCTGTTAATAACTGTTTTATCTAGCTATACATTGAAGACGATTTTCTCTTGCCAGTTGGGTTTTTATCAGTGTTTGGAGGAAAAGGTGTTCCTGTAGTGCATTATTTAGCGATATTGTACTGTCCTAAACAGCACTTTGTATTTCAATCAGTTCAAGTAATAGAGAGGAAATCCCCTGGTCCCAAGTGTTCCTCCATGTTGGAAGCCACTTCCCCACTGCTGAGTTCCTCAAAACAGATGTAGGAAGAAAGGGGAGAAAAGTGAGCCTTTCTTTTCCCCACAAAACTACTGAGGCAGCAACCGGAGTATCAGCATCCAATGGGTCTCGGGATTGTCATCACTTTTATTTTGTAGCTTCAAACCATTGGATTTTTAGAAATAAAAATTTCAACTTCGCTTAAAAAAAAACAGTGAATTTTTAAATGTCTTTTTATTATTAAAGAGATTGGCCCAGTCTACAAACATTTCTTTTTCACTGAGGCAGAAAGCAATTTTCTGAGATCACTTAATGATTTCTTTACATCCACACAAACCACTGGGGTTGATTCATACTGTTGTCGAAATTCTATTCACACTCAATATTCATGTCCTGAGAATTTTCAAAGAACAAACATATTCATGGGAAATGTACCTCCTATATTGAGTAATGTATTCTGTCCTTAATAAGTTCTAATTTGAGTGTTGGGATAAAAGCCCAAAGTTTGTGTAATTTGACAATAGAACTACTTTTAAAGGTGCCCCTCTCTCTCTGTGGAGAGAGAACATTTGTGTGACAAAAAAAAACAAAACAAACAAACAAAAACAAACAAACCAAAAAGCATTATGTTCATCACCATAAGACACTGGTTCAAACTATTTGAACCAGTTATTACAAAGGTCTATTTCTGTTGTCAGAGAGGGTTAAATGTTGGACTTGTTCATTATTTGGTTACCCTGTTTCTACTGGGGGCATTTTTATTGCAAAATATGCAAGATTATTTCACAATGAATGGTACTAAAAGTCTGTGAAAAGCTACCTGTACCTCTATTCCCAAATTCTGTGTGTCACCTCACCAGCCTTGGTTCTTTGTATTTGCAAAGTGAGACAGTGTTAGTTGTGATAAATCTACTTATACAATCATTTCAGGTGAGGCCGGATTATAAGCAAGTAGCAGCTTTCTGGGTTTCTCAAAGGAATAAAAGCTAGGCTTGAATATAACCAAGTAAACTCTTCCCCCATTGTAAGTGGCCTTTTAAAAAAGAAATACTTTAGGAATCTATTCAGGAATATTTATTGCTTTTCAGAAAGAAAGAGTACAAAGGAGGAGCTTGGATGCCTGAAATTGCTGGCATGGGTTTGTGAATTCTCTCAATAAGGTTCTCAGCGCTTGAAGATGTTTAAAATACACTACTTTCCATCACTTATGGATTTTACCCTTTTGAATTATTTCACAGTGTTCTGCACTCTAAAACGTAATTTCCCCTTATCCATCTACTGTAAATGAATTTCTAAATGGTCTTATTAAATAAAAAACACAGAACCAAATATAGGGGGGAAAGCCTTAGAGAGATCAGGGAAATAGGGAAAGCCACCAGCCAACCTTACCTCACCAACTCTGCAGCTTCCAAATGCGAGCTACTTCCTGTCTACAATGCATATATGCCTTGCGGTTCTGCCATCTGATTTGCTCTCTCTGTCCAGCTACATCACTTCCTCTTCCTACACAGCTTTGTCACTTTCTGTCTCTGTCTGTACAGACCTCTAAACCTCCATGGTTTACTAGTGTTGAAATTAAGGCGTGTTCCACCACACCTGGCTCTGTTTCCACTGTGGCCTTGAACACACAGAGATTCTGCCTGCTAAGTGATAGGATTAAGGGTGTGTGCTACCACTGCCTGACTTCTTTGTTTACTTACAATGGCTGGCTCTGATCTCCAGGCAAGCTTTATTTATTAAGACACAAATAAAATATCACCACATTTCAGCACAAATAAAATATCACCACAATCTACTACATAACTTGGACTTCAGGCTTGCAGGTACAGCCTTTCTCTTTCCTCTCTGTAGACCCCAATTGGATAGCACATTCCATGCTTAGAATTTTATACATGGAATTTACAAATGGTTAAATTCCTAATATTGATTGGTCATTTGAAACATAAATCTCATGCCTAGATTCATCCCTAGTTCTTCTCTCTTCCCAGAAGTCCTGTTTATTCTTTCCTGCCTAGCTATTGGCCGTTCAACTTTTTATTAAACCAATCACAGTGACACATCTTCACACCATATAAACAAATATCCCAAAACAGATACCTGTGGTCTGAAATTGAGATTTAAATTTCAAATGACCAATCAATATTGGTTTTAAGAAAATGGCCAGGGTGATGGCATAGGCACTCCAATGTACCCCATCCATCCCCTTAATAAGGATCCTGTTGGTATTAGTTGGAGTTCCCTGTGCTTTGGAACTTCCTTCCCAAGTCCTCTTTAGTATTTCCACAACTCTATAGTGCCTTCTTTCCTACACACACACACACACACACACACACACACACACACACACACACACACACACAGAGGGGCGGGGGCAGGAGATATGTTTTCCAGTCTTCTGAGGGAAGCAAAATGCTCCCTGAATCCACAGACATACACGTTTCCAGCTTTATCTACTCCCACTCTTCTTCCAAGGGAATATGAGTGGCGCCATTTTTGTCCCCTGAATTGCATTCTCTCCTGCCTTGTCAGGAAACATGACTTTCAGTTCACTCAGCCCATGTTTTCAGTGCTTCTCCCAGCTACAGACCCCTCACTGGTTTTCAAACATGCTGAAAAACATTCCTCAGGGGTTAGCGAGATGTCTCAGAGGATCAAGGCACTGGATGCCAAGCTGGATGGCCTGAGTCCAATCCTTGAATACACTTCAGAGTGGATCTACAGATTGTACTAAAAAAAATTAGGGTTAGCCGGGCAGCGGTGGCACATGCCTTTAATCCCAGCACTCGGGAGGCAGAGACAGGCAGATCTCTGTGAGTTCGAGGCCAGCCTGGTTTACAGAGTGAGATCCAGGACAGGCACCAAAACTACACAGAGAAACCCTGTCTCAAAAAAACAAAAACAAACAAACAAACAAACAAAAATAGAAAGAAAGAAATTTAGGATTCCCGGGGGAAAGTACTGAACTCATTCTTCCCACCTTTTCTCCAGTAGTAATTACAACTAATTGTCTAGCAATTGAGTTATTTTTCTTCAGCTTTTACTATAAATTATGTTCATGAAAGTTAAAGAAGAAACATGAACATACTGTGGGCTTACAAATCCAAGGCTGTGGCTTGCTCAGTGTTGCAGGGCCTTTCATTGAACGTGCTGAAGAATGGAGTCATGTGTGAGTTTGTACACCCTATGCATTACGATTAAAGGAGAGGAGTAGACCATATGAAGAAGGAACTAGAGTTTGGGTTATGAGCCAAGGCATAGTGCCTGAGGCAGCTAGGAACTGGAAGAGAAGGGAGAGAACAGGGTCACCTCGTGCTTCCACGTCTGCCCTCCCACATGGAGAATAGTCAGTTCCTGCTTTTAAAAGCAGTGTATGAAAATTTCATACATGTATAAAATGTACCTTGCTGATCTCCATGCCTTCCTCTCTCCTACAACTCTCCCTCAACATTCCCACCAATGAGTATATCTCCCCCCAAAAGCCCTTCCTGCTGCTCACTGTGGCCTGAAGACTCAGGTAGGAAATTTCCTGCTTCATCCTTTGGGACTTTTTTAGAGTGCTGTCCAAATCCCTGTCCAGCCCCTGGCCTAGGACCCTGTGACTCCACTTCTCCATCCATCTCCTCTAGGGAGTTGCCCAAAGGCTATCCCAGTGCTAGCTGATACTCTTGCCTTTCTCAGACTCCCCCAAATCCTTGCCTCACCAGGAGGGATGCTCCAGACACCCCTAGGAAACCCTGGTAGCAAGCCTGTGCCTCCTCCTCTAGTCTGCCAGCAATTCAGGAATTCCCGAGTGCCCCTGTCAGACTGAGGCACTGTATCCTTTTGTCTGTTCTCTTCCCATTCATACTGCCCAGAACCTTTTGACTTGATTTTAAGCTACTGGGGAAAAAAAAACAAAAAACAAACAAACAAACAAACAAAACACTAGACTAAGATCTTTCTAGGGAATAGTTTAGTGGTTATAATACAAAACAATGTTTCCCCATCTCCGACTTTCATCAACTTTGATTTACCTTAAAAATTGAAGGAGATAAATCAAAACTGAGTAGATCTTCTGTTTACTTCTAGTACATGAGCATTGCACTTGACCTTTCCGTGTGATTTAGGTATGTGTTCATATTTGTAGGATTGAAAAGATATTATGTGGTATAACTTCCATTGTTCATTGGACTAACTTAAATATGTTCCACGTTTGCTTAAATCCGTCTTCCTATTATTCGCTCATCTCTCTTCTTAATTTATTATTTTCTCTAATTCATGAATTGTGTTCTTTTATTTTTTTTTCATTTTTGCTCATACTGTAGAGCCTATCTCATTTTTTTTCTAACTCCATGGAGATCTGCTTAACCAGTCTTTGGCATTTAACTTGATTTACAAAGGGGCGACAACTTATCCAAACACAGTCTTATGATAATCTCTGCATTAGCCCATCCTGTTAATTTCTGCTTTCCTAATCTTTGCTCCTTAAGGCTAACTTATACATGAAAGTGGATCAACAGAAATACAGAAAAGCCTTCAATAAAAATGATGATATGTATTCTATACAAAATATGGCCATAGATTCACAAAACAGTGTATTTGCATGGTAAACATTTGAAGCTGTCTGGCCTAGATCTCTCATGTTTAGATAATTTAAGACTCAGGGGTAATTCAATGATTTTTATGGGGCTATACACAGTAGTAGTACTAAGCATCCAGGTACTGCAAATTCAAGTTTAACTACATTACTAGCTGTCTAGACATTCTAAACATATTCATATTCATTAAAGTATTAATTTATATGGTGGCTGTAAAAGTGGCAAGGATGTTTTATGACTTGAAAATATCTGTCCACAAAAGATCGAGACATGTAATGGAATCATGTCCCCTTACTGGATTAGAAGCAGTGGACTTATATGTCCATAATTGCGGTGTTGGGATTCAAATGGTTTTAACAAGTCTGAGCAGCTCAATAGGTCAGGACAGGAGGCACAGAGCTCACTGTACTTCACTAGCCTCAACTGCACAGAGGGCTGCCCTCAGCTGTTCTAAACAAGATCCTCCTTGGTGGCCACTTACATCTGCCCTGGCCCAGATGCAATGCTAATGGCAGGTGAGCTTGGAATGTTTTCTAAAGGCTGAGGGGGGCTGCATCACTGGACTCAGCAAGGAAGTCATTTCTGTTTTCATATATGCTCCTGATCAACTCATCAAAACAGAAAACTTGATATAGACCAATTTTCTGATCTTTGTGAAAACATAGGCATTTACCTTCTGGCTGGTTGAGGCACACTCTAACCTTTGAAACTGCAGTATGAATACAGTCGGGCAAAAAAAAAATGAGAGAGAAACCTTGCCTTTCTCAGTCATAGACGACAAAGGATTGCAGGCAGTTTATTCAGTTCTGTTAAAAAGATCACTGAACTACTAGCTTGCTCAGACTTCCATGGAAACCTGAGGTTTTGGTCATCCATTCATTCTGCTCCTCTTATCTGTGCCTTTGGAGAGTAGAGCTCACAAGCTTGGGGGTTTTCTATTCATTATTTTTATTTGTATTTAGCTCAACACTTCAAGAGCTCAACATGAATACAAGGGCAAAGCGTGTTGTCAGTAATGATTCAACTCAAGTGAAATGGTTAATATAGCTGTTATGTCAAATAGTACTTTGATTTAATTGTAGTGGCAAACTTTCTGGAAGATGATTGCAATCCGGAAGATAATACATATTTGCATTTATAATAACAGAGGAGCAATTTTTAATCAGTTCAGATTCATTCAAATGTGAACAGAATTGATAAAAATAAAGGCTGTTTATAAAGTATTCATATTGCATTAAAAGTGTATTAGCTTTGACTGAACATGTAACAGAGGAAAAGGGAAAAAGGAAAAACATGACACAGAGCCACACTTTGTTGAGTTTTCATGTTTCCATTGATTTTTGATATTTTTAAGTGATCTTATTTAGGGCATGTCATGTAAGGATTCTGTTGTTGCCGACCCTTCCTTGGTAGGAGCAGACTGTAGAAATACTTGATGATGTTTATTGCATTGCTAATTGTGTGAAATTGGCATAGCATGTATCCCAACACAAGGGAAAAAAACTCAATACTATTGACCACAATTACACAAAACAGTATGCCATGACAACAGCGATGGCGTCTAGTGATTTCTCCTTATTAACCCACTCGTTCTTCCCAACAAGTGATTTAGGCGGGCTCTGTTATTTCCCTATGAGACAGATTAGTCTCTAGAAGTAGTTAGCGAGGTGAGGACTTGGAGGTCCAATCATAGAAAGCAAGGGAAGAATACCCATGAGATTCAATATATTTAGCGAGGCTGATATTCATATTGCTACAAATTGTTTGTTGGTATCCTAGACTCTTTGGAAAACAAAGCCTGCATTGTTTAGCATATAATTTGAAAGGTAATACTTCCCTAGGTATTTATGTCCTTCCATTGCCCCTCCCTTTCTTCCTTTCATTTCCTCTCTCTTATTTTTTAGTGCATGGCGGTTAGGATATTACTTTGTAGCTCAGGATGGCCTGGAATTTGTGATTCCCTGCCTTCACCTCCCAAGCGGCTGGAATTACAGGTGTGTACCACCATAACTAGCTTTTCTAGGTATTTCACACAAAGACCAAGAAGAATGCTGTAACAAATGCATAAGCTCAGCCTTCCAGGACTCAGCGACTATTTGCTGAGTGAATTGTTCTATAGTTCTAAAGATTATGATGAAGAGCTCAAAACCATGTTCCCTCTAACTCCTATAGGCAGCTCTTTGTCATTTCTACCTCCAGAAGCTTATCAGCATCTCTTGGCCTGAAGATGCATCTTTCACATCTCTACTTCTCTTGCCACATAATATTCTCCTTAAGTTATGTGTCCAATTTTCTTTTCATTACTGACAACAGTCATTGGACTTAAGAACCTACCCTGAATCAGAGCTAACTAACAAACTCAGACTAGCATAGCCTTGTTTCTAAATAAGTTTTATTTACAGTTTCGGTGTCAACATGAGATTTGGTAGTGTCCGTGAACCTAACATGGGAATATGGTTTAGGAGGCAGAACTGAATAAGCAAATATGAAAGGATAGCATAGCATCACCAAGGCTATAACCAGAGACCCCAACTAGAACCCAACCTGTATAGCGATAAATCCAAGGGTGTCTGCTTAAGGGGTATAAAGAATTTATTAGGACATAAATTGGAGAAGACAACTCACTAAACAAAATAGGCAAATCATCGCTGGGTCCTGGAAGGCTGAGGTCCTGTCCCACACTGTGTCCTACTGCCTGAGTCAGTCTGCACCATCTATGTGCCTCTCCAGTCTTAAGGGTAGGCCAAAGGCCATTCCTCAGGGACTGGTACTTCAAGGTCATAGGTAGAACAGGTATCCACTACATCTTTAGGGACTGGTACTTCAAGATCATAGGTAGAACAGATATCCACTACAAACCTGTCATGACAGAAGTCAGTCACAAACACCAAGATATGGTAACCTCTTCAGAGTTCCCCAACTAGTAACAGTTTCATATCATTGGACCTGTTTACCTTGGGGTTTCCTGTGTGGATCTGCCATTTTTTTGGGACATAGTGCCTTTCTGTCAGTGCTTTTGTATGTAGATGCCTTAATTCACATCACATCACAGTTTATTTTACCTCATTGTGTCTGATCTTGATGCCATTTTGAAGCTCAGTAGAAAACATATCAAAATTCTGTTGGTTATAGAACATAAGGCCTTGTTGCCCAGCCCAGCTTGGCTTTCCTATTGCATGTAAAGCTAACATTCTTAGAGATGTCAGCAAACATTTTCTGTAAAGAGACAGCAAATATTTGACTATAATAATTATTCATCTACAATACAATCACTTATCTACACTGTTGCATTGCAAAAACAGCCATAGACATATTAGCAAATGAATGTGGGGATGGTTTAATAAATTTTTATTTTAAAAAAGGATGCAATCTGGATTTGGCTCAAAAATTATAGTTGGCCTATACTTCATCAAGAGAAGCACACTAGCAACAGTCTCTATGATTTCTTTCTACAGCAGATAAATCTATTCACTTTAGTAAGAACAAGATTTTAAAGTGAACATTTTTTAATTGGAGATTGTATTCATTGATTGTGAGCACTAACTTGGAACCTAGATTAAGAAGAAATGTCACTACACCAGTCTGTGATAAGTAATTTACATATTTACATGACTTATTTCAATTAATCTTTCAATGAGCCATGAAGTAGATGTGATTATCTCTGCGTCACATATAAAGAGAATCCAACCAAGTTATGTAAATGTGTCTAGGTTCATTCAGGGAGTAATGATAGAATTCAATTCTTTTCATATATCCAAGTCCATATGTGTTATCATGGCAGTATGGCTTTTGATACATGCATTTTTAGACTTCTCCTGCCTTATGTTCTATGGCCATCAGAATTCTAAAATTAAATTCAAAGCATGGTATTAAACCTCCATTCTGTGCATATGTAACATATGCACCAAGTAAACTGGATGATATTTGGGTCAATGCCAGAAGAAAATTTTGGATTATCCAGCTAATAGGTTCTAAGGATGTCAGATATGACATGAAATTTGTTATTTGAACTTCATCATTTTCAGACTTCAAATAGAAGCATACAAATCTACATTAAGGGATGTATAAGCTAATGTCAGTAAGAGGATAGGGAAGCACAAGGGCAAATACAGACAATGAACTCTAAATTATAATACTGGAACATGAACAACCCTAAACAAACATATATTTCCTACAGGATACTAAAGAAGTTTCTATTTAAGACCATGTGACACAAACACCTGTCTTTCATCCCATTTAAATGGTTACTTTGCAAGCTGTTATTTGTAGTTATCATTCTTTTTAAAAAATATTTTTATTTTATAATTAATTTAATTTTACATATCAGCCATGGATTCCCCTGTCCTCCCTCCTCCCACCCCCCAGCCTTCCCCCCCACAATCCATCCCCCATTCCCACCTTCTCCAAGGCAAGGTCTCCCCTGGGGAGTCAGCTCAGCCTGGCAGACTCAGCCGAGGGAGGTCCAGTACCCTCCTCTCTACACCCAGGCTGAGCAAAGTGTCTCAGCATAGGCCCTAGGTTCCAAAAAGCCAGCTCATGCACCAAGGACACGTCCTGGTCCCACTGCCTGGGAGCCTCCCAAACAGTTCAAGCTAATCAACTGTCTCAGTTATCCAAAGGGCCTGGTCCAGTTCCATGGGGGCTCCTCAGCCATTGGTTCACAGTTCATGTGTTTCTGCTAGTTTGGTTATTTGTCCCTGTGCTTTTTCCAATCATGGCCTCGATATCTCTTGCTCATATAATCCCTCCTCTCTCTTGCCGATTGGACTCCTGGAGCTCCACCTGGGGCTTGGCCGTGGATCTCTGCATCTGCTTCCATCAGTCACTGGATGAGAGTTCTATTATGACAGTTAGGGTGTTCGGCCATCCAATCACCAGAGTAGGTCAGCTCAGGCAGTCTCTCGACCATTGCTAGTAGTCTATAGTGGAAGTATCTTGACATTTAAGGAATTGCTCTACATCCTTAATCATCAGAGAAATACAAATCAAAATGACTCTGAAATATCATCTCTTACACCCGTCAGAATGGCTAAGATCAAAAAGACTGAAGACAGCTTATGTTGGAGAGGATGTGGAGCAAGGGGAACACTCCTACACTGTTGGTAGGAATGCAGATTTGTACAGCCACTTTGGAAATCAATATGGCACTTTCTTAGCAAATTGGGAATCAACCTCCCTCAAGACCCAGCTATACCACTATTGGGCATATACCCAAGGAATTCTCAGTCATACCACAAGGGCACATGCTCAGCTATGTTCATAGCAGCATTGTTTGTAATAGCCAGAACCTGGAAACAACCTAGATGCCCTTCAACTGAAGACTGGATAAATAAGATGTGGTACATATACACAATGGAGTACTACTCAGCAGAGAAAAACAATGACATCATGAGGTTTGCAGGCAAATGGATAGAATTAGAAAATATCATCCTGAGTGAGGTAACCCAGACTCAGAAAGAAAAGCATCATATGTATTCACTCATAAGTGGATGCTAGATGTAAAGCAAAGAATAACCAGACTGCAACTCACAACTCCAGGGAGGCTACCTAGTAAAGAGGACACTAAGAAAGACACAGGGATCACCCAGTGACAGAGAAATGGATGAGATCTACATGGGCAAACTGGGGATGAGGTGGGGGTAATGGAGGGCAAAGTTCGGGGGAAAGAGAGCTTAGTGGAGCAGGAGATCCCAGATGGATCAGGAACAGAGTGAGAGAACAAGGAAAGAGATGTCATGATAAATGAAGACCCCATGGGAATAGGAAGAAGCAGAGTGCTATAGAGGTCCCCAAAAATCCACAAAGATACCTCCACTATAGACTACTGGCAATGGTCGATAGAGTGTAGTTATCATTCTTATAGATTGCTTTCAAGATGTTCAAAGGGGCATAAATGGGTAGACAGTGGAGAAATATCTTTAAAACATGCTATCCAGACACAAGGACATACATTCAGGTCTCTAGCACCCACATACAAAGCCAGGCATGATAGTGAGGATCTTTAATCCCAGTGCTTGAGGGACAGGGGCAGACAGGTCCCTGAAGCTCACTGGACAGCCAGTCAATTTGTAATCACCAGATTCAATGAGATAGCCTGTCTCAGAAGTTTTGGTGATGAGTTACTGAGGTGGACACCAAATGTAGACTCCAGGCTTCTACTTATACAAATGTACACACACAAACACACAATAGGAAATTGCATTGAAGATGAATTTTCTTTAATCATTCCTAGTATCTCTTAGGCTTGTGAACAGACATGGTCCAAAAAACTCATGCTCTATTACGGGTTACTATGTATCTGTATGTATTATGATTTTGCCCCTTAATTCTCTCTTTTTAATGACCAGTGATGGGGCTGGAGACACATGGCTCAGCAGATCAGACCACTTCGTGCTCCTATAGAGGGACTGATTTTGTCTCCTAACACCTATATCTGGTAGCTCACAACAGTCTCTAATCCGAGCTCCAGGAAATCCACTGTCCTCCTATGCATAGACTTCACATAGACATGCATGTCTCTAACATAATTAAATCTTTAAAGAAAAAAACTTCAATGTTTGAAGTAACTGAATAAACACCCCTGTGGGGTCAAAATTGTGAATTTATAACTTAGTGGGTTTTATCTACTTCAAACAGGGAATTCAATAGGTTCTAAACAAGTTAGTATGATGATAGACACAGTCAGCATGCAACCTGAAGGAGAGACCAGATTTTGATAAGTTGTGACACGCTATTTCCTGATTTACTGCACAGGCATAATTTTCACTTAGCCTTGGTGAATTCTGAAAAAAAAAATAATAAAACGGATGTCTATTTTAGTCAGGAAAACTTTCCACAGCCTACATGGCATTTAATGTTGGCTCTGCATGTTTTGCTAAGAAACTAACCAACTATTTGCATTTGAAAAGATGTATTGATTTTGGCTCTTCATAATACCTTATCATAGGAGGTGTGTACAGCTAGAGCTCATATCTGTCTGAGCGGGATACTTCTTAAAGAAGCACTCTTCAATGAAATGCACTCACCCTCCTTGTTGGGGTGTGAGGGCTTCCCATGACATCTCCCGTAAATCTGAGGGGTGTCATTGCCAGTTCAGATCTTCCAGGAGACAGATGACAAAGTGGAATTGAAGATGTTTAAAATTTATTGAATAAAACATCTGCAAAAGATAAGCAAAGAGGAAAGAAAGAGTAAGCAAGGAGGCCACATGCAAGTCGGACAACTGTGTAAGGAAGAATGGGGAGGAGAACTGGGGAGGAGAAGCATCTATGGAAGAACAGATCTGAGATAGCCTCCTAAGGAACAGGGAGTGCCAGGCGCCTCTAGAATGCACCCACCAGCCCTTTGTGCTCCAGTGTGGTCAGGCATTGGCTGTGAGTCCCCCAGTGTTAGCAAGATAGTGACCACTGAGACTTTAGCAGGTGGAAGACGTTAGCTATACTCCTTGCAGCCTGAGCCCTTGTGAGCACAGATGAGTGGGATGCAGCTCCTTGCTTACTCTGGCTGTACCAGGTTTTCAGTCCTTTAGGAATGCCTCTGACTGCAATATAGGAATGTGAAATTGTCGCAAATGTAGAAAACAGGAGAAAGTCCAGGTAACCAAAATTATCGATAAATGTCCACCATGCAACTTCATGCACAAAATCAAAGCAGGGAACTAGTAGGTTCAACTAGATGGAAGCTAAATGTTTATGTTGTGGAAGAAAAGGAAGTGTCTTTGGGTCCTCTGATGCTTAGCAAACCTTTGGATGCCAGAGGCGCTTCATATGTTTCTTGTTTTTTGTTTGTTTTCTTAATGAAAGGCCAATCATGGTACTTCTCAATCAAACCTTCAGAAGGCTACTTCCCACGGATCTAGTTTTGCCTTGTTTAAACAATTACCAGCCCATCAAATATATATTTATACCAAATTTCATCAACACCACTAAGTACATAATTATAGAACTTAAGTGTAATGTTGGCTATAAAGGCTGTAGTAACCCCCATCGTCACTAATTCTTCCTCCTTATATGGTAGTGAAGGTGCTGTAGTAGACACCTGCTCTCCTTGAACTTGTTCCATGCACTGACATTGAGAGGGGGTTGGGATGTGCTGATTACTGCAGCATTAGAGTTCTTGAGTCAAGAGAACAAAGCTTGGGCCAGGACATCTGGGGACTGGGGGTTCCTGCCTACAGTCACTGTGGTTTCTCCAGTTGTGAGCTCTTGGGCCACACCTGATGCTTCATGTTCAGGGTTGAGGAAGAGGATCATACTGAGACCACATTGGCACTGGTCATACACTCTGCCTTACTGAGGGGGCCAGGACAACTGGAATGTGGGAGTTATGTCCCATATCATGACAACCAGGATACTGTCCTAACAGCCCAATGCTCAGGTTGTATGGCATCCAGCTCCAACCACCTGCAACCTTCTACCTGAGGTCACGTTCTGGTCCTGCATTATCACTGGTCGCATCAAATCATTAGTATGGACAAAGCTCTTCCTGTAGAAGGGGCATTAAGCTATGCAGCATCCTTCCTGTCGAAATCCATGGGATGCCCAGCTAGCTCATGCTTAAAGAGATGCTTTCTACAAGTGCCACACACCGTAGTGCTCCCAGACAAGCTTCAAAAATTGCTAATTTTTTTTCCATTGCAGAGAAGACTTTGAAATGGAGGTGAGTGGTGGAGACTTGAACTGGTGTTAGGTGACAGGAGGGTATTCATCATAGGGCTCAGATGTTTTGATATTACATCCAGCCTGGGCCTTCCCTTTTCTGTAGGGGTGGGAGGATTGCTGGTCCTCTCTCTCCACTGGCCCAGATTGAAAGTTGTCTTCACCCCTGGGTTCAATTCTCAACCCTGAAAAGAGAAAGGCCTCTGAATTTCAGAACAGCACGTGTTTTAACACTTTTAGATAAAGACCTAAATAAAGTGGTATGCTTTCGTTGAAAAAAGAAAGAAAGAAAGAAAGGAGTACATAAGATAAAAAATAAAGTGAAACAACTGTATAAGGTTCACTGGGTTCTGCAGCCATAGCTCAGAAGGGCAGGTCGGTCTCAATTCTGCTTGCTTCTCCCCAAATCCTTTTTTCAAAGAAAGGATTTTCACATAATTTAACCTAGAGGGCTGCACTTACATTTTCTGCAATATCAGAAAATTAGATCCTGCTTTGTTCTGACTGAAGACCGCACATGTCTGCAGAAGAGCTACTGGGGAAGCCTTCTGAAGCAGGTTAAATGTCTGATGTATCTGCAAAGATTTCTCAAAAGATCGCAGGCCTCCTTGAAACAGATACCTACACGTGTATTTTCTGCTTGATTCTCCCACGGAGAAAAGCAGGTCCATTTTGTTTTGGGATATGTTTTGATTCTTCAAATGAAATAAAAAAAAAAAATGCTTTCAGTGTGTACTTCCACAACATAGAGGCAAAACAAAATGAAAATGGGAAATTGGAGGGAATGACTCAGCCATTAAGAGCATTTCCTGTTCTTGCAGAGGACCTGGGTTCAGTTCCCAGTGTCCACATGGCAGCTCACAATGTGTAACTCCAATTCTAGGGTATCTGACACCCTCTTCTGACCTTTATGAGCATCAGGCAAACAAGTGGTGTACATACATGCAGATAAACAAAAACTCACACACATAAATTAAAATAAATGAATAAACTGAGATGTAGCTAGAGTCTCTGTCACTCGCCAGTCCCATAGCTGCTCAGACCCAGCCAAGTAAACACAGAGACTTATATTGCTTACAGACTGTATGGCCGTGCCAGGCTTCTAGCTATCTAATTCTTATATCTTAAATTAATCCATTTTTATAAATCTATACCTTGCCACATGGCTCGTGGCTTACCAGCGTCTTCACATGCTGCTTGTCATGGCACCGGATGGCAGTGTCTCCCTTTCCCTTCCTGTTACCTTAATTCTCCTCTTTGTTAGTCCCGCCTATACTTCCTGCCTGGCCACTGGCCAATCAGTGTTTTATTTATTGACCAATCAGAGCAACAGATTTGACATACAGACCATCCCACAGCACTGAGATGCAATAACAGAAAGTTTATTTAAAGAATTTTTAAAGAAATTTATTTAGTGCTAATAGAATATTCAAATCACTACTGGCAGTGACCTTGAATGATATCTATTTCTATGATATCTATCTATCTATCCATCCATCCATCCATCTATCTCTCTATCCATATTTACGTTAAGAAATTTCCTTGTACATATCTAATAATTTCTGTGGCATAATCCAGCAATTGACTTTAAGTTTCAAAATACAAGTATTTTTCATTACAGTTACATTTATTTTTATTGTACATGAGTCATTACTGAGGCGCTAAAATCAGCATTTTGTTTTGTTTGTTTTTCTTTGTTTGTTTCTTGGCTCAATGGGCTATTTTCATAGTAAGTTTAAGATATCAACCAAAAGACGCATTTCTCTTTTCAAAGTTTTGAGTCCCTGCATTCACAGCCCAGCCCCCGAGGTCCTTGAAGGTCTCTTCTTCCCATTTTAAACACATTTTAGAAAACAAAAGCCAGGATCTGTGAGTAGAGCACAGTAGCAGAATTCATGAAGATCTGAGTTCATCTCTAGTACTACCAAAAACAAACAAACAAAAAAGAATCCTGTTGGACATTCTCATCTCTATCATTTATCTTCTCTGCTGTGGATATCGCTCTAAATAAATAAAGCACTGATTGGCCAGTGACCAGGCAGGAAGTATAGGCGGGACAAGGAGAGAGGAGAATTGAGGAAGGAGGAAGGAAAAGGGACCGGCTGGAGCCGCCGGCCGCCAGGACAAGGAAGATGTAAAGTACCGGTAAGCCAAAGTAAAGATTAATAGAAATGGGCTGAATATAAGAGTGAGAGCTAGACAATGATAGGCCTGAGCTAATGGCCAAGCAGTTTAAATAATGTAAGAGTCTGTGTGCTTATTTTATAAGTGGGCTCCGGGACTGGCGGGACTTGGTGGTGGGAGCTGGAGAAAAATTCTCCAGCTACACTTCTCTTTGCTAAATAACACTCCAAATGAATGCAAATTCCTCATTGCCTGCCTCCCTGCCCGCCCCCCCCCCCCCCCCCCGCCCACCATGTGTGAGTGGGAAGAGCCCCTTCTCACACACAGAGGCCGGAGGAAGACATAGGATGTCCTACACTGTCATTACTGACTTATTCCCTCAAGACTGGACATCTCACTGAGACTAGCATTAGATTAGCAGCCAGCAAGCAACAGAGATCTTCTTGCCTTTGTCCTCTGACAGTTCTGGGGTTACAGGTACACATGGCTATGCGCACCTTCTAAGGGAAGGCTGGGGATTTGAACACAGCTCCTCATGCATGCAGAGAAAGTTCTCTTGCTTTCATGCCCTTCTCCCCAAACCCATGATCTGCATTTCTCAAACAGTTTTTCTGTAAGCCCTTGCTGTCATGTTTCCTTCTTAAGCAAATAGAAACTGAACAAAAACAGAACAAAACCAAAATGCCCTTATCTTCATCCTCATGTTTCTCTCTTCAAAAACTTCAAATGGCCTCTGGGGACGCCAGAATGATTTTTTTTTTTTTTTGCCTCCTTTTTAACACTCCTATACCTGTCTCAATTTCTATGTTTGAATGCATTCTACTAAAATCATAACTTTGTGCTCAGAATAACTGAACAAAATGTCTCATCCCATGTGCTCAGTCACATCAATGTCATATTTTCATTACTGATAACAGCACATTACCAAAGATCCAAGCTTGGATTATTGGTGGATGGGAGGTCATCACCAGAAATGTATGTAGAAAGCCGAAAGCATCCCATAAACAAAGCACTCTTTAAAAACCACTTCTGCATATATACATTTTTACCACTGATTCAATAGGTGCATGCGAAAAAAGTTCAACAACATTTTTTTCATATTTGTCACCAAATATTGTATTTTAGACACTAGAGAGGAATTATTAACATTAATATACACCTTCTCTGATAAGGATTGAACATGGCATCTATAAAGTTGTTCTCAAAGACTAACTGTAACAAGATCTACTTATCTAAAACCTACCTTTTCATCTTTGGTACATGGAACTGATAATTCAGCCCTGTTTTGTCTGTTTGCTTGTTTTCAAAAAGCATGTAAATCGCTTTCCTCTTTATTTTTATTTTTTTTTTCCTAATTAACAAAGAGACTTTGAACCTCCTTGTTTCTTATTTGTTTATAGCCTCAATAGTTTGGTACCAAGGGGATCTTCAAATTGTGAGGACCTTGTAGGAAATCATTGGTAGTCTGAATGCACAACAATGGTAGGGGGCAGATACAAAACGTGGAGTATGCGGAGTAAAAAACGCAAACACCAATTAGACTTCTTTAATTTGCGTGTGGGATAGATAAATAATGATTTGCACCAAGCAGGGATCTCACATGGCTTTGTTCATATTTTAATAGTGTACTTCTCTTTGCAGTCGGAGTAATTAAGTCTTATGACATTCCAGAAACCATGAGTCCTGCTGAGATGTTTAAGTTTAGAACAACCTCTTGATGTACAACCAAAATAATAAAAACAAAAACAACAAAAAAAGGACACTTCTCTGCTTCTTAACAAGCTGGTTTGTTTTCACCTCTGCGACACAATTGGATGTGGCCCACTCCAACTGTTTAGTCTCAGAGTTAACTAGACGTTCCTTTTGAAATTCATTGCCTTCAATTACATTTTTTAAAAGAATTTTAATTGCATGGCTGTAAAGAGTAAAGACGCTCTGGGCTCCATTTGTTTATCATGGAGGGGCCTAAAAAATGAGGACAGAGCTTCCCAGCTCATGCAGGGCTTGCTGAGAAAGGGAGATGACTTTTAATTCGACAAGTTCAGAGAGATTTCTTAGTTTGACGCGCTTGGCAGGGGGTCTTTGAGCGCCTGGCAATGCTTGGGCATTCTGAGCTTTGAAAGTCTTTCCCTGCAGCAGAAATTGTATCAAAAGCCAATGATAATATTCCCTGCAAGGTAAAACACCCTATTGAAGATTTCGAGGGCTGTTTATTTATTCATCACAGTTTTTCTTTTAGGACATATCAAGCATCTAGGTAATAATTCACATAGATGATAGAAAATGCAAAAAAATATTCTCCTCATTAATCTTTCACCTTTTCCTCCTTCTACTTCTCTGTAGGCCACATGTAGATATAAAAGCTTCTTTCTGCTTGGCTCAAACATATATATATCTTTATTCGCAATCTCTGTTTCTTCCCTTCTCTTTCAATTTTTAAACAAAATTGTCATTTCTATCGACTTCCCACCACCAGCTGAGAATATAAGATGTTTATGGCCATTTCCTCCTGTTAAATCCTCAAAGTGATTAATTAATTTTACAGAAGTTACGTTCCGAATCTAAGGCTCCTTTGGAATTCTGCCTATTGTATGTCTGTTTCAGAAAGCTGTTTTCAAAGCAAATGTTAACCATCGTGTGGCTCTCTGGAAGGATATCCATATTTTAATATTTTGTATTATATTTTGTACATATCATAGGAGAAAAAATGTTTCCTCTCTCACAGTTTATAGGTCAGAACTGGGAATAAGGGGCCATGACAGCTGATCCCTCCTGTATCATCAATGTCTCCTCTCTGTTTGGCAGAATCAGTGAAGATACATTTCCCCCCTCGTTTTTTTTTCTTCCATCTTCTGTGGCATTAAAAGTGACCTTGCCTTGCAAATATTGATGAATCATCCCATGGGAAGCTGTTGCCATATAAAATAAAGTTTACTTCATACATATATTTTGTTAAGATATGGGAACTCCAGGACAGTGCATTGCATACAGTTTCTAGTTGTTTTATTTGTATTTTTTATAAGAAATCAATGAAGAAAAGCTATATATGCAAAGGAAACTTAGAAATATTCAGAACCTCGTCAAATTTGGGCATTCTTAAGCACATTTCACTCTCCAAACATAAACCAGGTTGTATACTGTATTTAAATATCAAAAGTTGGAAAAGAAATCACCATGCCAAGTAACCACTTCACTAACAAAATATCCATAGAAAAGAATCAGCAAATATTCATTCATTAATATTAATTGAACTTTCACAGACTGCAAAACAAGCCACAGGCACCTTACAAATGCGGCCTTGTCCACAGGATTTCAAACTTGATACTTGGTTCATGCTCATTTTTCACATATGGAGACGGGGAGAATCAAGGATAATATAAACCGTGTAGTCCCAAACTGCACATAGTAAGTAATAAGCATTAATTTATTATCCGGTTTGGGGAAAGAATGTGTTTTTGTGGAAATATTTGTGTGTTTTAAACAGGATAATTCAAGCACAGTATTTAGACCTGACCAAGTTTTGGGGACCTTCCTTCAGTCCACCCATGCTGTCATGACCAAGAATACCATCACCACCTGCAGAACCATGGGGACACCATACAGGTCTTTTTCCTTTGACTGATATCAGTTTCTTTTTTTCTCTTTCAAACTACTTTTGTAGTAGGAGGGCTAGTTATTAAAGTGTCTTTCCATAATGTAAAATCAATGTAATTTAGGGTTACTTCTAAAATGAGTAAGTTCTATGTAAAAAGGAACTTAAACTCACATATCACCCATGATCTATTCTTCCTTCATTTCTTGCTTGCTACATATCATTCAGTGTGATAACTGCAGAAATCTGTTAGGAACTTTGCATGTTTGACAAACCTCAATTGAAAACTCAATGAAAATGTTAGGTGACTGAGAAGATACCCAAATATATTGGTGGAATTATGGCTAATATCAATGGGTGTTTTGGAAGCCTATTACTACTTCTTGTGTGGAAGAACAGCCTACCCTCTGGACTTTACTTCATTATAATTCCTTGCATTACTATTGTCTGCTATGTCCAATGAGAGATTCAAAAAGTAATAGACAGGAAGAGTAAATGTTTGCTTTTGTGTAATGATCTTTGTTTTCCTTTGAAATGTAGACGTAGATATTTATATGATGATTTCTATCTCAGTTAATCTGATTTATTCATTTATATTTGAATTTCTTTCCAGCTGCAAGATAGTAAGTTTTTAATATAACCAGTAAATGAATAGACTGAAATCATATATAAAACAAGTAATTTTCCAATGTTATATCCAAGTTCTGATATCACTAGATATCTCTCTAAATATAACTATTTGTATATGTGCATGGCTCTGTGTGGGTATATGCTCCTCAGTGCAGGTGTCCAGAGTCAAGACTGTTGATTTCTGTGATACTGAAGCTATAGGCAGCTGTGAGACATGGGCACTAGGAACCAAACTCAGGTCTTCTCTAACAACAATATATACTCAGCCACTGAACCATCTCTCCATCTCCCTCACTAGATTTTTTATAACAGTTATAATTTGTTTCATAATGTATATATCAAGATTTTCTCTTCTTATCATATATAGAAGAAAACTTATGTGATTATATTGAAAATATAACCTCGTTTTCTTGATGATGAGGTATAATATATACTTGGGAACTAAAATCAGCATAGTAGTTTTTTTTTTAAAGGAAAAGACAGATTCTTTTACTTAAAATTAATTCAATACATTGACACACTTGGACACACTTTTTCATGATAATTTGATATACTTATATTGGAAGCTTCCCAAGTGAACACATAAATAAGATTAATGTATGATGCTAAGACTTATTAGGTCAGGTGAGATGTTTAAGAAAATATAAATAGTCTGTATGCCAATCAAATAAAATAATGAAAAAATTGAAGAACATTGTGAAGAAGATTTGCTTAATATCCATACCTATTATATCAAAGGTGGGGGGGAACAAGTTACAGTTACTTGGGCTGTTTGAAAAATCAACATTTTGAAGAAAAATTTTGGAAGGGAAGATGAAAACCCGATATTATAGTGTGAAACATCACCTTTGTCCATTGTACACTTACCTAGCATTATTTCCTTCTGCTGCTATTGACTATATTAAACCATAATTAGCAATGATTTGTACGATGATGAGACCCACATACCAGTGGAGGATCTCCTAGATTATCATCTTGCATTTTCTGAAGAGGACTATGTATTTACCTCTGCAGTTTCTTCCCTCTCACTTAAGGAAGCACTCACCACATTATGAGGGGGGAATAAATGGATGATGAGATGTCAAGTAATTGCTGTGAATTTGGTTTCTTGTGGCATGGAGGGAACACTACAGAGATCAAGGAGGGACAGAGGAACAGGGTCATTAAGAAGCACCACTGTGACTTGTGTATCTTCAACGTACTTTGACTAAAAATAGATTTCAAGAACTGCATTTTAATACTACACTGAATTTATTAGCAAATGGACCACATGGATGAAACGTTACATTGGTCATATATACTTGAATTATGCTTAATCAAGTATGTTTAATAACTGTGAATCTGAGGACCTGAACTGTTCTTTTGGGGGGTTAGTGGTATATTGAAATCTCTGATTGGCTAATAGAAAAGTTGGCAGAAGCCAAAAAACATGATTATCTCTTCTTGGACTTTAGAGCCTTTACATCTCTCCAGATACTGATGACCCTAACATGTTTTCAATTAAAAAGTTTAGCAGTATGTGGAGAATAGATATAGATATAGATATAGATATAGATATAGATATAATTAAAAGAAAAAAAACATAAATTGTTTTTTCTAATTGACAAGAGAAAAAGATTACCAAAGATGTCTCTGGCAAAGCTAGGAAGAAACCAACAAAGCCCTCCCAAAAAATTGTAGCAGGACAAAGCTCTGGTGGATGCTAGTATTAAAATGAAAATTTTCTTGCATTGAATCATAGCACAGTTCAGAATACCAACATATAATATCTATCGATTAGGGGAGGAAAAGGTTTCTAACAAAGATACTTTTCAATATTTTAAAGAGACAGTGAAGGCTCAGTAGCATAGGAAGCGAAAGTTCACTTGGCACAGTACTTGTCTGACATGAATGAAGCCATGAGTTCAGTTGCCAGCACCACAACAGAGCATGCAAGAAGTAGATGCCAGAGGATCCAGAGTTCAAGGTCATCCTTGGCTACATAGAGTCCCAAACTAGCCTGGACAACAAGAGACCTGCTTTAAAAGAGAAAGAGGGAGGGAGGAAGAAAGGAGGAAGGGAGGGAGAAAGGAGGGAGGGAGGGAGGGAGGGAGGGAGAGAGAGAGGGAGGGAGGGAGGGAGGGAGGGAGGGAGGGAAGGAGGCATGTAATGGTAGAGAGAGAGAGGGAGGGAAGGAGAGAGAGAGAGGGAGAGAGACAGTATCTTAATCAGGTTTACCATTTCCTTTGAAACATAACCTCACCAAAAACAATATCATCTTTAGTTTCTAATGAGGACCTCCCAAACCTCAGAGATTAAGAAACACCATGTTTATAATATACCCCACCTTCTTAAACTATGTATTTTGACCCCATATAGGGTCACATAGCTGAATATGGAAGCAGCAAGAAGTTGCCAAATGTAAAGGATTCTGGAAAATGCACAACCCCAAATTAATTCAAAATCAAATATGTAATGGATCTGAGGTGTCTATGGCACCACTCAATGTGTCACATCACAGACTTTACTGCAGCCTTCCTTCTGAACACACACATCCCCACTCTACAGTGCCCTTGCTCTCACATCATGCACTGGCAATGAACACCGCCACACCTCTGCTCAAATTCAAGACCACTGTATGTCATGGACTGTAGTTTTCTACTGCACAAAGTTTTATAAATGAGTAAGTCACAATGCTTTACTTAGATTTAATATATTCCTAACATCCTTCCCCAGCATGAATTAAATTAGCAACTGTTTGGATTATATTGTATTAGAGTATTTGATCTTAAAGATTGCTGTTTGAGTTGCTGACTTGAGTTTCATTTTTTTTTTAATCATTAAATTTTGACTTAGGATTATGACAGAATGTCCAGCAATTTTGAAATGGCCCCAAAATATTTCTTTCATTTTGTACTAAATATATTATGAAGCAGTTATTTCAATTTTGATTATAAAAAAAATATCTATCAACCCTGGAAACTGTTGAAGAATCTCTGTGTTCTACAGTATCAAATAACCTGCCCACATTTAATGTTCCATGTAAAAATAGTCACATCTATCCTGTTAACATGAACATTTGCTCTCATCATTAGTAAATGATAAGATTATATGTATAGCAATTGTTTTATAATCTCTTCATGGCTTATCATTAGAAAGTTCTCAATTTGGGTATCTATTTTATAATTATATATACTCCAAGTCACATAAGGTTTTACTAGGCAAAGGGGTGTAAGAAGTGGAAAAAAATTAGAATGCTCTGAAATGCATTGAAATTGCAAAGACTGTCTGCTTTTGGGATAAACACTGTAAGAATGGACAATAGTTCTTACCGAGGAGGAAGAAAACACAAAACAAAAACCCAACAATATGTCTTGGTCCATTTGTGACTCCAGAATAAAATGCCCAAGACTGGGATACTACATATGTATCAGGAATTTATCTCTCACAGTTGTGGGGACAAGTTTAAGATTAGGCAGAGGCAGCTTCAGCGAAAAGTGAGTTCCATGTCCTCTAGCAGTAATGAAGGCTGTGTTCTAAGATGGTGGAAGGATATGTATGGGGAACAACCTAGGATGCTGTCTTTAATCTATCTTACAAGACCAGGGAGCTGTCCTGTCCAGATGTAACCACTGGCCCAAAGCCCTACCTTGTATTGTCACCTTAGTGACAGTTTCAACATATATACACATACATATTTTTGTGCATATACATATATACACAATGCACACATGCACAAACATGCACACATCATATATAAATACATAGTGTATACATACATCATACATACATAAATACACATTCAATAGAGCTAGACACAAACATTTTGCAAACACTGTCCTAATGCTCTTCACTACATAATGTTCTTTAGACAAGCTGTTAGTTGCCTTTGTTTTTTGATTCTTTAAAATTTCATTTTGAAAGTGGTAACAGGATGCATTTCTAAAATATAAACAGAGTATAATTGATTACAGCAAATTTTCCCCACACTTGCATCAATTCTCGATTATTTTTTTCATATTATTTTCTCACTGTTATTTTCTTTTTCCTCACAAACTTAGTCCCTTCCTTTCCCTTTCTCTCTGTTCCTTTTATTGGTATTATTTTTCTTTACCACCTATCTACTTTCTTTTTAACTAAAAAGAAAGAAAGAAAGAAAGAAAGAAAAACAAAAGAGAAATGTGGCAAAGGACCAAGAGGGAAAAAAAAGGTAGGTAATGAATGCCAGGTCAAGAATAGGGCTTCACATAACAGGGAGAGAATTCTTTAACTAGATTGAATAAACCATGAATCTGACCAATATGGAAATATGTGGGTTTGTAAAATTCAGCATCATAAGTGGGAATATCGATTTATAGCAGAAAGCTCAGAAAATGGATGTTTCACTTTCTTTGGTTAAAAAAAATAGCAAGGAAAATATGAAAAATGAAATATATGTATACATGAATGAGAAAGAGACAGTGGCTTTTAACTGCAAGCTACATTCCGGAATTAACCTCCAAGTAGAACTTTAAATATATTGTACATCTCATCAATTTGACTGGTTTTAAGTTCTGGAAGTGAATATGAAGAACATTTTCATATTGTTTGAGGGTCTGCAAGTTTTCATGGGTCCATTATTATAAATGGATTTCGGGTCTATAAAATATTCCATAAGAATTTCTACCAGACATTGTGGAAACAAGATACTTAACTTTATTTATAATAATACCATTTCTCTTTGAAGTAAACAAACTATGATATGACTAGAGAATTTGTCTCATCCAAGATGTTTAGCTTCAAATCCCTTTCATGCAAAAGTGAGAATGATTAAAATGTAGACTTGCAAGAAGAATCTTCTAGTCAAATGCCTGGGTACCATAGCTTATCATGGCTGTTAATAGCCTTCCATAAAGACCAGTGTTCCAAACAGTCTTTCAGCTTCTGCTGAAGTTTCAAACCAACGCTGATCTCCATTAGGGTTTAGAATAACTATACATCGTTTTGACAGTCAGATATTTGCCATATACATATTTGTGTCCATTAGCAAGAAAATCTATGCACTCACCCAGGAGATTGGTAGAAAGTAAAGTAATTTGCATGGTGCCCGTGTATCTAGAGATAACTGTAGCTATTTTTTCTCAGTACAGGGAAAGACAAACCTAGCCAGATTTCCCTTCTGGCACTTGATATATGGATTTATTTATATCAGTATTTCTAAGAGGTGTGTTAAGTCAAAAAAGAAATATTTACCAGACTGGACCCTGTTAAACACAGTTATTGAAGAATTGGGAGTTAGAATAACTTGTCCAACTGGTTTACCAACAGAAAATTCTAATGCATCATTGCCTCTTCTTAATTAAACAATTCATTAATTAACATAGACATTTTCTATTATGTTGTGAACAGCTATTTAGATAAATTGCCTAATAATTTATATCTTGTTATGTTTCATTTTATATCCTTTTACATACAATTTATTTTATATTTTATTTCAAATTCATATTTCATTTTAATTTCACTTCACCTTTCATGTTTTTTTTATTATTTGAGCTTAGGTAAGTGTCTGAAGTGAATTACTGTATACTGAACTCTAATGTTAAGACATTTGAAGAGCTGTATAGACTTTCTAGTCAGTTTCCCCCCAGTGCACATGAAAATGGTTGTTTTGTTTCTACACCCATTGTGAAAATAAAGCAATCTGCTGGTACTTTCAGAACGCTCTCTTTATCTAGCATTTCATTGTCTGGTGTCCTGAGAAGAGCAGCTTGCATTTGAATGTTCATGATTACCTCCAATTTCTCATGGCATTCTGAACAGAAATTCTACCATATCTCATTTTTGATAAATAATTACACAAATGCTTCTTCAAGAAAAAAGGTAACTTTTAGAATACCTGGGAGTGTAAAAAAAATGTCATTATAAAGCTTGATAAGTATATGGTCATCTCGGAACCCAAATAGAGGGGAAAAAAAAATCAACTCAACTTCTGCCTTTCAAATCAGAAGGAGTTTGTGCCTCTGTCATCCAGACAATGCCCAGATGGGTCCCTGTGTCTGATTGTAGAAGGAAATCTAAAATGAGTTTTATGCAAATTTCTTTACAATGAAACATTTTCTAAGTCATTATACTAAAAGGAACTTTTTACAAAGCACTCTCGAAATAAAATCAGCTGATAATTTAGCAACATGTGAAGAAAGTGTGAGACAATAACTTTTTCCGGCATCCCATGAATCCTTAGACATCCCTGTATCGTCGAAGTTGTGGAATGAAATCTCTGTCTCCCCTGGTTTTCCTCCCTCAATTGCCATTTTCACACTTAAAAGTGATGTTTAAGGCTATTTTTAGTCAGTTTCCAACTGCTACTGATGCATCGAAGTTATATAGCTTGATTTTTTTTTTTTTATTTTAGTATCATGAGAAATGATTTCAACTCAGGGAAGCCCAAACTTCAAATACCTACGGAAGCAAGTTTAATGCAGTTTGAATTTGGCAGGAAAAACACTTCAAAGGTGACATTTTCGTTGGAGGAACTAAAAAATCTACAGTAATAGTTTTAGCAAGGGTTAGTCTAGAGCACTCACTGCTCAGGGCAATGAAATCTACAGTACACTATAACTGTTGCAAGGCAAGCCAGAGATGGATTTATAGGCCGTACTTAGCACTGTCACCCTGAGAGTGAAGCATTTTGGAAGGCTGAATGAAGATGAACAGTTCATCTCTCTGGAGAAAAGTCTCGTCATTTTTTTTTTACATTAGTTCTAAGAGTGATGCTGTTTTGTGTCTATTATGTCATGCCTTGCACAGCATCCAATAAGAATATCTGCTTTGCTTTGCAAATCAGCCTCTATCTGCATCCAATCTCCTCCATGCAAGTGCTCAAGTTAGGACACATGGCAACAGAAGGATGATACTTTAGGTCCCCCTTGGCTTTGGAAGCTTCTGAAGATGCTGTTCCACGGAACCTGCTTGTTTTGATTTCCCTTCCCACCCACTGATTCGTCCTCCCTTCTCTGTGTGTTTTATCTGTCTCTCCAGAAGCTGATGCACTGGTCCAGTAAGTGTGCTGTACTTTGATGAGTAGTTGTGTAGCAAGAAATACAGAGTAATTCCCCTTGAAAGGCTCACTGTGTTATGATGGAGACTCATAAAAATAAAACAAGTTCATAGCCATGTGCTAGGTATATGGCTTGCAGAATTTTTATTCTTTTAGGGACAAGGTAGAAATTCCTATTATAAAATTTTCTCCCAAACAGGAACCTTTTTCTAAATTTGATTTGTGACAATTCTAATGACAAAGCATGATACAATTACATAATAATTGAGTTATTACATAGTTATTATGTAGTAGTAGTTGTTACTACAGTGGTAAAATAAATATATGATGTTTTCTCCACAGTACTTATGCTCCAGAATGAGAACCTACATCTACTACAAGTAATGTATTTGAGATATCTAATAATGACATAGTAGAGAAAAATGAGTTGGCACTAGACAGATATGTTTGCTATTGGAGCAGTCTCAGTGGGATGTCTGTGAAGGTCTAATGCTCAGCTGTTACCATCTTGATAGGCTAACAAACTTGGAATCAGAGTTCCTCAATTTTCGTCTTGACTGGGCTTTCCAAATTAAACAGCTGGTCCTAATAGCACAGTACAATGCATAACCTATGGAGTGTTGGTTGAACAATAACCAGGACATGTATTAGTGCCCCCTGAAGAAACACAGCCGAAGTCTGTGTGACACAGGAAATTATTTCACAGTGAATTTATGGTTCCCGCTTAACTTTGAATAATGTGGAGAGTCTGGATAGTAGGAAGGAAGAGAGGAAGGCCTTACAGGAGTAACGAGCCCCAGTAACCAAATGTTTTTCCACCATGTTATTCTAACTCTCCGGTTCAGGGAGTATTGATGGAGGGTGCTGATGAGCAGAGTACAAGAGAGCAAGTTAGACCGTGGTTACAGCGTATGTCTGTGAGTGATGGGCCACATTCCATGGGGACCCTCTTTGATAAAGAACCTAGACAGAATGACAATGAAGAGACAAGGAAAATGAAGGAGATGAGTCCCAAGGCCAGCAATATTTCTGTGTCCGTATCCCTGTAATTATAATTGCCACCCCAGATGACTGGAGAACTCTGAACCACAGGATGGCTATGATAGGAAACATGATGTTATGTTCTGGAGTCCGAAATGAGTATGAGTAATGGCTCAGAAGGAAACCTTTCCATAGCAGAATTAAAACAGATTTTCATTTTAATATCAGTAAAGGAAAAAAGGCAGTGTTGGAGGCAAAAGATGAGCCTGAGGAGGTCGTTAACTGATAGCACACAACTTTGTTTCCTGGGAGAAGAAAACTCGTGAAAATCAGTAAGAAAGCCACGGGGACACAGGGGACAGAGTCCCCGCCTTTTGTTCAATTAGAAGTGGAGTTAGTTAGTCCTTTCAGGAGAGTGATCAGATGGCTCCTAGAAGCGTTTGACCAAAACCATCTGCTTGTGTTGATACTTTACAAACATTTATTGAACAAACTATATTAGAAAAATATTTTTGAATAGCAAAACATCTCAGCATTTTGAAAGTGAACCAGAAACTTCCTGATAGGCAGTTTCTGCTGTCTTAGGAAGCATCAAACTATTTGAATATCTTTTTAAAGGGGCTTACAGAAAAATCATTTGAAGTATGTGTATACCTCAGACATGCATGCTGACAGAAAAATTGTCAATTCTTAGTTTTCTGTGAAGGTAAAGGTGATTACATTCCATGACTTGCACAGTTATGAGGAGTTTTGATTTCACTCTCCTCTTTCTCAATATTTCCCCGTGCATACATATGCTAAAATGAAATGTATTGTACAAAAGTAAACCACCAATGCAAATGAGCCACGAAGCTCAACTATTTTTCCTGAAAAGAAAGGATTTCAGGCTAGGTAAATTTATGCATCAGTGGCTTCTTTCCTTCTTCTCCTGATAACGTCTGATTGACACTACCACAACATTACTTTTAAAGAAACTAAAACGAATCCCTCAGCCTCATGCAGTGGGGCCTTACCCTGTCAGTGCTCAATGACCACTGAGGCCTGACTGATGGCCCCAGCCACTGCATGAAATGTTTTCCATCATTTAGAAGACCCACAGAGGGGTGGGGTAGCTTGCATAATTAGATAGTGTGCAGCAAAGTCAGAAGTCAAAAGTATCGCCGCTGTAACTTCTTGCCTGGTTTTTTTCTTTATTATTATTATTTTTTTTTTTTTGGTCATCTACTAAGAATGAAATGGGCCCCCCTGCCTTCTTTGCCTACTTTGCTTGAGGCTGAACATTGTGAATCTCTATTGATTAGCCAAATAACTCTTAATTACTGAAACTGTGATCTGTGTGTGAGCTGCAGTTCTTTATGGTTCTGCTGATTTGTCCCAGGTTCACTGCGAACATCCATCAGGGATGGATGGGTCAGGCTCATCAGGTCAGTCAATTTTGATATGTTTATTTCTTTTTATTTAATCTACTACTTCTGTGCAAAGTCATAGGTGAACCTAAGCCATTAGCTAAGTTGGTTCTAATGACTCTTGCATTCCTGAGCATTGGGGTCTGAAGAAAATTTTATATATATATATATATATTCAATTTTATATTGTAATTTAATTAATTGAGTTTTTAAGAAACCAGTGACATAAATTGATGTAAAAACTACAAAAATGTATAAAGACAAAACAAAATCTAGAAAAAAAATGTAAATGGCAGGTCTTATTCATATACATAATTTGATTGTGTGGAGGGGTAGTTTTTGTTGTCATGGATAAAACACCTTTGCTGCTTTGAGATAAAGAATCCTGATTGTTCTTCCACAAGTACTAGTTGAAGAAAAATATCACATTTAGCTGTTCATAGTTGTATCGGCAATGGCAACGCTAGGAGAACTAGTGTACAGAGAGAGAAAAGCATCTATTGAAAGAAACGTGTGGAGACATGGCATCGCTCAGTGAAATTATACTTGCCACTAACCCTAATGACCTGAGTTCAATCCCCAGGACCACATAGTGCGTGTATGGGAAGTGTGTGTACAAAGGACTCAGTAGAGTGCCTAATGTTTAAAGAAAAAACTCTTAGGATTATGGGAATAGGTCCATCCTGTCAGAGTGGATATATATGGTCATTGTTAGCCCACGGTTATATATAGGAGAACATGATGATATTCTGGTTACAATTTAAGATTTTAATTAAGCACCTTGGTGTAGGTAAGAAGAGGGAGGGAAGGAACGGATGGAAAGAAAGACAGCTGGTGGTGGCTAGTGGGAAGGTAAGAATGAGAGTATTTTGTAGGCTTTTACCCTGAGATACTACAAATGACTGGGTAAAGATTTCATACACCATGAAGGAAACAGGACTCAATGAAGATGGAGTGAGGGACTGAGATCAGAAAGCATTTTGAGAAACAGGATGGGGTTGATTTTGACAAATGCTGCAAAGAAGCGTTGGAAAGATGAGGTCTCAAAATTGGACTGGCCCTTGGGCTTAGCTGTAATGAGGTCGTCAGAGACCTCACTGAAGGTCAGATTCTCCCCAGCGACAAGGGCTCTGGCTGGACCAGAGAAAGTTGAAAAGCAGTCTTATGAGGATTGGGGACAGCACACAAGACGTAGGCTATGATCCCACCTGTGATAAGGAAAGAGAAGCAAGAATCTGCCCATCAGATAAAGTTAGGATGCTTTTGAAAACTTAACAAAGCTTTTAGGTTACACTAAAAAGAAGTATACATTTAAAAAAAATCACAGAGATCTGTACAACTTCTAAGCTAGAAGATTGCTTTTGTTTGTTTGTTAATTTCTTTCCAAGTATATAATGCATATATATATACATATATATGTGTATATATATATATATATATATATATATATATATATATATATATATATTCTACACACCATAGGAATCAGAGAACATAACTAATAACTCTGGAATTCTCAATGTTTCCAACCTACACAGAATGGGAAATTAGAAAGCAAGAAAGAAAAGCATAACTGATATATGACCATAGATACAAAAGCATATCAGTACACAGTGATTGAAAGCCCAAGGAAGTTGCTTGCCTACGATGTACGTTTATAATCATGACATTTATCTAACTGAAAAATCTTAAATTCTGGACAGAGTTTGTTAGTGAGAACATTTTTAATATTGCCTGCTTCATAATGTGTGCTTGTACAAGAACATATTTGATAACAGCAAGACTGTCTAGTGATACAGCCGATCAAGACCTCAGGAAGATAATTCAGCATGAAGAGGGGTAATAACTTTAAGCAAGGCCATGGGCTTTTAAAATTATATGTCAATAGGGTTGTCAAACACCTGACAACTTTTTAATTATTCCTGTATCTGGACACTATTGTAGATAAACTTGTTTTCTGACTGGAGTAAAAGATTATTCAGGCATGTTCTATAAGATGCTAGGGCAGAGTTACTTACACAAGGAGGCCGTTGACTGTGCACACACCAGGCATTGATAAGTGTGAAATTATCAGCAGCTGAACCTTGGATGGAGGCATGTTTGAATCAAGCTGCCCTTTTACTCTTCCACCAAGAAAACTAAATTCCGATTCAAATGAGCAGAGCGGTTAAAATGAAGTGGTACGTTCATCAGAAAATTCCACATGCTGTATTTGACTACCTAGGTCTAGAGGTTTAACCCTTGGTCAGCAGTAGAAAAGCAGCTTCTTAATATCCTAAGAAAAATGTAGAAGTCAAAGTCTTTGCAGTAAATACCCAGCAACTCTAGGATATTTATTTTATTTAGAAACTACGTTTAATGAAAAATTACAAGGATGTATGTCATCGGGGTTCACTACTGAATATTCTTTTTGGGTTCTCTCTTTCGGATATGCAATCTCAGCTAAATGTTTTGAAGAGAAGGAATCAAATAAATTGCCCTATTTTGGGTCTTTCTCATCTGTATACAGTTGCACAGCTCCAGTAGACCTGAAAATTGCCCAGAGACAAACTTTAAAAAAATAGAGTGCTTTTGAGGCAGAAAATTGCTTTTCTGCAGTATGGTCTAAAGGACAGGCAGTGACAGGAGGACAAGAAGTTGTCACCATGCAGTGACATCGTAAAGCATGGCTCCCATAACCAAGAGGATAACTTGTTTTTATTTTCTTCCTTATTAGACTTCAAGAGGATTCTATGCAATAACATTATGACTGGCTTTAAGGAAAAGCTTTGGAAGCAAATGCACAATTAGGTTTTTGAAAGTCCATCTCTCACCTGCACATAATGCTTTCTCTCTCCAGAAAACAGATAGCTTAATATAGCAGACAATTCTGTACTTCTCAATTTCTTCAATAGCCGGAAATATGTATAGGCTTTGTGATCAAATGGAAACTAATTGTAGAGGCCTGTTGGTTTTTCTGTGTATAAGTCAGTATTTTAGTAGCATTGCAACAAGGCGTGTATAGTTTAATATTAAAAAAAAGTATTTTATGTATCTGGATTGGACCCTTGATATTTTTGGAAGATTTTTTATGTGGTTTAATTTCCATTTTTATGGTGGAATGAACAAAAAAATGGGAGAATATATGTCTTTTCTGTGTTAAGGGATTTGAAACTCCTTTGGGCCTGTTATCATGTTAATGAGACAGTTGAGAGATATCAGGGTTTTGTGTATTAATCTTAGCAGGCATTGCACACCAGAAGTGCTCATTTAGAGTTTTAATGGTGTTAACGCTGAATTTGCACAAAATTAACAAAAGAAATGTTTCTGTATAGTAGATCTCTAATACTAGATATTTATTAAAGCTATTAAAATATATACATATTTTATGTATATAGATATATGTGTACACAGACACTGTACAGCTTATGTAATGTTAAATTTTCAGTTACTTTTTTAAATTTTGAAATATTCTGTTTTAATTACTGACAGGCAGGATTTTCTATGCAGCTTCATGCCTGATCAAGTGATTCCCTGCTCTGATCTCAACCATTTTCTTTGACCTAATGGAAAGCTCCCATGCTCAATAGAACCTGTCCTTCTTGCCCACACCAAATTCACAGATGTTCACAATGTAACTGCACTGGTAAAATTGTGCCACTCAGAAATGAGGAGCAGCTGGACATTTTTTTCTTTACTTCCTGTGTACTAAGATACTGAACGATGAATTTACAGAGTAGAAGGGGCTTGAGAAAACATCCAGGTCTGTTCTCATGCTCCCTGTAAAGAACTACTCTTGTATCAGCTGAGACTTGAAATTTACTTTCATTTATCTTATGTAATTTACACCAGATGGGCTCAGCTCCAGTGATCTCTGTCTTTTCTCTTCCTTCTAAAATATCTGTCATTTTATATTTTCCTGCAATTAATCTATTCTTTCTTTTAATAAATATCAGTCTGTCCCTCCTTCCTTGGCCTCTCCCTCTCCCTCTCCTGAAATGAGGTGTTGTCGTGTTGCCTCCATCTTCTGATGCCTCAACCTGCCTACTGCTGGCATTTCAGGCATACATTCCTCTACCCAACGTAACACCACAATTAATAGCTTTAAATATGTAATATACTTTAAGCAGATCTAATCTACATGTCCAAAATCTGAATCTCTCAAAATCCGAAATTCTTCTCGTATGTGGTAAGGTTCATGGACATATTATAACATAAAAACAAAATAAAACCCAAGTCTGAGGTGTTTCCTGTGAAGCTGTTCAGATAAAGAGTCCTAGTCACTAGATAGGCATATGTAATGGTTAGAATCAATTGTCAACTTGACAGGGTCCAGAATCACCTGGGAAATGGGCCACTAGACACAGTTGTCAGACATTATACTGATTGCATAATGTAGGTAAGAACCCCACCACCCAATATGGGTGGTGCCACCCTCTGGCTAGGAGCTCCTGTACGTATGGGAAGAGAGCTGAGCCGCACTGCACGCTGGTTCATCCCCCTCAACTTTCGGATAGCTTTGATTTCAACATCGTGATGGACTGGCTGTACCCTTGAACTGTGAGTCACAACAAGTCCTTTTTCCCTTCAGTTGCTTTGGTCAGGTTATATATAGCAACAAGAAAGAAAACTATGAAAGGTGGGTGTTCTACAAACTCATCCCACATTTTCATAGAATTTATCATTTTGGAGAGCATGAAGTCAGTCTACAGCTCTGATGGTCTCATGTCCTTATGGTAGCCAGTCACACCACTTTGGGGGAAATATTGGTACTCTGACAGATTCGTTGTCTTCAGAGACTTTTTCCATTCCCATCCCTTGTCTATTAATTATGACAAAACATTTACCTAAGAGCTATATTACTGTTGAATAAGTGTAGACTTCTATTTGTCACTTGTTTCTGTTCATTTTTTCTCTATTCTTTTTTACAAAGCTAGAGATACCTAACTAATATTAATGCCTACTCTGTAGACATGGGATTTATGTTTGCTGAACATAGTGCTGAATGACTGACAGTTATGTGTTTCTGTTTTGATTTGTCAATGAGTGTATCTAAGAGATAACTACTTAGGACCCATTTATAGGACCCAACCATAATAGAAAAATAACTTTTCTTTTATTTACAGTGAGTTTACAATTTAGATGATAATTGCAATTTTTCTTATTCGATTGAATGTTTAAATCATTGTTCCTGAAATATGAATGAGTACCACCTTAGTAGATGCATATGAGTTTCACACAGAATCCACAGAAGAATAACCTGGAAACACTGCTGTGGAATTACAAAAAACTCACAAACCTCAGGTGGACTTCATCTTCATTATAGTCTTAGGTGTTGAGCTGTAATTGTCCTAACACTGTTATAACAAGTCTCCATCTGACTCTTGCTTCTTTGAGCCCATTCACCATTACCTTCCTTCTCACTGTAGTTATTATACTCTTACTCCTTTGGTACAAAGTGTGCCATTATTTTCAATTTGTGCAATGCCCATCTCCCGCCTTAACCTATTAATTGGTGCCAAGCACAGGGAAAAATGGCAGAGGCTAATTGCATGCTCAGCACCACCATCATTGAATTTCTATCACACACTCTGAGGCCTTTGCCAGAAGTACACTCAGAAGACTCTAACGGTACCAGTGGGTCTCAGTTCAGATAATCCATCTCAGGTCAGTATTTTAGATTAGCATGCATGTAATGGAAACGGGGGAATGTAATGACATGTTGCTTCTCAGTGATAAATTAAGGCAGTAACTTAGAATATTTTCAACATTAGTTCAAGAATAAGCATCTTTAAAAAAAAATCAGACTGTTCAGAAAGGGCGGATAGACATTTTGGTTCTTTTTATAACTTCATATTTAATCATAATTGTAAATGACCTAATGTGAAATATATATTAATATTTAAATTTAAATATTCTTACATTTAATAATATAAAAGAAAAATAAAGGTCAGGGTTATTTAAAAACTTTCTGTGTAGTCTTCTTAATATCCCATATTTTGATTTTTCACTCAAGGGTAAAAAATGCTGATTAAGAAAACGGTGCCCATGTGATGGAATTCGAGAGAGAAAAATCAGTGCTGTCCCATCTAGATCTTGGTCATCAAGTTACTCCTTTTGTTTTCAAGATGTCATATATCCATATATATTGAGCATATTCTACCTCATAACACCCGTATACTTTCTCTTTTTCCCCTCCTTTCTTATTTTCCTCTATGCTCTCATAGATATCTAAATTCATGTCAGACATACAGAAATATACATATATATGATTTTATGCATTTATTTTAAATATGGGAATCACAGTTGAGAGAAAATTTATGGTATCTATTTTTCTGTAGTTGGCTTAATTATTTTCATATGATTATTTCTGGTTGTGTTTATTTTCTTGCAAACCACATAACTTCCTTCTCGTTTATGACTGAGGAATTTACATTGTGTATACGTACTGCATTTTGCTCATCCATTCTCAGATTCTGAACACCTATGTTGGTTCCATAATTAGTGTAGGTTTTTCAAGTTACTTTGTGAGAACTCCTAGAGACACCCCCAAAAAAGGAGAAGAGTGGAGGAGACTGAGGCAAGTTGCACACTCAGGGTTTCCTCATCACTTAAAGTATTGAGCTGTCCTCATCTATTTTGTATGGTTGACTTCCTCTCATTGTTTGAAGATAAAGTTCTGCTGACAAAATATAAATTTTGAAATTCAGTGTAGAGTTAAGTACAGAATATGAAGTAGCCCCCTACAGCAATCGGGAGAGAGGGCCCTGCACCTCCCCTGGGCAAAACAGGAGAGCTGGTCCTGGTGTTGTGCATGTAGTTGACCCTGATCTGACGACCTGAGAGCCAGAGAACTGGCCCCTTGCTGTAGGCTGCATTGGGTGACCTAGCCAAGGGAGTGCTGGAGAGCTGGCCTGGGTAGTGACAATGAAGGAAAGCTGACAGGCTGACCAAAGCTACTCTGCTAATTCTACTAGTTATAAACAGGTGAGAGATGGTTCTTGCTGCTCTACCAGAGGACCTGAGTTCAGTTCCTAGCAGTTATAAGAGTGGCTCACTAATGCCTGGAATTCTAGTTCAGAGGGATCCAATACTTTCTCTGCTCCTCTGAATACATGTGGCACAAGCACACACACACAAAATAAAGATAAATACACATTTTTTTTTTAAATTAAGGCAATCTACCTTAAGGATCTCCTGGTTTTTAAGATAGTTTTGTAAGGGTTTTACTAATAACTTCAACTGTCTTATAATTTTATCATTTTGGTTTTTTCTATTGTATGTCACTAGTAAATGCATAACATTTTGGTTGTTGTTGTTTGTTTGCTAAAAGTTCTAAAATAAAACCATCTGAGAAGGTTGCTCAGAGATAAAATGCTCACTGTGAAAGTCTAAGGACTGGAGTTTGAATCCCCAGTAACTATATAAAAGCTGGGCATGTGTGAGAAGTGCCTGTAATGCTACCTCTCAGAAGGTAGAGATAGGAGAACCTTGAGTCAAGGTGGCTAACTAGACTAGCCTTAACCAGTGTGTTCTGGGATTGGGGACAGAATCAGCCTCAAAAGCAAACTGAAAAATGATTGAGGTAGATACCAAATGTCAATTTAAGGTCTACACATACACAAACATGTTTATGCGCGCACACACACACACACACACACACACACACACACATACACACACATACACATTTTGGAATATACACCCACAAGCACACATACACTTCACACACACACAAAATGAATGAATGGACAAATAAATAAATAAACAAACAAACAAACAAACAAACAAACACAATAATAAGGAAGTTCCAGAATGTAGTAAAAGGATCATGGGTCAGGGATCTTCTGAAATAGCTGAAGTGATTTTAGTTTCCTCTTGGTTTTCCTCAAAGTAAAGACTCAGCTAAGCCCTGGGCAGTTTACAAATCTGCACACTGACCTCTTTAATAAGTCACATAGTGTTTCTGTTGTCCTTTTGGACATTTATTCCCTTTATGTTATGTGTGAGATTTTTGTCTGTCTGTATGTGTGTGTGCACCATGTGTGTACCTGGTGACCATGGAGGTCAGAAGAGGGCATCAGATCCTCCGGAACTGGAATTACTGGTCATTGTGAACCATCATCTGGATGCTGGAGACCCACAGGCACTGTTAATAGACTTATCTCTCCACCCCTGAACATTTACTTTATAGAATTAACTTACATTACCCAATTGTCTTCCATCACCTCTTTTGTCAAGTGTGAAAAGGGAGAACCAATGATTAGACTTTCTTATTAACACAGAGAAATTTAATCCAGTGAATCAACCCACAGCCAAGAAAGAAAATCAAGAAACAAAACAACAACCAAAAAAGAATAACCATTTAACTTTAATTGAGTCAGTGATTTGAAACTAGTTGAAAAATTTTACAACTAAATTAATGGATTTGAAACCACTGAGGCTTGACTTGGAATTGCTATTTTTTTTTTCACCATCGTTAATTGCAATTCTCATGACTGTAAAAGTTCAAAGAAAGATACAAAATGCAGAGAAAAAAGATGGGAGTGACAGCAGCTAGAGTCATGCCCAAGAGCCTCAAGGCTTTCCACCTACTCAACCAATCCCTGTAGTGCAGGGATCAGCACAGCATCTTCAGGAGGGGCACTGAGATATTCCTTAAGTTGCTTCATCTCTCTCTCTCTCTCTCTCTCTCTCTCTCTCTCTCTCTCTCTCTCTCTCTCTCTCTCTCTCTCTCTCCTTTCCACAGCTCTCTGAGCTAAGCTCTTGGGGTCAAGTACACCCAGGGAGAGCCAGAGAATTCATATTGTCCTTACCATAAAAATGCTTCTGAACCATAAGAGTCAAATGCAGCCTAAAATTAGTCTTACAGGTGCTAAATATGCTATCTTGAGCGGCTGCTTCTGGAAGTAGAAAACAAACATTGATTAAGGAACCTAATAGAATGTTTTGCCTTGATAATTGCAGAAGCTGCAGGGGAGAATGCACATTCTCTAAATCCAACTTTGCTAAATGAGGGTCACTAGCTCTAAGCTTTTTTTGTAGTAGAAGCTCACCCCTGCAGTAAGTGAATATTTTAACCACAGGAACCTGAAAATTCAATGATATTTTTATAATTACAATTCGGATAGTCAATAAACACTGTAATCTGAAGGAGCTCACTTTAAAGAAAACCTGATTGCCTTACCAAAAACATTGTACCACATAATATTAATAAACCTAACTACTGAACTCAGAATATAATAGAGCAATTACCTCCAGAAAGCATTAGTATTCATTATGCCCCAAACATTAGTTTATATAGACAGCTGCAGACACAATTCACATAGCACAATTACAATGAATTGGAGATAGCCCCTACGATATTATTGAAATTTTCTGTATTCTTATCTGTCTCAAATGCTTTCGTTAATATTACAATGGCATGGCTTAATATAAATAATGTTCATACATATAACAGATATTAGAGAGAGGAACATAATTATTGGAATGCAAGTAAAATGTAGTAATCTATAGAATGAGTTTGTGCATATATTTATTTTTCTTATTTTGCTCCCATAAGAAATATTTTTAAAATACAAAATTGTAAAATAAATGCCAGACATTATGAGTTGATTTATGCATTCTGCGTTAAATCTAAAGCATGTTCAAGTCTTTGACTTCAGTTTGCACTCCCTGTACTTCTCCTGTTTCAGATGCATGTGAATTTCAACACCTCATCAGCTCATTCAGAGGAAGTCATCACAAGGAAGGTTCTAGAATAGATGTACTTATAGAAGTAAAAGTTTAGGTTCACATTCAACAAAATTAAAATACGCTATCCCAAATTTCTCACATATGCATGTGACTTGTTAGAAATCAAACTTGTTTACTAGTTTAGAAGGTCACATGAAGAATAGACATCACACATCAGTCTAAAGTACATTAATCACAAAGTAATCCTATCTAAGTAAAGAACCATTAAAGGAGAAAGGGATATGTAACACTTCACACCAAGGGAAGATCTCTCATCCCCAATACCAATTCATTTGCTAGAAAGGTCAATGTTTGTTGAGGTATTCCAAACTTGCTTTTTGGATAGTTCCAAGATATAATGCAAGGACCATTCCTCAGTGGCAAGCCATTATCCAGAAATACCTGGGAAGTACAAACTGATATGGAAGGAGTAAAACAAAATGACCCAAAGTTGGGTGGGTGGGGAAGGGGATGTGAATTGAGGACGAGTTTGGGGAGGGGGTGAATATGACCAAGACAGGTTGTATGAAAATCTCAAAGGAATAAGAAGAAGAAAGAAGAAAGAGGAAGAGGAAGGAAGAAGGAGGGAGGAGGGAGAGAGAGAAGGGGAAAGGGAGATTAGACACGGAGAAGGAGAAGAAGCGTCAAACAAAACAAAACAGCACAAATACAGACAATACCAAGATGAGCCCTGAAGTTATGGAAGGATGTATTGGCAATTTCTGATATTTTTTTTAAAGGAAAGAAAATGAAGGATTGAGATGAGGGTGTTTCCCCATGAGTAGTCTTTTATTACGTTTCATTTAAATCTCTTCAGCAGCTTTAAAAATATTTTTATTTATTCTCAGAAATGTTATGTTGCATACCGTGTATCCTGATCATATCAACAATGCCCCCCATCTCTGCTGGGGCCCCCAACACATCCATCTCCCTATTTCACATTATTTTGTCTTTCATATATAAGCTACAAAGGCAGTGTTATTCATATGAACATGAGTGTGGGGTCATCCACAGGGGCGTGAGCAACCTACCTGTGGTCATACCCACAATGAAAATGGTTCTCCTTACTTATAAGCCGTCAACTGCCAATAGCTCCTCCACTAGGGGTGTGGCCTTGGGGAGGCCTCTTCCATCCATACTGGAATTTTTACAGGTTCGATCTTGTGCAGATCTTGTTGAGGTAACCACAGCTTTGGAAGATTTTTTTTTTCATGATCTATGTTATATGATTCTTGTTTTCAGCATTTAGGTTTTGATCATCACTTTACCTTTAAATACTCTTTACAAGTAGGGAAGAAAAGCACCAAGAAAACCATGAGTCAGATAAAACTCAAAATGCATATATCACATCACCTTCCTTTACAAGACAGTCGAAGATTACTGGTAATTGTGTTAAATTCAGAGTTTAAAATTAATTCTAATAATAACTGTGAATGATTTTGAAATCACTTTTAGGTAAAGTGAAAAATTCTACATCATCCTAATTTTATTAAAAGAGAATAAAATTGTGAATATTTTAGCAAATTTAAGAGCTATTCCCTACATATACACATATGACACATATGATGTACTTGTATTTATTTCTTAACACATATGTGTCTCCTTCTACTTGTTTATATAATATTTTGACCTTTTTTTCTAGTGGTATCAAGCATCTGAAATGCTGCAATTTATAAACAAATAGTACCTCTGAATAATTCTAGACATGAAATGGTTTTAGATTTTTGTTTTTTAGTAATTTTGCAAATAAATTTACACTGATTAACATAACTCTGTTTTTGCAAATAGATCCTAGCAGGATTAAATATATATCACCATTACGTAAATATATAATTATATGAGCTGGTATGTACACCAAACACTTTAGAAGGTCACACAGGAGGATCATGAGTTTGAGGCCAGCTTGGGCTCCAATTCATGGCCATGTCTCCAGGAAAAACTCAAAATTATACACAAAGCTGATGAATACATCACTCAGCCAGAATTTCTAATGCTGCTCTTTGTCACATGGAGGCCTATGAACAGGAAAAAATGATTTAATAACACTCATTTCTCCCTTCTGTGTCTTTGTGTCTTTCAATATGACATACTTAGCAATATCTGCTTCTTTATTGTTAAAAATGGACAAGGGAGAGTCATATAACCTTTGTGGCTTTAGTGCCAACATTTATAGGATGAGAACATCATGTCCACAGTAAAATGCATCCTTCACCTCAAATAAGTTTATTTTTATTTTTTTTATTTAACTTTGTTATTAATTTAAGCCACATAGATTTCAATGGGTTCATCATAATTTCTGTTTTAAAAATTGAAATTTGGATTTAAATCAAGCAACTAAAAATTACAAACATGTAAGGTGTAGACAAATGTTTCTCTGATCCCCCTTGGCCCCACGGTCCAGACGTATCTCTCCATCCACATTCCTGCAGCCGCTTATAAAATAGTTATTCTGAGACTTAATATTAATTATAAACTGTATGGCCTATATCTCAGGCTTCTTGCTAACTAGCTGTTTCATCTTAAATTGACCCATTTCTGTTAATCTATATGTTGGCACGTGGCTGTGGAGTTACCGGTCTGCTGGCAACTTGGTTCTCCTTGTGCCAAGGCTAGGCGTCTCTCCCTACTCTCCTTTCTTCTCTCCCTATCTCTGCTTGGATTTCCTGTCTGCCTCTAAGCTGCCTTGCCAAAGTAGCTTATTCATTAACCAATGGGAACAACATATATTCACAGTGTACAGAAAGGCATCCCCCAGCAGTAAGTCAATGAAATCATGAGCTCCACATACTGTTTGTGTTTCCAAGTTGTAAGATCAGTACCATATTGATGAGCTAACCTCCAAAAGCTTAGCTCCGAGATGGGTATCTACTTCCACTGCCCTTTCAAACTTCTCCATAGTAGCTCTCTTAGGAGAGATTTGTTTTAAAGCAAAATAAAGGTGTGTTTGTTTCTACCAGTCACGTGAAACTTGCAAGAACAGTATATATGCTACACTATGTTCCTAGAAACATCTAGAAAAAAACACATTTCTGGTATTTGAGTTTTGCTGTTGTATAACTCTCCTGGATCTAAGAATTATGCCACAAACAATAGTATAAATTTTCTGATTGACATATTGCTAAGGTGCCCATGTCTTACCTTACATTTCTTTGAGATATCCTTATTTCATGTGTGAACCTGAGCAAGTTATGATATAATAATATACAGATACAAAGATCCATTCACAGCTACACTCAGCACCCTTAAATTAGAAATGGATAATGAATACAGAATTAGAAAAGTAAGCTAATGTCAGATTTGCTTAAAAAGAAGAAAAATACTAGACAGTAAGAACAGATTTTCTAAAAGTTATTCTATTGTTTTATATGTATGTTTTGCCTGTATGTACATCTGTGCAACATGTTCCTGCCTGGTACACCTGGAGGCCAGAACAGGGTGTGAAATCTGGAACCATAGGAGCAGACAGTTGTGAGCTGCAATGTGAGTTCTGAGTACTGAACCTGGGTCCTCAGGAATAGCAGACACCGCTCTTAACCACTAGCCATCTCTCTAGTCCCTACATTTCTAAAACCTGACCAAAATTGGGAGATAAATATGCCATTTCATGTATTTTCCATGTCTTCTGGGACAATTCAGAAAACTATCAATTCTGCAGTTCAGGTTTAAAAATTATACTAGATTCATTGTACTTAATAAACAAAGATACTTTCTATAATGATTAGCATGAGAAAATATGGTTTTCCTATCATTTTGAGAAATTGTAAAAACTATTTGTAGTTTGTGAACCTGGTGTGAGAACCTTCTCAGTGTCACATTGATAAGATCATATTATTTAAAGCTAATATTATTACATGGAAAAAAAGACTTATTCTATTGGGGTATGCCGGGTTCCTTTTGACATAACTAACATCTAGCATTTATTTCATAGCATTCTAAAAGTGACGCAAAATAATTATAAAACCTCACTTGTATTTTCACATTCCTTACCATCTGCTTGCGCAGACAAAAGAACCAGGCATGGAATGTGTAAGAATGATCAGAACACAGATGTAGCCTGATGCCACCGCTTCAGCTAACTCACTCGGCATAATGGGACTTTGAAAGAGGGGAAGGCAGTCTGGGCCATAGGCAGGAAGCCTCATAAAAAAAGATGGGCTTGAGGCAGGCTTAAATGAAGCCTCTTCATACTGAAAGAACTGTCAGAAAGGCAAAATATAGTAATATAAATATGGTAGGAAATACCAAGAATATTGACCGGAAACAGAATTTTATGTTGGCAAAAAGTTATAATCAAGTTGCATAGTAACAATCTGACTTCTGTCAAATCCCTAAATATGTTTATATTGAAATGGACCTTCATCCCTGAACTGTGTGTATAAGTGCATGTGTGCGCACACACACGTGTGCTTCTACAGATTACACATAGAGTTTGTGCATGCTAAGCCTATGCTTCATAGCAACACCACTAGCCCTCTTCTTATCTTTTAAAAGCTTGACAGGAGATCTTAATAAATTGTCTGGATTGGCCTTGAACTTGCTCAGTAGTCTAGGCAGGCTTTCAACTGGTGATCCCACTGTCTTGACCTCTTAAGTGGCTCAAATCACAGGCTCATGGCACTGAGTTCCAATGAGAGATCTTAGAGCCACAAAAGTAATCCAACTAAATGAAGTTTCTTTTAGTCTAGCAAATGTATTTTTAGGTAATCCATCAAAAAATATAATATCTATACTTTTTCATGAGCAAGATTGTTCAGAATGGTTCCGTGTACAAATCTGGCTAATTTTCATAATACATATGAATGGGTTTTTTAAAGAATCCCCAATAGCAATATTAATGTCATATTACAATTTATTTCTTTGTGCAGAAAATGAATGTTTTATTAAATGAAATGATGCAGAAGCAGTCATTTCAACAAGATTATATCCAAAATGATATTAGTGGAGAAGAGTAATGATTAATCATAATAAACAAGAACTTTTCTGTGCTATTTCAAAACTTCTGAGTTTCAGAGTGACCAATAGATTAAAACCCAGGAAGAATTGAAGATGGATAGATGTATAGTATAAAATAAAAATGTATCAAATGTATCAGTGGGATTTTATTGTTCTGTTATTCTTGTCCTTATTTTTCTCCCAGTATATATGTGTTGGCAAGTAACTGGAGACTGAGCCAAACAACCCCAATTAATTCAGCACCGTTTGGCACAATTGGCGCCCCCTGCTATGACTAAAGGAGATCTGAGCAAAGTAAAAGGCCTGAATTGGCTCTTCATAGCTGGGAAAACGTACCTCCCGAGATGCGCATCACTGGCATCACCTGCAGTGCATTCTGGGTAGCTAACATTGCAGGTTGCTGACATTTTACTCGGCTGGTTCATTAACAAAGACCAATGTGCACTTTTTTCCCCCCTCTGAAATTTGACAAGAATCTGACCATCACAGATTTGAGATTTGTCTCTGTGCTCAGTGTGTACTTGTAGGTGTGCAAATGTTTTTATGATTATGGGGTGGGATTTGTTGAAATTGCTGAGTTTACTCAAACAATACCATGGATCTTCACTGTTTTGCATTTACATTGGAATATGAATTCTCTTTAGGGTTACTGCCAAGGGCACACATTTCCACTATTCTTTACATGAAAATCTATCATTCTCCCTTCACATCTCTTAAGATCAGTTTCCCACATGTCTTGGCAATCCAGTGTCAACTATCTGGGAACCAGTCTATAAGGAATTTCAAAGCAATAATTTTGAGTTTTATTCAAAGAAAATCAAATGTCTTATTAGAAAGCCAAAAATTAGCTGGTCTCCCTTTTCTTTAAAGACAGTGCTGACAGCTCATTTAATTTTATTACTGTCTAGAAATATCAGTGCTTTGGAATAGAATTTTCAACTGGACTTTCATTAGTAAGCAGGAAACTAATGGACTGCACTTGGTGATTCAACAAGCTTTATGTCTCTGTTGTTGTTAACAGAGGTAACTGACATTATCATAAATATTTGAGTTACTTAATAAATAAGGTAGGCTGGTGTATACATGATGTTTGTTAAAATGTGGAAAGTTTCTTACTAGCATGTTCTTCAAACACTCAATCTTTTAGTGATCTCCAGAATTGCTATGCATCTCAAAAATTTTAGTTTTTTTCCTGAAATTGTCTTCAGTATCATAAAATAAAGTGTTCCCCTTTCCAGTTCCTACAATGGAATGTTGAAGTTGATATGTCCCCCTCTCTTCCAGAGCCCTCCAGGCAACCTATGTTATTAAACTGTAGACAGTCACCAGGGAAGGCAGAGAGCATGTGGGAAATTAGAACCCTAAGCAGAGAGGAGTTGGTAATCTGTAAAACTGTAGGTAAGCTCTCTCTTGAGCCATCTCTTCACTTTAAATTATCCATGTTAACCAAAATAAACCCAAAGAACCCTTTCTGGGTTACTGGGCTCTGAAATATTTTGTTCAACTTGTTGTCAGGCAGTCACGATTGTATTTTTAAAAACACTGTTTTCTCTTGGCACTCAGTGGTATTGATTTTGTGGCCAAAGGGATATGATCAATGAAGTGACAGTTGGAACCTAAAAATGACTAGGGCAGGAAACATAGTAATGATGAGCTAACCTCCAAAGGCTCAGCAAGGAGGTGCTTATCTGGACCTCTTGACTCCTTAAAATTGGGTGGGAGTCCTGGGAGAGCTACTTTTAGCAAGGATTCCATTGACACATACTTCATGTCAGGTCAAAAATACCATGAGGGCATCTCTTCTACTGTGTTTTAGCCACAGGCCAATAAACTGTTAAAGGCCACAATGAAAGGAAGATAAAGTAAAGTTACATTTGTCATATAATGGCAAGAAGTGACAGAGTTCTAAACTTCAAGTTCAGTTTCTGTGAGAAGAATCAAAGTGCCATTACTACTAATTTTCAATCCTTAAATATAGCCATCCCCAAGCTAAACTTCCTCTCCTGTGGAAATATTGGTTGACTTATATTTTATTAGCGCTTATATTTACTAAGCCTTCTCAAACTCCCTAGAATTCTTCAACTTCAATCATTGAATTCATCTAGCAAATACTGATATGCTACTGTATAATGGATACCAAAGCAGATGCATAGAATTAAAGGATGTTTTGTATACAAATGTTCCTCAACTTTCATGAGGATTTTATCTTGGTAACTTCATAGTAACTTGAAAATGTGAATGTATTTAACACAGAAAAACTGCCATACTCACAGATCAGCAACATAGTCTACTGTGGTATATTGGTTGTTTTATTTATCAATCCTGTGACTGACTGGGAGCTGTGGATGGTAACAACTGTCTACTATCTCTTGAAAGAGTATTGTATCACATCATATCTGGTGAAGTAAGAAAAAAATAAAATGCAAAATTTTAGGTATGTTTTCTACTTAAGGCATATTACTTTCACACCAAAATAAAGTCACAATATCACAAAACACTACAAGAACACCTTTAAGTATAATCTTGGAGAACCTACAAACATCACTTTACTAAGCAAGCATAGTCACTAACTACATTGTAGATATCTGTAGCAAGCTTTTTCATTGGTGACCAGCTCAAAAAATAACTACAGGGAGACTTATTATTAATTATGAAAGCTCGGCCTATAGCTTAGGCTTGTCCCACTAGCTCTTATAAATTAAATCAACCCATATATGTGTGTGTGTATGTGTGTGTGTGTGTGTGTGTGTGTGTGTGTGTGTGTGTGTGTGTGTGTGTGTGTATAATGATATAATGTGTTGTTGTTTTTCAAGACAGGTTTCTCTGTGTAGCTTTGGAACCTTTCCTGGGAACTCGCTCTGTAGACCAGGCTGGCATTGAACTCACAGAGATCTGCCTGGCTCTGCCTCCGAAGTGCTGGGATTAAAGGTGTGCACAGTCACCACCTGGCTAACCCATACTTTTATTAAACTACATTCTACCATGTGGATTTTACCTCTCTCCCATTCTGTGTGTCAGACTCCTACTCATTTGCATCTTGATTATCTCCTCTTCCTCTTTCTGCCCGGAATTCTCCTGCCTAGCTATTGGCCATTCAGCTTTCTATTACACCAATCACAGCAACACATCTACACACAGTATACAAATATTCCACTACAGATATCTGTCCTTATGCCCACAGATAAGTGTAGTCCTCCTTCCTCATTAAGGAAACTACTTGAAACAGAGGGAGCCCATTACAGATTACCATACCCAACCAAAATGCAGAGTTGTGAAGCCCAGTCCCAGTGAGTACATCTACAAAGCACGCCCAGCCCCAAAGAACACATCTATAAAACACTCCTACACATAAGGCTTGGGGAACATTGCAGAAGAGGAGCAGAAAAAGCATAAGAGCCAGGGGATTCAAAGAGTTTACTGTGAGACTGTTTTCTACCAGTATCAAACATACACCCCTAAGTCTCAGTAGTAACAATAGGAATCTAAGGAATGCTGAGAACAGGAAGAATAGTCTTCTCCAGGGAAGGACACACCAATCAGTTACCCAGTACCAAAATGTCAGTCCTGGAAACACATGCATATGAGTAATATTATAGAGTCTAGGCTTGTTATATTTAGAAATATATATGGATATACATATACATGTATCAATTATTAATCAAAAAAGAGACCATGTAGTTAGGGGGAGAACAAGAAGGAGTATATAGAATGGTTTGATGGGAGGAAATGGAAGAGGAAAATAATGTAATTCTATTATAACCTCAAGAAAAGTAACAGTAAATCAAATTACCATAAGTAGATGATTGTCTCTGTAATCTTTCCCTTTAATATGCCCAAATGCTTTATACACCCATGTTATATTATGATGTGGTCATTAAAACAGGGATAACCTCCGGGTGGTGGTGGCGCACGCCTTTAATCCCAGCACACGGGAGGCAGAGGCAAGTGGATTTCTGTGAGTTCGAGGCCAGCCTGGTCTACAGAGCGAGATCCAGGACAGGCACCAAAACTACATGGAGAAACCATGTCTCAAAAAAACAAAAAAAAAAAAGAAATGATAACCTGTTTTAATGCAAGTAGAGAAGACGAACTTTACCTACACAGATGCTATTAGTAAAACCTCTGGAAGATACACCACCTGCAGTTAGTAAGAAAATCTGGACAGATTTGTTTTCCTTTTCTTTCCCAGACAAATATGTATGCGAAAGCCTGAAGAAAAAAAAAAAAAAAAAAAACAAGACAATTTTGTGATATGGTACTCAGAAATCTTAGACCCAAGAGGGCATCTGGAGAAGAGGAAGAAGAAAGAAATCAGGCTAAAAGCAGACCTGGTGTTATGCTCCTAGCTAAGGAACCTAGTTTTCTCTGCAGGCAAAAGGGTCATCCCTGAGTGTTTGCACAAAGCCTGCTGTGGGTGGGTGCTAATAGAAGAACTACTTCAGTATCCTTTGTCACAGAAGCAGCTACCAGGAGGTTGTGAAGCTCAGTCTGTATCAATTTGTCCGAAAAAGTATAATTGGGATATTCCCCAGAAGCAGCACATCTCAGGGAACTGATATATTAATGATAACCTTCCTTGCAGTGGTTTTTCAAATATATTTCTTAAAATATAAGCAATATCACAAATTATTTAAATGTCTCATGTACATGCACATTGGACTGAATTTGCCATCAGGAAAGAGCATATACTAGCTAATTATCTACTTATCTGATTTACAAATGCTCAAGTTTGCCACTTTTATAGATTATACATGTATGGACTAAATATGTCTGCCTAATGCATTGCCAGTAAAGAAAAGTTTGTCCAAGTCCTAGGTACAATGTATGTTTTATATTTTACAACATTAAAAGAAGCAATGTACGCAGATATTAAGTCTGGAATACTTATTAAAACAATCAAACCTGTGCTTTTGGGCCATTTAGTCATATAGATGATTTTTGTCACATGTAAAAATCCAGTCATGTTATCCTAAACAGTTGGCTGATTAGCCAAAGCCAAGATTCTCAGAAGCCATGCGTCTAATATCATCTCACTTCAGGATTTGGGATTTTTTTGAGTATTATTTAGATATTTCATTGATATGAAAACTGAACACTTGAGACTATAGACAGTAGAATGCCTTAGGCAACCAAGCGTATCAAAATACAGTGCACAGAGAGACTTTTTACTGCTCCCGCTATTTAAAGACCTATTTTCATGAGCTTATTAGCTCCTAGCGATCCCGAAGGAGAAATGCAATTAAAACTTAATCATACCAAAAGCTGGGATTCTTCTGATTCAGCGAACTTGTAATCTATTATATAGTTTACTTGTAAATGTCGGAATGCTGAGAATGAGAAGCCTATAAATGAATTTCATTCTGCAGCGATATAGTCTTATTGACTCAGTGTAGGCTCTGCCTAATTGGTGTGCACTTTACTTTTTCATTCCCACCCCCTTAACATTTTTGCATTTCTAAATGGCAGCCTCTCTTTTTCTTTGGTGAAACACAATGGCTCCTGTTCCCCTTCACTCTCATATTTCCCTGCTCCCTAGATCTCAGATATGAAATCAAATCCCTATAAAATAGATGATGCTGAGGAACTTGATCTCGTATATATGCAAGTCAAGCAAAGAGTTTAGAGAGATATAAAAACCACACTTGAGTGATACTGTATTTGCCCGGGAGCTCGAGGTGAACTGGGAGATTTTATTACTCGGGGGTACTAAGAGGACGGCCCTGTTTCCTTTACGAATATTGATTCTCATGTATATCCCTACTCTATCCCCTACCTCCACCTCTCATTTTTTGTTATGGGATAGTTTGAGTTTCCTTAAAGCCATGCAAAGCAGAAAGAAGCAGTGAGACAAGAGGCAGGATGATTTTTGCCTCCTATTGAGAAGTGTTTTCCAGTTCTTATCCACAAGCCACTAGACTTGGACACCTGCAAGGAAGCCAGACGAGGGTAGACCAGGCATGACAGAAAACCATGAGCTGCTAGAGATCTCACTTAGTCATTGACCAATGTAGATTTAAGTGGACTTGAGCTTCTTTATTTTGCTGACAGAGGTGCCACAGAAGTGTGTTTGCTCGCTCTCTCTCTCTCTCTCTCTCTCTCTCTCTCTCTCTCTCTCTCTCTCTCTCTCTCTCCTTCCTTCTCCCTTCTTTCTTTCCTTTTTATTTTCCTCCACCACTACCATCTCTTCCTCCTTCCCTTCTCCTCCTCCTTTTGCTCTTCTTTCTAAACTAGAGTTAAAGTAGTTGTGGCAGTTGATATTAGATGTTGATTCTTTCAGGGACCATATTACATTTGACTCTCTTTGTTTTTTTTTTTTTTTTGGTTTTTCGAGACAGGGTTTCTCTGTGTAGCTTTGCGCCTTTCCTGGAACTTGCTTTGGAGACCAGGCTGGCCTCGAACTCACAGAGATCCGCCTGCCTCTGCCTCCCGAGTGCTGGGATTAAAGGCGTGCGCCACCACCGCCCGGCTGACTCTCTTTGTTTTTTAAAAACCATGGAGTTGCATATGCACTTAAACTTCCATTAAACCTGTTATTATTTTTGGAGAGAATGGATACTCAAGGAGAAACACAATACTTTATAGAGGTGGAAAAGGAGAAATAGGGTAAAGAACATGGGACTGTTGGAAATCAGTCTGAGGGTCGTATTGTCCCTCCCGTTAAACTCAGGGAAGACCCCTCTACTCTGCATCCAACTCCTTGTATCTTCAACAAAAACTTCTCCTCTATCATATAAATAAATGAGCTGCCCAAGGGGTACATTTCACTGTTTTTAAAGAGCCACATATCCCAGCCTTCCCTCTCTTGCATGGAATCATAAGAATATGACTTGTTTTCCTTTTTGGTAGGGCATTCCTTCCATGTGAGGCTTCTTATTCCACTCTTGTTCCTTCGTGAGAAAATACAATGCAACCTTCAACATATAGAAATGAAGGAAATGAATAAATATAAAGATATATATTTATAAATCAGTTATATATAATACAATCACTGATCTTAAAACTTGTAAAGAAATACAGCACAATATTCTTTGTAATACAAATAGTTTTACAATTTGAATGAAGATTAGGGGAAATTGTGTATTAATGAGATGAACATGTTTATTTAATTTTATTTGATACTTCAGGACATAGAACATTTCAGTGATTGTCAGAATTGATTAATGTTTTGATTTTATATTCACAAATGCTGAGAAAGATAACTTTGCTAAAATATGTAGTACTAAATGGCAGGGGTACATTCAAGACTGTTTCAGAAATTTTTGGAAATTCCATCCCAATTCTAGCCCAAAAGTTATTTATTAATTATTTTATGTAATTCAATTCACCAATTCAAATAGCAATTAAAAAATTTTACCAGATAATATGGCAAAAGGTATGATTCTTACGTGCTGAGGAATGGTGTTAAAAACTATCAAATGCCTCACCTTCTGAATCCATTGTTTCTGTAAGAGCAGGAAACTTTCTAAGTTCTGTTAAAACACTGTGGCTAGAATGTACAAGAGCTGCTGGCTAAGCTGAGGTATTCCAGAAAGGTTCCTTGGTTTTGTGTGGTGTAGCCAAATTTCTAAGTGGTCTTATTAAATAAAAAAACACAGAGCCAAATATAGGGGTGAAAGCCTTAGAGATCAGGAAAATAGTGAGAGCCACCAACCAACCTTACCTCACCAGCTCTGCAGCTTCCAAAATGCCACAATTTCCTGTGTACCCAGGCTTTTATTGCCTTGCTGTTCTGCCCTCTCATTGACTCTTAGCCCAGCTACCTCACTTCCTTGTCACTGCCTGTCTGTCCAGACCTCCAGGTCTCTATGGTAGGTACTGGGATTAAAGGCATGTGTCACCATGTTTGGCTCTGTTCCCTAGTATGGCCTTGAACACACAGGGACCCTGCCTGCCAAGTGATCAGGTTAAGGGCATGTGCAACCACTGCCTGACTCTTGTGTTTACTTAAAACGGCTTGCTATTTCCTCTGATCTCCAGGCAGACTTTATTAGCATACAAGTAAAATATCACCACATTTCAGCACAAATAAAATATCACCACAGTGTGGCACGACAGCAGAACTGACAAAGCACATAAGTTACATGTTCGGAACCAAGGCTTCAGTGACGTCCCATGCTGAAACAGTGGGTGAATATGCCATAGGCACATCCAATGCTCTTATAGTAAAGTCTTGATGGCTGCACATTCAGAAATCTTTTTCCTGTTCCGACTTCTTAGTGACTTCCCCATTGAGTCATGCCGCAGTATAGGAGGCTGCTTAAGTGACTGGGCTGCAGTGTATGACGTGGGAGTAGGCTGAGAGCTGGAGAGTGTACAAATGAAAACAGGCTTATACTGAGAAAGATTGAACCTCTGTTTAAAACAAACAAACAAAAAATGAAAACAAATGGTTATGTATAGACCAGTGGCTAAGACTAGGATGTATAAATTGAATAACATTTTCAGAATTTTTACTAAGGGCCAGACAGGCCCCTGGATAGTATTTCCCCCATAAATAAATTCCACATTCATAATATTTTAAGATGATTATTAATGCCATTGTTGAATAACAGGTGAAGGAATTCCAGTTAAAGCATTGATGGAAGCTACAAAAGCATCATTTTCTAAACTAAAATTAATGGTACTTTCAGAGAGGACCACTAAAACAACTTACTCAAATTGTATAAACCTTTGCTGAACCATCATGATGGTTTTTCAGAACTTTGTCTGTCTCATCTTACATAGAACATTCAGGCTACATGTGGAATTAGCCCTTTTGTTTCTGTACCTGAATTTATATTGACTTACAAGTTACTGCATCAATGATTTATTACATTCTGTTGGTTTTTTTTTAACATTTCAGTGATCTGGGTAGTAATATTCCAATCCCATGAAATGAAACAATGTCGCACCACATACACAGCTTCATGTGGTTCTAAGTACTTCACAAACTAATTAATTTTAATATTTTTAGTAGGTCATGATACTGTCAACTCTTCTTACATGGAGAACATAAACCGGAACACTGAGAAAAAGGATGCTTTTTCAATTACCAGTGCTCCACATATGGTGAAGATGGAGCTCAAATTTAATGGAGACAGTGGTGCCACAAGTTAACATCCCCGTGTCCTACAAACATCTGCACTGTATCTCAACACCATTAAAACTAGCGATGTTCAAATTAAGATACACTACTGTGAAAATTCATAGATCTGCTCCAAGGTTTAGCTGTTTCAGAGATCATGTCCTCAAAGACACCGAAACTAGGAATCAACCTGAAATAACCCTTCATTAGCTACCTCACCCATCCCAAACACTGGCTCTTGGTATCTCGCTGTATAGCATCACATTTTGTCAGCCACAGAATGAGAACTACCTTGTATTCCCACAAGTGTGGAGGGTCACGGTGCTGTCTGCCTTGCAATAACAAGTTTTCAGCTCTGCACCATACTGACCTGAGTACAATCAACAAGTCTCTTTTGTTGGTTTGGTTTGGTTTTTGAAACATGACTCTATTGAATAAATGATTTTTTTAAAAAACACAACGTATTTCAAGTTACTTTTGTGACATATTATGAATTTAAAAATTATACCAAACATCTTCAGGAAATAAATATAACGAAAAGGCTTGGAAACCCATCTTTAGTGATGACAATCAGTGATATGTTTCCAGCAGCTCATTTTCCTTCAAGCTGTTTCCCAAAGTGTTGACCAGGATCCCACTTCATTCTTATTTGTTTTTGTTTTAACTGTGTTAAAACAGAATTTGTTCCCAGCTAGTGGAGGATAATCAGGCTTTTACAGATATAAAAAGATTGAATGTGACCTCTTTTCTACCTTCTTGTATTCAAAAAATGAATACATGTTGAATGGCCTATTGGAAGTCCTATGGAGAACCAAATAGTGACAGGCATTGCATGAACTGCGTATGACTCCAAAATTCTTGTATTTTAAAATTCCAAGGTATTTTAAAAGAAAGAGTGAGAGAATCATAGTTTCAAGCCTTGGTTTGTTTTAACCCTAAAGCATTATGGGAGATAACAAGCCAGAAATATTGTTAGTCACGATAAATGTTAGACCCTAGAGGTGATTTGAAAGATTCACCTAATTTAAAGCATTAACACAATCTAAAACATTTTATAAAAACTGATTATTACTTTTCGCTTTTTTCATTTTTCCGAGTATCTTTGCTCAGAGTTGTGGGGTGTAACACTCAGGCAAAAACAAATTTCTTGTAATCTCTGTGAACTGTGATTATATTCAAGTCCTTAACCTTTCTCCTAGACCTTGACACAGATCTATCAATTAACACTGTTGTTAGTAGCAAATGGTCATTTTGCTATTGGTTCAGTTCTTTCTATGTGCAGGCATGATAGTCAGTGCTGCACAAAAATTATAGAAATTAACTCTCATTATCCTTATTTTTACAGGCGAGTAAACTGACAACTAGATTACTTAGATATTCAGCGTCATGTGGTAAATGTTGTTCCCGAGAATGATTTTGGTCAACTTGATTTTCGAAGCTGATTTTTTTAACCACTAATCATTTTGGTTAGAATGCCACCAACAAGGCTAAGCATGTGGGGATTATTTCTTTGTAGTCTCACTTAGAATGATATCTGAGAGATCCCCCTAAGTTTATCTCCATAAGAGTTCAAATGTACAGACAAACATTTATTCCATCAGGAAAAAAAAAACACTTTCATTGTGCTGCTAGATTTGCCAGGAAGTAATTAGAGTCTTTGATTATCTAAAGAACTATGTGAAATTTATTATTTTCTTATCTAAAGGGTATTATCTCTGTCCCCATATACTTCTAGCTATTACATAGAATAACACATCTGAAAACAACAGTCTCACCCAGGCTATCTATCTGTCTATCTATCTATCTATCTATCTATCTATCTATCTATCTATCTATCTATCTATATATATACACACACACATACATATATTCTGTGATCCACCATTATATATTGATTGACTACTAGTATTAGGGCAGTGTTTTGAGGTTTCCAAGTCTGTCAAAACAAGATACCACAAACTTGGTGACTTAACCACATTTACTTCATCACAGCTCTGGAGGTCAGAAGCCTGAAACCATAAAGTTCATAAAGGGACACTCTACTGAAAAACTCTAGGGAGAAATCTTTGCTTCGCTCTCTTCTTAGGTGCTGTGGGCATTTTCTCCATGTGGGGGCTTTCTCCATGTGGCTCTTATTTTCTCCGTGTCTCTCATAAAGACAGATGCCAATGAACTTAGAACATAGCCCAATTATCCAAACTGACCCCATCTTGAGATTCTTAAGTGAGTTATGAGTTCAAAGACTCTGTTTCCAAACAAACTCATGTTCTCAGGGTTTCGGGATTAGGAAGTGTACATGTGGTTTTGGAGTCTGTGCTTCACTCCAAGGAAGTAGAAACAGCAATGGAATGATACTAAATCACAGTCTGTCCACTACAAGTATAGAAAGGGTACATCTGTAGTAAAGAGATCACAAATGGGGAACATGGGAAGAAGAAAGAAAGAGGATATCATGTGTTTTATTGTGAACCTAAGGGATGCCTGCGTTTCATATGAAGCTCAAGAAAGAGTTCAGATCAGAAATACAGAGCTTTGAAACTTCTCCTCAAAGAAGGATGAGAGAGTGTTTAAGTTTGGCTAGGGTAAGGCTGAAAATCAGCAAGGGTGGTGGGAAGTCAAATACTACAAGAATACTACAAGAAACATTCTACTTTGATAAAAAGGTAGAGGGAGAGCTACTAAGAGACTCAAAGAGTATTTAGTTGGGACAAAATCAGTAACCCTGTATTACACATTAGGTACATAAATGACCCCAGATGGAATTAAAAAAGCACAACAGAGAAATATTTAAAGAGATTATTTAATATTTTCAAAAATCCAGTCTACTATTTGCTAATAAGGAGAAGCTTGACATTTTACCTTTCTCTACCTTATTCTGTGGCTATTGGCTGAGTGCTAACTGTCAGGATTTTGTGTGCATTTCATGCCTTTTTAGTCATTGCTAGCCCTATCTTTGGTTCCAAATGTGTGGGGGATTCTAGCAAAATCCTACTCCACAGCGAACTGACCAATATAATAAATTTCTGTGGTTGTCACTATTTGACGTGGCCCACAGTCCCTGAAGACCAGAAAGTTCTGAGTGACTGATTTCCCTTTCACTTTGTGCACATGAGGATAGTTAGTGATTCTGTCTATTAGACTAAGCAAGTAAACAGCTCTGGTCCTTTGGGTACAAGCAGGACAGTGGCAGTGGGCTAAAGTTACTTTCTGTCATTTCTGTCAGGGTTTTCTTTCCAACTAGAGTTTGATTCAATGATAACACACTGTTGAATATATATTTTCAGAAAAACACTTGTCTGTATAAACACTGAACCTCAGCTTGTCTTGGCAGAACTTCTCAAGTTTTTTCATGGTAACTTTTAAAAGGAGCCCATTATATATATATATATATATATATATACACATATATATATACTGTAAAGATATGTAATATATCTACTTGTGAAGTATTTTTTTGATAGAAGAAAAGCCACTATAATACATGATACTTTTATGACTGACCATTACTTCTAGACTACGTGACCCTATTATGTTGATGTTAATGAATGCAGTAGGTGCAGAAGTCTCCAGCCTTTTGAGATTGCAATGTGACTTTGTCATCTACAAATGCTTTGGTCCATATTTACAGCTATCCTGGGATGCCTTGGCCTGCAAACCATAGGTTACATAGCCCTGTAAGTTTCAGTGTGTGTCTTAAGCTTCCTTTTAGGTATTATAATAAATGACATTCCAGTACATGGGATAATGTACTTGGATTCAAATTAGAGACCATTTCATGTCTGAGAGAGCATAATTTTACTTGCTTTTCTCCTCAGTAGATTTGGACACATTATTATTAAAGCTAATGAAAATTTAAGTTCCTAGGTACTTATTGCTTGTATTAAATTTTTATCACTATTACCTATTATTTAATTTTAATAAAGTGCCACACTATAGTAAGTACCTCCTAAAGTCTATACCTTAACCCAATGGATTGTTCTTGAATGACCCATGTAAGTCATCTACTGAACATAGATCTATGGGGAGGAAATTCAAAACATGTCCATCTATTAATATCAATCCTTTCTCTTTGGTCTGTAATAATGGAAAACCATTTTAGACTTACTCCTAGTACATTAATTAAATATATGAACTAAATTTCCTCTATTCTGCTCACAGCCTCCCTATAAGTCCCATGTAATTCATGTCTACATCTTTGTGACCCTATGTGCTCACCACTCTGTCTTCATCTTCATTTCTTATATTTAATATGCTCAGGCCACCTGGACTTTTTTGATATTTCTTGTCGTTGCAAAGTAATATGGTATTTGATAGAACAAAAGCCATCATAATGTATGAATTTTTAACCTCCTCTTGTAAACCAATTGTTGTCCTCTCTGGGCATTATAATATCGTTGATAATGCTTGAAATAGATGTAGGGACATTCGGCCTTTTGACGTTTTTTTTCAAAAATAAATCCCCTTTCCTACTTATATTAGAAAACCTTTTCATTAAATGTCTACAGAAAAACAAAAACAACAAAAAGCAAAAACAAAAACTAACCAAAAAATTCTAGTGATTGAAATTAAAACTGTAGGTAGAGATCGATCTTCATATGGTGCCAATTTTGTGGCTTTTATAATACATGTGTCACTTCCAGGAATTTGTTCTTTAAATGGTAAATTACAAATCTTAGGATTTGATTTTCTTTTTTTTGTTTTCTTTTACTGAAAATTAGATGTTTTTCCTCACACAATAGGTTCTCATTTATGTTTGTTTCCCACTCTAATCTTCCCAAATCCTCTCCCCACCCTCCCATCTAGACCCATATCATGTCTGTCTCTCATTAGAAAACAAGCAGGCTTCTCAGGGGTAATAATATAATATAATATGATATAATGAGATGAAACAAAAACTATCACATTGGAATTGGTAAAACAACAGCAACAAAAATGGATGGAAAAGCACCCAAGAGAAGGCACAAGAATTAGAGACCCACTCACTCATTTGCACACTCAGGAATCCCAAAAACACTAAACTGGAAGCCGTAATACATATTCAGAGGACCTGGTGCAGACCCATGCAGGCCCTGTGCATGTTGCCTCAGTCTCTGCAAGTTCATCTGAACTTTGTTCATGTTCATTTAGAGGGCCTTGTTTCCTTGGTGTCTGCCATCCCTTCTGGATCTTAACTCTTTTGTCCTACACTTCTAGGGGTTTCCCTGAGCTCTGACACAAGGGATATGATGGAGAAATTCCATTTAAGGCTGAGTGTTCTAAGGTCTCTCATTCTCTGCATAATGTCTGTCTTGGGCCTTTGTATTTTTTCCCATCTGCTGCTGGAGGAAGCTTCTCTGGTGTTGGTTGGGCAAGGCACTGCTCTAAGAATATAGCAGAATGTCATTAGGAGTCATTTTATTGATTCTTTTTTTTTCCATTTTTTAGACAGTATAATTTGGTTTTACCATAGCTCCCTGGGCTATTTATTCTCAGGTTCTTGGTCACCCAAGCAATGTTAGGTATGGGTTCTATCTCATGCAATGGGTCTTAAGCCAAATCAGATATTAGTTGGTTACTCCTACAAGCTTTGTGACCCCATTGTCTTACCCTATCTTGTAGTCTGGAAACCATTGCAGATCCAAATGTTTGTGACTGGGTTGGTATTTACATTTCTCTTTTGGTAGCATGCAGAGTACAGTGACAAGGTGCTTCCAACCTTTACATAAAAATGGTTACAATAATTTGGAAAACCCCAAGGAAGAAATTACAAAAATTAATTATACTCACACTAAATTTTTCTATTGCTTTACACGCTCATCTTATTTTTCCCAAACCAGGTAATTTAACATAGTAAATGCAGTGTCTTATTGTGAGAGTCTAGGGGCTACAAAAATCTGAATTATGCCTGCAATGATTGTTTCCTTGTTGATGGCCAATGCAAACTTTCACTAAAGAAATGAAGGGCCTATTACTATAATGAATGTAATTAATTTTTTAAGACATTAAAGATTTAAAATGACTCATGGAAAAAAACTGCAAGAAATAAAATTCCTTCTCCACAGCTAAGTCTTATATTTCCAATTGTAACTTTATATTGAATTTACAAAGGTTAGATTGACTTTTTAATTACCTCTCCAATGACCACTGATGGATCTGACCTTGAAAGCAATATTAATTAGCTGATCTAATATCTTGCAGGTGCATATTATTAGAGTCAACTATCTCTGTGCTCTGCCTTAATCTTTGCTGTAACAAATACCATTTTAGTAATATTAATGGAGAGATATCTGAGTTTTGAAAATCATCATGCATAATGTGCTGAATAACCTCCTCAAATGCACACAAGCTATTTTGGTGCTCATAATTCCAAGCTAGTCTGCCCCTAACATCATTTGTTTCCCAGACTAAAGGTAGCTTTACAAGACATATGAGGACTGTATTGGGGATGGTTTTTGTTCGTTATTTACAAAGAAACAAAATATGTCCTTTTCTATAGGTCATTAGGACATATTCTAAGGAAAGGTAAATGTGAGTGAAGAAAAAGAGACTTAAGTCAGGCATACAGAGCCTTGTCTTAAATGTTAAAGAGAATCCCTAATGATTTAGAAGGTATATAGAATGTAAGGCCAGAAGTTTTAAAAGTATAAAAATAAAGATAAATTTTCCCATATGAGATTTGAGTCACTGTAAACTGATGGGAAAACTGAAAAACAAATGAAGGTAAACAGTACTCCAAATGTCTGTATTTTTTTTGTAACTTCCTTGCTGAATCACATTCTAAACTCAAAGTAAGGAAATTTTCATACATTATATTCATTTCACAGAAAAACTGAGCACGCTAATATGTTCAGGGCTTAAATGTAGCTGGAAATATTATGTTAGATTTATATGGAGACAAAAAAGAAAATCAAGAGTGATGACACAACAATAATTAAAATTAAACAACAAAAAAAATAAACTACATAAGTCCCATTTGGCATCCTGCTGGACAACTCCTGGACAGTTTGGCAGGAAACTCTGGTGGTTTACATCACTCTTCTCAGTATATCTACTGTCTACACAGAAGGACATACACAGTGTGAGGTGAGCCATTCATTTCATTCAGTTGAGCTACCTGAACATTAACCCTGCCTTCTAGAGTCACCTGTGTCATTGGAGTTTTCTCAGGTCCTGCCTGGGCCATAGCTGCTCTGACCCAAATAAACACACAGACACGTATATTATTTTTTTAAACACTCAGGGCCTCATGGCTCAGGCTTCTCACTAGCTAGCTCTTACATCTTAAATTAACCCATTTCTATAAATCTATACTTTGCCACCTGGCATATGGCTTCCTGGTACTTTACATCTTGCTTCTCCTGGCAACAACTAGCAGCATCTCCTCTTCTCTGCCTTTCTCCTTCCTCTCTCTCTCTCTCTGGTTGGAATGTCCCACATAACCTTATTCTGCTTCACCATTGGCCAAACAGCTTTATTTATCAACCCATCAGAGCAACACACATTCACAGTATACAGAACGAATTCTACAGCAGACCTGCAATGTACTAATGACACCCGGAGGCATAGTACCTCCCACGTGGGCAGTAGCACTTCTTCTAAATGAAAAGGGAAATTGATCATCAATTGGCTATCTAGAATACGCTTCTCAAGGACTCCATGGTACAGACAACTCTATCAACCCTCAGGGTTTATAAGGTAGTCCTCCTTGGAGCTCTCAGCATCTAATCATTCCGTATCTTTCCCCTAATAGTAACTCCTAGTAGCAAACAGAAATGTGTTAGTGTGAGCTGTATTTAAGGCCCTGTTTCTTATTACAGGACCTATTTCTAAAGTAATGTGAAATAATATCTCATCTCCAATCATAGAGAGCAAGAGATGGAAATGGCCAGAGATGGGATTTTCAAAGGAAAATGATTAATTGCTATAGCACCATGTGTTGATCATCAGTGCCCTTGTAGGCTGTACTGAGAGTCAAAAACTATCTATTACATCCCCACCCACCACTCAGTAGGGTTATCACTTGACAATTTATTCACTTTCTATAACCTTAAAAACTTGTTCATATGTTTGTTTTAGATGTATCAAACGTAACTAGGTCATATCTTTATTTTAACCTGCTATGATTTCATAATTATGTTTCCTTGATTATGGGTCTATATTCTTAAGGTACTGCCAAGTAGTTTCTGTCTGCACATAATTAGAATATACCTAGAAAACAAAATTAATACAGTAATTATTATTAAGAGCTTACAATACTTAATAAGAGCTAAACTAAATGGCAAAAATATCTGGGAAAAATAATAATATGAGTAGTAACTGATATAAAACTAGAAGAAATATCAAAATTGGAACCATATCTAATTCAGTTAATTATTGATTATTGCTTCTCATGCATGATGTTTGGATACACATAAGTTTGGAAGTCAGAGAGGATATAGACCATATCTCTTAGAAAGCTTCTTTCTGCTATTTTTAAGAGAATGTGTGGAATCAGAAGAAAAAAGACAGATTATAAATAAAGTAAAAAATAACCTGAGACAACCAAAGAGAGGATTCCTAAACAGAATAACAAGCAATATTGTTAAAGTAACTAAAATACTTAGTTAAGGACTCATCACACAAAGAATGTGTGTTGATTGAAAACACTGGGTGAGGCAGTGAAAGTTCAAGTGTGAACAATAGATGCCCGTTTTCCATCATGATGAAAGCCCTGAGCCCAGCAGTGGTCAAAGTCGCTGGGTGTTCTAGAGTGTCATCTAACACGGGCTGAGAGGCAAGTCCAGGAAAAACGTCCTTTGCTTTGAAATCAAGCTTTTGGGGTGAGAAGGTGATATGGTTGTGATGGTTGATGAGAAGGGCCACATGTGCTAAAGTCTCAACAGGAGGAACACAGGAGACATGAGGATGCACTGACAGCCTATGGCAGAGCAAATGAAAAGCAATAGTGGATGAAAGGAAAACTGCAAATAAGAGAAGTATTTCTTTATAATAGTTAATATAGTTAAACACAAAGAGACCCAATATTTAATTTAATTGAGAGATAAATAATTCTTCATAACTTTGTTAGTTAAATATACCAATTAAATATAAGCAAGATATAATTTCCTTTGCTTTTATTTTGATATGCACATCATGACATGTGAGAGATTGTAACACACTATGTTGAAAATATAGAAGCTTCTTTATAATTCAGACAACCAAATGAATTAATATTTGTGGAATAGAGTATCTAAGTTATTTCATCACCTATATTTGAAGCTAGCTTCTGAATATCATTTACTAGAGTGGTGAACTTACGTGATGTTTTCTTTTTGTTGTTGTTGGCTTTTTGAGACAGGGTTTCTCCATATTGTTTTGATGCCTGTCCTGGATCTCGCTCTGTAGCCCAGGCTGACCTCCAACTCACAGAGATCTGCCTGACTCTGCCTCCCGAGTGCTGGGATTAAAGGCGTGTGCCACCATCTCCAGGCTAAGTGATGTTTTCTATGTTTGTTTCAGATAATTATTTGAAGTAAAAATTCCATACATTTCATCTGTTTTCCTTTCTCAGAGGAGTAAAACATGTCTCATTTCCACATAGCAGATGCAGGTAAATGAGTCCTTTAAACTTTTATTCTGAATACCTGAGTAAAATATTTTGGACTTTAAGAGTATCTTCTTTATATGCATTTGAAATCGCTGTTACTTACAACTGGAAAGAAGTTTAAGTCTAGATTTTTTTTTTAAGTCCGCTCATGGACTTCTGCTGCTGTGGGTTCAAAAACAAGGAAGTTAATTTTAAAAGCTCATTATATTAAGTTAACAGTGAATTAAAAAACCAATGAAATTAATTTTAGAGCCATTTAATTTAGTTCAGGAAAGAGCGAGTCTCTTTTATTAACTTAATTATTTTGGAATTCACTGTTTTAGAGTCCAATAAATGTTATGTATTTTATTTCCAATTAACTTCATTGTGTTCTGAATCATATTTTCTTTCTCCATGTGGCTGAATCTCACCTCTCATTTTGCACACAGGGTGACTATTCACAAATGGGCCGCTCTGTGCATTAGATATAAGCATGGTACATTGTGAAGGAATTTAGTGTCTGTTGACTATTATTTTAGATCCATGTTCTTTTGCAATGTGGAATTAACACATTCCTGTCCAACACAATGAAGTAAGTCACCATTTCTCTTTCTCCCCATGTCCAATGATACAAACCAGTTTATAGTCTTTATCTGGGGTAATCCCACATTGCAATTTCCCATGCTCAGGCATTAGTTTAAAATAAATTTAATAAACTAGGTTATATGGAGGAGATAATAGGGCCGGCCTTTTCTGTCTGATTTTGAGAAGTGAAAGTCCAAATGATATAAGGATTATATTTGATAAATCGTGGTGATTAATTTAGAATTACAGAGAATCCAAAGGAAGTGATTCCTCTGGATTTTAGGGAAATTTTAAGATCTGAAGAGATACGTCATAAAATGTACTGAGCTTTGCTTGTTTTTTTTCACAACCTCTTAATCATTTCTTAGTTTGATATATTAAGGTAGGAAATCCTCTATACTGTGTACCCTGTGATATCACTAGTACATGTAAGATTAGGTAGACCAAGGAAACCCAACTGTATTTTCCTATTTTTAGCACAATGGGATGTGTGTATGGTGGTGTTGAGGTAAGCAAGCTCATGAAAAACCTCCAGATCTTTTATGTCCTGCTTTTACCTCTGAGTGAAATACAAAAATTAAAATTAAGGAAACGCTTATCTTTCTGGCTGATGCCACAAATGGAGCTGTCAGACAGGATGCCTGGTTAGGGCAACAGCCATGTAAAACTTCACCAATAATTGGCTGGCATTCAGAGCCTGAGCATCAGCAGCTGCTGCATCAAATTTAGTCTGGATATAAGGCAGATTTTTTTTCATTTATTTCAATTAATTATCACACACATCAGAATCCCTACTTAAAATATTCTCAAATGGGTAGCTCCATGGAAGAAACCACACTTAGATACAAACATCTTTACTTACTCTACCGATACATAATCAAATTGTTTTCATTCATTTAGAGACTTGACCTTCTGTTGAATTATGAAAATCATTTATCCTTACACTGAATACAATTTCATCTTGATTCTTGGGAGAAATTTCTAATGGTGGGAAATGGGTGATGGAAAGCGTAATGAGTGTGAGGGCAATTGCATGTATTTAATATGCATGTCCCTGTGTGTGGAAGTAATACTTTCATAAAACAACAGAGAATCATCACCTCTGCCTGCTTATAGTAGCGATAAAGCATGCAGCTCTCATATTGCAATATCTGTGCACTTTGCACGAAAGTCCTTTATCTGGAAATAATGTAATTGTGTATGATGCAGTGCTCTAATTAGAGCAGAGCTTTATTGGACAGAAAAGTAAATAGGCCACCTTAACCTCCACATTGCAATATGTTAGAATATACAGAGTGTATTGCATATGCCTAGAATGTGTATGCCTTTTAATTTTACTATATTGAATTCCTTCATATATATGACCTGAAGGTGGCCATTTACTGTATATCCAACAGCTGTTTAAGAGACTTGTGGAGGGACTTTTGGCAATAAAAATCCCATATATGTGTACATATGTGTGTATAATGCAAATACATTTTATTTGAATTAGATCATTATTTATTGTTGTAATCCATTCACTTAATACATATTACTACACATACTTTTGTGATTTAAATTTTTGTTAAATAGATTTTATTATGAATGTGTAAAGACAAAGAATTCTTGATATTTTTTTAAATTAAAATATAATAAAACCATTTCCCCTCTTCCCTTTCCTCCCTCAAACTTTCTATTTCCCTCCTCACTCCCTCTCAAATTCATGGTCTCTTTTCTTTAAATGTATGAATGTGTGTATATAGGTAGGTAGATAGATAGATAGATAGATAGATAGATAGATAGATAGATAGATGATAGATAGATAGATAGGTGACAGACAGATAGACAGGTGACAGACAGATAGAGATGTGTCTGTGTGTGTGTATTCATGAATGTATAAATACAACCTTAAATTAGGGGCCTCATCCCTAGAAAAGACTTAATTCTTCCACCCTCATCATTACTTAGTCACTTGTCGTTGGTTTCCTAAGGATGAGGTCTCATGACACTTTCCTCTTCCATGTTAGCATGTGATTGGTGTTGCCTTTGTTCAGGTCTTGTTTAGGTGGCTATATTTTTGGGGTACTTTGGGTAAAAATTTTCTGGTATTTTTAGGGTTCACCTCAAACATCAGATACACAATCCTCTAGCTCTAAAAATCTATCTGATTCCTTTTCTTCTATGTTTCCCAAGCCTTAGGTCCAGGAAATGTGCTGTAGCTGTATCCACTAGGGTTAGACATGCTTTGCCCAGCAGTCTGCTGCATTTTGAGGAGTCATGGTTGTCCAAGGAGACACTTCTGTGATGAGAGGTGAAAGCTACTCATATCTGTCAGTATGAGGATAAGTATTTCAAATCTAGTAAGGAATTATACTGTTTTAGTAAAGTGGTTATGGTATATTCTTTAAGAGTCGTGACCTCTTTAACCCTGGGCAGTTGACTCAGTTTCCAGGACCAGGCATGATTTACCTCTTGCTGAGGGAAATTAGACAGCTGTTAGCTATTTCCAAGATACGAGGGTCACTATTGTTCCATTAGGGATATGTTGCCCTTGCCGTGCTGGCCATTGATGTGGCTCATAGGAATCACAGCTGGTTAGGACGATTATGTGTTCCTCTCCCTTGGCAGCTTGTACAGCACCTTCTAGTACTATGCAAGCCAGCCCCCATGGAGGAGGCTTTCAGTTCAGATCCATTTTGGATTCTCTGAGTCCTCTGTCTGAGGCACATGGTGTCTCCTGGAATAGGAACTCCCTTCAACATCTGGGAGGCGACCTAAGGCAACAGTGATATCCTGTATTGTTTTAGGAGTACTTTGTAGTTCCCTAACAACTGAAAAGGGGGTTTCTCATGCCTGTTTGGCAGTCTATGGCTTTGAAGAGAAGCATTATCAGACAAATTATAGATGTAAATGTATACACGAAGACCTTTATGTATTGTGTATAATTTTAGGCAAACAAAAATAGTGTGATTCCTTATGGCTACTTCAAACATTCTTAGTATTAGTTATACCCCTTGCAAACCCTCTCCTTCTATTTTGATCTCTCTAGCCCCTCTTCCACTCAAGTTTCCTGACATTTTCCCAATTTTTCTCCTTCATATCACTTGTAGGAAAAGGATTCCTTGGTGTGTGTAGCTGAAGTATGCACATTGCCAAACATTTTAGGCAATTTAATAAACATTTAGTAAACAATTAAAGTTATACCCATGTGATCCCATAAAGACTTTTTCTCTATATTCTAGAAAATCCAAAACTACTTTAGTGAGACAACAAATGATAATGGTGGTTATTAACCACCTCCAAACCTCTCCACCTATCCATTTTCGATTGAAGTCCACTAAAATATTTTAAGGCTTTTAACATAATTATGTATCAGTTTGTATATGCAAAAAATAGCATCATACATACTCACTTATGTGGCTAACAATAAAACTGCCAGTAGTTCAATTTCCTTTGAAACCAATTTGCTGAAAATCTCTGACTCCTATACTTAATTAAATATTATAAAAATATGTTATAAATGAATAACTTATTTTTCCTTTGGAAGTAATCAAGTATTTAACTACTTCTATTTGATATTAAATAAAAAGCCCAGTCTATTGTAGTTAATTAAAGTTGAAGCATGATGATTTTAGGATGTTATTCAGAGACACTTGCAAATCAATAGAAGACTAACAAACCCAACCCTTTGGTGGTGGTGGTCGTGGTAGGGGGGGTGCTTGCAAGGGTAGTTCTTCGAAGTGATGTTTAGCTAATGACTCAAGAGGACAAGCATACTCATTGAAGAGAGCTTCCCAAACAGATGTTAAATGGACTCTTATAAGGTTTGGCTGGTAGAGCCCTCAGCAGCACATCGAGTTGGAATAAACTGAACTGAAATCAACAAAGGCGCATGCTGTTTCTGCATCCTATGGAATCAACTTCTGTTTCCTGTGGGAACATGGACTAGTGTATCATAGATCAGTGAGCATTTTCCTGCACACCAAAGCGTATGTAAGAATCATGACTCCAATTCCACTTCTCTGTAAATTTTGTTACGTGAACACAATACAATTATTGTTTTCCCTGATTAATCCTCATAATTGTATTGTCTGTCACAGTGATTTACATTCTATTAAACAAACCCTGATGTAATAATTTGTATTGCCTATACTAATAATTTACATTCGATTAAACAAATCTATAAGCAGTCATGTTTTTATTGGGGGAGGCGGTGAGGAACCATGAGCAGCTGGCAACCACACCTTGATTCATTTTAGCCCCTAGAGTCCTGGTATGGTGCATTAATTTCTCAGTTTGTAATTTGCCAGCTGCATTTAATGGAACCAATTTTCATTACATCTGTTCTATGGTTCAAAGAGCTCTTTCAGTTGCCAAAGGGGGCCAGCTTCACACAGAATTGAGAGGGGCTAAGGCACGGTTTCTAGAACTGTTAGATAACCGAGGATGATTCCTAGTTTTACAGCAAACAAATTATTTTGACAGAGGCAAGTTTTATATTCATGACTTATTACTGGTCGTTTTCAAATCAAAAGTATAGAATGTGCCCTTTTCCTAGGAATTACATATTGATCTTGATGTCATTGTACTTACAACATCCCTGATCGCCTGTCTTTGCAATCAGTGGTAGATTTATTGTTTAGAAGTTAAAGGAAACATAATTTTGCTTAAGTAAATGCTCTTGGTAAATTGCAGGTGGCTAACAGGTATTTCTTAGGCAAATGTGCAATTTATTAATAGTTTTAAAATTTATTATCATAAGCATTATTTATGGACAAGAGAAGGTCATAGCTCTTCATAGTATCTGGTGGGGACATTTTAATAGTAGAAATGGTTTTGCTTGGGCAGCTTTACATTCTTAGTGTGTAATTTTAATCTCCATAAAGATATGTCACTGTTGTGTAATACCAAATGTAGGATTTCAGTTGAAAGCAACTTTCAATGCAGAGGGTTTTCTCATGGGCAGGAGAGAAATTTGAAATGTTCTACAGCACTTTGAAGTTCTAAAGCTTCAACTGGGAGAATTATAAAGCATTAAACCTGCACAGTTCCCACCTGATGGTCATGAAATAGTGTGCCTACATGAAAACTGACTCTGGTTCACACCCTCGGGCATTTTTTTTCTTTTCAAGAGTTTCAAAAATATCATGCATCATGTCATATTGAAAATATCATCTTAGAAAGGCTTTGTCCCTTTGAAACCATTAAAGCACATGGCATAATTGTGTTTATAAATGAAAGCTTGATGACATGATCTGTTTTGGGTGTTGCAATAGCAATGAACTACTCAAGCTTGAACCCAAATTATAGATAGCTTTATATTCTATGAAAGTGTTTGATGGACTTATATTCTCATTTTCATAATTTTCTTAGACAACAATAGTACACTACAAATTATAATCTGATTTTGTAGTTGTATTTAACTTGTAGCTTACCTTGCCAATTTCCACAATTTCACGTGTCTCTCACCACAGGATGAACAATATTTAAATGAATAACTCGGTATGAAAAAAGAATGATCTTTTCGTTCACACAAAAATAAAATTGGCACAGCAGACATTAATAGGAAGGCCATACAAAATAGATCTGACACAGTGACTGTTCCCTGAAAACTCGATCACAGTAGCAAGGTAGGCAGTAGATTTGCCTTCAATGCTATGAAGTCACACCTGTGCTCGACTCTGACTAGTCACATAGCCATCCTAAAGCCAAAATTATTTGGTCATCCATAAGAGAACACTTCTGGCTTTCCACTAACCAAAAAAAAATGCTATTTACCTTAGTCAGCACAAGTGAACCAGACTCATTGTCTGCTGCCAATCTGAAGCCTAAGAGGGCATATGAATCATCATGTGCATGATACAAACAATAAAAACAAATACAATGCAAATAAAAAAATTAAAAAGAAAAACAACTCAACTTAAACCAGTGTGTTTAGTGGAGAATGCTTAAGATGATAGTGCTTCCACATTCACAAAATGAGTCTAAAACGTCTTTTGAAGATACATTTTGAATAAGTCCTTTGTGTTGTGTGGTAAGTTTTCTATACTAGCCGCCTAGAATGTTCCTTCTTCTAGATTTATTTATTTAAAGTTTATGCATCTGTGTGATCGTATACCATGTATATGATGGTACCCATGGAGGCCAGAAGAGGGCATCAGATTCTATGTAACTAGAGCTAAGGTCGGTTATGAAATCATCCAACATAGGTACAGGGAACTGAGCTTGGGTCCTGTGGAAGAGTAGTAAGCACTCTTAACGCCCAAGTCATCCCTCTAGCACTCAAGTTTTTACTTTTAAGGAGCTCATTTAATGGAAGACTAGACAGCTCACTGGTTTCTCAATGAATTTCATAGTGGTAGAGATATTTCTATAATATTGCTTCTTAGAGTATTATATAACCAATAACAAGTGAAAAATTATATAGTAACTTAGTTTGCAGAGATGGCTCATTGGTTAAAAATCACTTACTGTTCTACTAGAGGACATTCAAGTTGGGTTTTTCACATCCACTTTGGAGGCACACAACTGCCTTTTACCCCAGCTCCATGGGGTCTGGTATTCTCTTCTGACCTCTCTAGGCTCACACAGACACACATGCATCTACACATAGATACATATTTTTTTAATTTAAAAAAGAAAAATAAAACATCATACTATAACCCATTTTAATGTTATTTGAATATTTAATATGAAGCAAAATATAACATTTTCCAGATAAACTGCCCATGATAGCTATAAAGAAGTTTTCAAGGTTTTTCATAGTGTTTTTAAAATTATGCTTGCTGTGACCTCATGAACTCATGACAACTGCTGTTGTCTAAGGAGGGCCATCACAAGACTAAGCTCATAAAGATACAGAAAGGCTTATGGGGGCCTGCCCTGACCATAGTACATGACAGCTGAAGACTGATGGGGAAGGAAAAGGTATTGTCTTCAGTGAAATAGCCACTGGGGATCCAGTAGATAGTCTCACATACATACTCACAAGAGCTGCTCTGGTTATACTCAATGGGTTAGAGAAAAAAATCAAAATATAACAGAAAGACATGAAGGTAGGATGGAGATTTTGTGGAGGAACGGGGTGGTGGTGATGATGGGCAAATGATAAGAGAGTAGAAAAATGAGTGTGACCAGAATGTATTGATGTATTGCATTCATATATGAGATACCACAGGATAAATTAATGAAAGAGTGATGGATAATATATAGACACTTAGAGAGCCCTAGCAGTTTACAGAGGTGGCCCAGTTTAAAGTGCTTGCTACTGAAGAATGAGTTTGGTTCCCAGCATGCATGTAAAATGTTGCTTAGTGGCTTGCTTATAATCCCAGTTTTGGGGACCTGGGGGAATGCTAGAGCTCACTGGCCTCCAGCCTGCATACCCTACTTAGTGAGCTCCAGACTAGTGAAAGATCCTATCTAAATAAAACAATGCTGACAGCACCTAAGGAATAACACCTGAGATTGAAATTTGTAAGAACCATAGATGGGCTGCACATTATGAAGATTTATAGATCTCAACATCCAGCATTTTAAATTTTAGATTCATTTATCAATCTATAATAATTTAATATTTTTTCATAGCTTAATTTAACAATTGTTTATTTTCCAGTTATACCCATAGATCCTTTAGTCATATATATTATATAATCAATTATAGCTTAGATGAAATATAGCATCTAATGTAAATTACGCTTCAAGTTGCCTTGTTTAGCATACATGTATGATTTTAATAAAACATTTTAAAACTCCACACATACGTATTAAGCATATAAACAATTAAATTGCAGAGGACCCAAGAAGATTGCTGATTGGGTAAAAGTACCTGATATGCGAGCACAAAGACCCGAGTTTTAGTTTCCAGAACCTATGCAAAAAGCCAGGCATGTCTGTATGTGCCTATAACTTCAGTTTGTGAGACAAAGATCAACTAGCCTTGAGAGTTTACTGGCTAACCAGCCTAGCAGAAACCACTAGCTTCCAACTCAATGAGAAGGGAACCTATTTCTAGATACTAAGACAAATAGAGAAAGGCATCCAATGTTATCTTCTGGTCTCTGTGTGTTTGCACATGGGCACCCATACCTGCATACTCACATGTATGAACCACAGACACACTCCACCCCTAGCACACACACACTACTGACTAAGGAATGAGGTTCTTGCCCCTTTCACTAACATCCTTCTATTTAATCTTCCTAGGAGAGAGAGACAGAGAGAGACAGAGAGACAGACAGGGAGAGTCCTATTATAATTGGAAATCTGAGATCAAAGGTTTAAAAATTGTGCAGGGTTATAAAGGAGTCAGACTATGTCCTAACATTTTTTTCTACCTAAAATAAGATGTAACTGGGGCTATAGAGATGATTCAAAGGATGGAATATCTGCCATACAAGCGTGATAACCTGAGTTTAGATCCTTGATATCAACATGAAAGCCAGGTGTGTCCCCATGCATCTGTTACCCTAGTAATGGAATGATGGGAACAGGCAGATCTCTAGAACTAGCTGTCCATCTATTCTAGTCAATCAGTGAGCAATGGGTTTGGTGAAGGGATCCTTTTCAAAAGATGTAAGCTAGAAACAGATAATGGAAGACACTTGATGTGGACCTCTGACATCTGTGCATACACAAATATGTATAAACATACACACATACATGCACACAAAATAAGATGCATTCATCAAACCAACAATAGCTAAGAATTGTTTTAGAAAGTTTCTAAGAAAATTTGGAAATGCTTTATATGATGTACTTCTCTGAAAAAAAAAAGTTTTGACTACATGGCATTATCTCCCTTTTATTGTATCTCAGTACATTGCTTTTGTTAGTCTAGGGCAATTAGATACTGACTAGTGAACTCATAAACTCTGGCTATATTAGAGCTGAAAGACCCTTATGCATCATCTACTCAACCACCAGGAGTTGGTGCTCAAAGTGGTCCAGGATCCATGACCAGCTATATTCATGAAACTTGGCTGAACGCTGTTCATGTGAACCAGTCCATCTCATGAGCCTCTTCGTTCGTGTTTGAATGCCCTTCAGTATCAATTCATCAATGATAAAATGGCAGTGTTTCTTTTTCTACCACGAATCTCATGCCTGGTTCTCCTGAGTCTGTGTGTCTTTCTTTCATTGTTGGCTTTCCCCGTGTCCCTTCAAACCCATAGAGCTGCCTGATATCTATCCTAGCAAGTGAAACCAGGAAACAAACAAAAACCTGCCTTTGATTCTCCTTCTCTATCTTTCATTACCAAACTCTTGCTCTCTCAGCAACGGCTCAATCTGATGCCCTATCCCAAAGTTTGGAGTAGATCTTATGGATTAGCTTTATATAAGGTGGTGGCCTATGATTTTTTGGAAAACAAATCCTAAAAATCCCCCCTGATTCCCCCTACCTTTCTGTAAACATTAATTTAAAATCTATTTGGTACTATGGTACCATTGAATTTTTTTTTCTGTATTGAAACTACCTCCTGTAATCTTTTTGTACATTACTCAAAATTCTTGTTGTACAAAACCCAAAGGGGTAGTGTACGACTAACAGAATAGTTCAATTAGAATGTGACAGTTCATTGGCATGCTTGGAGTACTTCACCTTTCATTGGGAACTCAGAAGGATTACAGTGTCATTAGTACTAACATTTAAATAGACACCGAAAAGAGTGCCCTCTGGTCTTGTGAGCACCCCATGGACAGAGCAGTTATTGCTCTTTTAGGTAGAGATGGAAGTTGCCTCTGGAACAAGGCAAATGAAATCTATTGTGAATACCACAGGAAATGAAAAGCCATGAATCTTAGCTTCAGCAGACAAAGAGAATAGCTAAGGCAGGAGGGGAACCTGGGAAACTCCTTGAACTCACATCCTTAACTGAAATGTCCAGGGACTTTTCTAAACCATCCCTCTATTTTCTAGGGGATGGTGGGGATTTCTTTGAGCATCATCAGACTTGTGTTCCTTTACTAATTTGCTGTGCTCAAAGAAAGGTCTGTTTGGAGACAGAGTAAAAGGCCAGATGCTAGCCCAATGCTTGCACCTGTCTTCAGTCAGCCCTACACATTTATCTATAAAAGAGGCATGGGAATGCCTGCCCCCTGACACACGCACATTGACCATGTGCATAGATCTGCACAAAGCACTGTAAAACACACTTTCTTTGAGTAAGTGTCTTCAAAATTAGCTAAGAGACAGGAGAACAAAAGTTGTTCACCTTCAATCTCTGCTTAACTATACGTACATTGTTAATATGACATATTTATGCATCTATTGTATTTCCTCTACTCAGTAGAAAATATCATTAAAATACAAGTTTCCATTCCTTCCCTTTCCCAAAAAGACAGTAAAAGTTTTCTTTCAGCTTATTCTCAGGCATATTTTGCACCCCTCCCTGATAAAGCAACTGAGATAATTCACCTAATTCCTCTCCAAGTTAGAAGACTTTGTGAACATTTCTTTCAAAGAGCCATGTGGATGATAACCTATAAGTATTAGACTTCAACATTTTCAGCACTCTGTATACAGTAGCCAGAGATTTCCTTTCAGGAAAGTGCAAGGGAGACTCTGGGCTTTAGATCGGTCACTATATTTGAATTGATCTGGGATTCACATTTTCAGCCTTCTAACATGTCAGCTTCAGATGCTTTAAAAAAATGCAGCTCCTTCTCCCAAATAAGAGCAAAATTTCTCCAATCCTCTAAGAATTCTAATCTCTTGTCTTTTTTCATTACATGGAATCAAAAGAAGAAAGAAGGCCCTAGTGGGTTCTAAACAGTCTGGAAAACAGCAGGGCAGTTGTGGTGTGAGTTATGTTCAGAATTTATTTCTTGTTTGGATTATTTTATATAGTAAGACTAATGATCACATTTACATTTTTTTAGAAGTGAAAATACATCTGGTTGGGGGGAGAATTCACACATCTGTGGAAGAGCCTAGAGGGGTAAAAATTCAGCATGTATAAGCATAAGGAATTATGTCATGAGTTACACTTTGACTAATAGCAGAAATATGCTCTTCAAGTGTCCTTCTGTTGTAATTTTAAATAAGATATCCTGAAACAAAAGAACCAGAGCCTGCAGATGTGGTCTTCAGGTCCGCTCATCCCCTTGCTTTTATTTTAAGACTCAGGAACACGAACAGAGACAAGGGGGTTTTCACTCGATTTTGAAACGTGAAAGAATCATGAAAGGAACAAACGGAAATGCATAATAAGCAACAAACTGTAGGCGCTTGAAGCAGAAAGAAAGAAAGAAAGAAAGAAAGAAAGAAAGAAAGAAAGAAAGAGGAAAGCCCTGTTTCATAGACAGTGAGGAAAGGATGTACTTATTTCCAGAAACAATGGGATTGCAGAACTACCTCTTTGCATGACAAGGACATTGTTTTGCTTATAGGATATGCAATATTTTGTCCACCTCCCATGTTAATTTCTAAGATAGTACCAAATTGTTTTTCCTGAAAGCTCCTAACACTCTCCAGGTCATAGCTACTCATCTCTAATAGACAAAGAGCATATTAAGAGCGTCAGTCCCTAATATCAGTATATTATGGTATATTTACCTTGCAATAAGGTGGTGTTTTAATTCATTGAAACTTAGTTCAGCTTATCCTATTCCCTAGACTTGCTATCTAAGGTACTGTACATGATGCAAAAAAAAAAAGGAAAACAAAAACAACAGCAATGACAGACAAAAATCAGAAGCATACAAAAAGTAAGTCGACATAACTCCAGCTCTCAAAGAGCTGAGTGTTACCTGGTGGGAAGAGAGAAAAATATATGTCTAAAGAATCATTCATGACAACACAATGCATCTTGGATTGCCTGTGAAGTCATATGTAATGTTTTTACAATAGGAGTCAGCATAGAGATTTTTCAAGCCCAGCCCTATGACTATCTGAAGAACATACTCCTATGTCCACTTGCCTTGGTATAATTAAAAAGTTAAACTTGAACATTATCTAGGTGTGCTTCCAGAAGTGACGTTTTAAGAAGACGACCTAAACAAAGTGTAGCTAAATGTTTGCATAAACTAACGAAAAGGGGGAAAAATTTCAAGAAAGGGGAAAACAAACGAGCAAAATGCTAAAAAAAAAAAAAAAAAAAAAAAAAAAAAAAAACTCTACATGTGATGCTAAGGAGGGCCTTAGGAGACAAGTGAGAACCCATCTGAGTTATTGGAGAGGCATCACTGAGCATATGCCTTGTGGCAAGCCAAATAGCTGTTTCATGATGCAGCTGTGAGCTTTAGTCTTTAATCCCCCTATCCTATTTCACCTGAAAGAGTTCCCGAAATGTTTAATGAACCTTATTAAAATGAAATTTCTAGGTTTAAAAAAAACAACTGGTGAAGTTTGACTCAAGAGCTGAAATCTCCAGCCACTGTGTCTACCTCATGACCTCTTGGATGAACCGTTCCTTAGTCACTGCTGGACACTTGAAATACATTGTCATTCCATTGTTGTTGCTGGTTTTTAACTCTTTTGGGGGGCCTGCCATCCAGCTCCCAAATCACACACACAGAGGCTTATTCTTACCTATGAATGTCCAGCTTTAGCTTGACTTGTTGCTAGCATTACTTAACTTAAATAATCCCGTCTACCTTTTGCCTCTGGGCTTTTCCCATTCTCTTACTTCTGAGATTCTTACTCTTACTCCGTGGCTTGCTGTGTAGCTGGGTAGCAGGCCCCTGGATTCCTCCTCCTTCTCTGCTTGCTAGCTTTATTTCTCCATCTCCCTCGTTTCTGTGATTTCTCCCTCTATATAGTCTCTCTGCCTGCCAGCCCCACCTATCCTTTCTCCTGCCTTGCTATTGGCCAGGTCTTTATCAGACCATCAGGTGGTTTAGACAGGCACAGTAACACAGCTTCACAGAGTTAAACAAATGCAACATAAACAAAAGTAACACACCTTAAAGTAATGTTTTACTACATTCCATTCCCTCCCCAGTACTCCTTTGAATTACTTCAGAGCTTAAGGAAGTAGACGTAAGGACAGAAGTCATCAGTGATTACCCTCCACTCACAATAATGTTTGGTTACCATGGATATATATATATATATATCCTCTTTATCTGTGTGGAAGTGTGTTGCATACAATAACTCATTTTGAGGCTACAATAGCATTTTGTACTTTAATAACCACTGTGCTAACTGGCCATAGGCAAGAGAGAATGAGAGAATAAGAGAAAGAAAGAAAGAAAGAAAGAAAGAAAGAAAGAAAGAAAGAAAGAAAGAAAGAAAGAGAAAAAGAAAGAAAGAAAAAAAGGGGGAGGGGAGGGAGAGAGAGGGGGTAGAGAGGGAAGAAATATAGGAAGAAAGGGAGGGAGGGAAGAAAGAAGAAAAGGAAGAAAATTTCTGAGAAGGAGCATCTTGACAATTGTTTCCTAATAACAGTGATGTATCTGGATTTCCCTGTGCTTGTCCAAAGAGCCTTAGATGTAAGTTTATCCTTCAGTTATAATTACTGAGAAACAACCTATACAACACACTTACATGCCCTTGCTTTGTGCTTGAAATAACACTCTGAGCATCTTCCTCACAGGACATATCCTAGGCTCTATTGGAATTTGTGCTTTTTGTCTTAGAATTATGAATGTGCTTTTGGTTAACAGAGCATTTGAGCCTTTTCGGGTGAGTCCCAAATAAGCCTAAGTTGCCAAATATAGCAAAATCTTTTTTGAGAATATGTTGCCTAAAGCCATATGGAAAGTAAATCACAATGAAAATGTGATAATATACATTTTATCTGCACATATACATACACACGTATATACAGCCATTGCCACCTTCTCAGGAAAGTGAATATGAAAGTCTAGGACTACCAATAGACCAATATTTCAGTTGGTATCTCAAGTTCTTTGAGGCGCATGACATGAAGGGCTGTGAAAATAAGCATATGTGAAATCCTGGAAAAGCCTTTCATACAATTCATCCTGGCTTAGCCTCAGTGTTTTCATGGTTTCTTGTTACTGATTTGTTAAATATTATTACTATAAACTAATAATAATTTAAAAAATAGAACTGTTGATTAAATTAATGTCCCTACTCATTATTTGAAATAACTAAATAGCAGATTTAAAAACAAATCTTATTCATTGTTGTACTACTCATGGAAAGCACTGCCATGCTTTGGTATTACTGTGTCATACTGGAACCAGCTATAAACTTTTGTTCTTAACACTATTATTCTTTTGGGAACAAGTTTGCTTTTTGCTTTTATCAAATGCTTATGCATTGTATTTACTTCAATTTTACCACTGTATCCCAAGAACCTAACATTCTTTATTCTATAATATATACTCTGTTTTTCATTAGGTTGTACTTATCTATATCAAATTGTACTATGCTATGATGCCAAAATGTTAAAAAAACTTCATCACCTTGTTTTTCTAGGCAGATAAACACTTATTATTTAGTATCATATTTAAAAATTCTCAAACTTGTGTACACAAGTGGAAAGATTGATAGAAAAATCCAAATGTTAAAAATATAACTTAGTAAAGCAAAAAGAGAGATTTTTTAAAATCAGTAATTACATTGATAAGTAATATGTATTTATTTTATCTATTTTTAATAAGCAAGTCTTGTGTTGTAGTCTTTCCTCCTTAAGATGCAGCATAATACAGGAAGCTTAAAAACAAAGCTAATTTTATCATCTAAAACAAGGACGCTGTCTAAGGACTATAAACAGGATGTTTTTCCATGTTCCTTTTGACAATGTGACCTGCAGAGGAAAAGCATCTTGCTTCCAACCAAGACATACTGTGCTGTAAAACTGAAGTGATAACCCCAGGACAAAGATACTATTCCTAAAAATAACAATTTGCTGAGCTATAACATATATCCAGGTTACCAATCTCCACCCCCCTTCTTTTATTAAAAGGGGACAAAAGGTCCCTCCCTGTAAGTTTAGGGCTGTGATCTGCATAAAGAAAAATTTACTCCAGGAGGGCAGGGACAAACGCCCAACATGTTTTCTTGGTTGAAAGCAACAATACAGAGGGAAACACACTGAGCCATATGTGGCTTATATAGCTCAACATCTTGCAAAATCAGCTCCCTTTCCATGCACAAATGTGCTACAGCTGATTTTACAAAATAGGCAGCAGTGTGTGTCCAAGTATCTGATTCAGCAGCTGGCCCATATTTTTTATTGTGAAAAATGAGGATTAATTGATGAGAATGTTGACCTTCCTCCTAAAAAATCAGGCTTTCTAAAGGAAGCGTCCTTGTTGGAGTTGGCAACCAAATATTGTTAGACTTAAATGTTTTATTTAAAGAATAGATAGAAATGGCAACAGCATGCACAGGAATTTAACAGAAAAGGAGAACATGAATCTACTTATTTTTTTTTTTTTACTACTTTTGGAGCTGCTGCTCACTCTTCTATTTCCAGTTACAAACTGAAAAGGAATTTTGGCAACTCCATTGTATTTTCTGAACACTATTTGACCTCAATTGTTTCTTTGTGCTGATAGAAACCAGATTCTTCCAATGAAAGCTGACTCAGAAAGCAGATAAAATCATTCTATGAGCAAATTGTTGATGGTTGAAAATCCAGTGGATGTAGGCTGAGAATTGAAGGATGGCAGAGACTGATGAAGCATAAACACCATATTCAAGGAAAAGTGTGTAACGAGGAGAAAAGGATACACACACACACACACACACACACACACATACATTTACGTTGTCGCTGGACACTGATGGTAGCCAACTCAATCAGTTCTGTGCTCCTTGAATTCTCAACATTTGAAATTGTCTATGTATCATCATACTTGACAAATCCTATGATTCTTGGATGTTTTTAATGTCAAAAATGAAAACATGTAAGAAGTACTTCTTATTTTTAAAACAGACATCTCTGCTAGTTCTCTGTTGGTTTTTGTTTTTTGTTTGTTTGTTTGTTTGTTTAAGCCATTTTTATGGTAACTTCCATAGTGTAGAAATAAATAGAAGGTACAGGATAATGAATACCACATACCTCCCAACTCAGGTTTAATAGTGATTGTTTCTTTTCCTGAAACATTAAAGTATAAATTACAGACATCATGACACTTCACTCATGAACACATAACTACACAATGGCATCAAATACCCATTATCCAACCTCAAAAAATTAACCAGGTTAATTAATACTAACCAATATTAGTTGTGATATCTTGAGAGACTGAATCAAGTCCTTCCATCTGCCCCATCTATTTTTGGTTATTACTGTAGGGGTGACTTGATCATAATATGGATATCAGCAAGGCATTATGTCTTGAATTACCATGCCAACTTCTCCGTGCTTGAGATTTGTCTTACAACTTCTCCTTGATAAGCTTCACTCATTTTTCTATTCATGTTCTTCCTCAAAAGTAACTTTTTAGAATGATTGTTGAAATAGCATTTACTCAAAAAGTTGTAAATGTACAAGAAGTAGCTACCCGCCTTCAATTTTAGCATTTGATTTCATTTTTCAGTACATTCTATATATGCATATAAATAATAATTTTTTACAAAGCTTATCCCTTTGAAAAAATCATCTTTTATCTCTTCCAATTTCTCACTTTCCAGAGGTAACTATTTTTAACTTTTGCTGTGGATTCTGTGCTTCTTTCTTATCACTTCTTTTAAATAATTGTGTGTGTGTGTGTGTGCATGTGTACAAACATGCATGCACATGCGCATGTACACATTTGTCACACTCATCCATTTAGTAGTTTATGTGTGGTCAAAGGACAGCTTGCTGGAGCAGTTCTTACCTTGTATTACATTGTTTCAGGAGATTGAACTTAGGTCATCAGGTTTGGCTTCAAACACCCTTTATCTACTAAGTGTGGATCCCTTATAAACACTCTTATGCACCCTTTTCTGTAGCCCAGTCCCTGCTATTTTTAACCATACTGTTATATTGCTCTTGCCTGCAAGTTTTGTTTTAGATATTATTTCTTTATTTACCAAAATAAAATTTTGCTATCTTTCATTAGTACAAATGCGGATCAGATACACAGCATCCATGTCCTACAGTTCTCATCACTTATATATGTTATAATTTTACATAAATATTGTTTATATTAGTTATACTGTAAACATTGTAGACAAAAATTATGATTTTCTACTTTTCTACCAAGTTTGATTTTTCTTGAAAATTAAAAATTATCCTGCCTTTTAAACATTTTGTTTAATTTTTCAGAAATGTCTGCACTGTGACAAAGAATTGTGAAGACATTTTAAAAAGGCATGCTACAAGGTGCGAGAAAATATTTGCAAACTACATATAAATGACTTGCATTTATATATAACTCTTAAAATTCAATAAGAAGAAAATAAACCCATTCACACAAACAATTCACTTGGAATGGTAAAATACACATGCAGACACTTTCTTAAAGATTTATTAATGAAAACCACATGTGAAAAGATTCTAATCAGAGCATGTCATTAGTAAAGGTGAGTTCAAGGAATGAGAAGTGATTAAACAACAATACTAAGTGCTGCCAAGGGGCAATAAGCCCTCTCCTTACTTTCACAACTGCACAAGGTCTTCGGGTGTTGATCCTTCAACAAGCTGAATGTATGTTATATGAATATACCCTCATATATAAACTTTCTGTTTTCATATCCCTCATTCAACCCTCAAGTGTGGACGGAAGTTTCTCTGTCCTGTCTAGCCTCGTGGTCCAGATGAATCTCTCCTACCTGAGGTCCCGCAGATGCTTATAAAATAGTCAGTCAGAGGTTTATATGAATTACAAACTGTACGGCGTATGGCTCAGGCTTACTATTAACTAGCTCTTATAACTTAATTCAACCCATTTCTATTAATCTATGTGTTGCCGCATGGGCGTGGCATTACTGGTCTGCTGACATCTTGTTGTTCCTTGGGCAGCAGGCTGGTGTCTTTCTCACCCCACCTTTCTCTTTTCTGTATCTCTGCTTAGATTTCCTGCCTGCCTCAAAGCTGCCTTGCTATAGGCCAAAGCAGCTTGTTTATTAAACAATGGGAACAACATATATTCACAGCGTACCAAAGGACATTCCACAGTACTTCCCCTTTTCTGTCTAATCAAAAGGAAGGTTTTAACTTTAACATAGTAAAATTATATTTAACAAAACAGTTATCAAGCAAGAATTAGAGTTACCATATCTAGTCTAATTGTATTTGACAAAATTAAAGAAAATACTTTATCTATCTTATATTTGTGAGTCTAAAGTTTTATATGTATAGTTTTATATGTACCTTTTATCATAACTAATGAAAATTATAATTTTAACTATCAAGCCTTCAACTCAATCAAAGACCCCAGAAGGATATAGTATCACCTAACTAAACAGGAAGTGCATTGTAAGCAACTTCCAAAATTCTAGAAATGACAGAGACATCTGGCTCCCTGGACAGTCACCCAAAGTTCCTCTGCAATGTTGGGGCATCTTTCTTCAGTCTACAGGTCTAGAGTCTCTGGCAGACTTTTTAGTGAAGCAGGAAATTTGAAGGATTGTCTTGCTATTGGCAAAGTTCATCAGTCACTTTCCTCTGTGTCCTGCAGAATGTCTGGCAGTACCTTTTGTGAAACAGGAACCTGAAGGACTATCTCATCTTGTTTTGGAAAAGTTTAGTGGTCACTTTCTCATGGGTTTCTCATGTCCAGTTTATACAACATACTGTGAAGCAGTCCAGGCAAGATCATATTCTTGCCCAAGTGGCCAGTTTTGTCATTCAGCCCATTTTTATTAATCAATATGTTGCCACATGGCCGTGTTGTTACCAGTCTACTGGCATCTTGTTCCTTGGGTGGTGGACTGGTGTCTCTCTTATCCTGCCTGTCTCTTTCCTGTATCTCTGCTTGAATTTCCCATCTGCTTCAAAGCTGTCTTGCCATGGGCCAAAGAAGCTTATTCGTTAAACAATGGGAGCAACATATATTCACAGCGTACAGAAAGACATCCCACAGCACCCAAGTTTTCCTTCACTGAAAAAGTTTCTTACACTATGCTCATATGATTAAAATTTTGTCATTTCATTCAACTTTTAGAAACGTATCTCAACTCATCATGCTCAAAGGAGACTTAAATGGACATAGATTCTAGGCTACAAATGTTCTTTTCCTTGGAAGTTTGAGGGTATTGTTCTCATATTCTTCCTTGGAAAATTATAAGATAGTCGCCTAGTTTTCCTAATATTTTGAAAAATTTTAAACATTGTAATAATTCTCATAGTCAAGAACCAATTTCCACCCCTCCTGTTGGTTATTCATGGGGTGTGTGATTGCATGTGTGTGCACATACAGGTATAGATGCACTTGCCTAAGCATGCTCATATGGAGACCAGAGGTTGACATTGAGTATGTTCCTCTATTCCTCTCTACCTCAAGTTTTAGACAGTCTCTCATTGAATCTGGAGTTCACTGTTTAGAATATACTGGCAGACTTACCTGTCTCTGTTACCCAACCATTTACACAGTGCTTCAATAGGCATATACATCCACCTTTGTCTGTCTTTTATGTTGGGGGCTGGGAATTCGAATTCAGATCCCATACTTATACACCAAGCACTTTAACTACTGAGCCGCCTCTCCAGCCTCTCTAAAAAGGTCTTTAAATTTCCTTTTCATTTGTAACATCCTATCCTTTTTTTCATTGGTGCAATATCCCACTCTCTGAATACTTTATTGCTATTTGATGGGTCTTGTTTTTTATTGGTTTGTTTTATTTTTTTTTTCTTTGAAAAGTTCCTGTTTTATTCCAATATGGTTAGCTTTTGTTATTGCTTTGGGGGGATTTTTGTACTCTGTATTATGTATCCTCAAAGTCAAAGAAACCTTTTCTGGATAACCAGTGTCTAAGAAACCTGGAAAAGAAAGCAGCAGAAAACCGCTTTGCTCAGAGCCACAGTTACTACCCTAGGCAGACCTGATTAATCAACAGCCCTTACAGTCTAATTTTCATCTGTGCAAATGTTCCTGGATTCCCTAAGGAAGGTCTTCCAAATTTTCTGTCTTATATCATGCTGCTATCATTGTGTGTTAGGTGAATTTTAAAAGACTTCAATTCAGCACGTAATATGTGATTCTTTTTCTCCATAATCATCCTGGTTTCCCCATCTAGAGCCTTCTGCTTTATAATCTCTCAAGATTAAACCTAATGTCCTAAATTAGGGAAACATGAGATGTTGTTGTCTGGCTGTAGGAAGATCTGAACAATCTAATTGTTCTTTAAATAGCCTTCCAAATTGCAGAGCACCTGGAATAACCAATATCTGTAAGTGATTTTATATGACTCTTTGATATGCATTTGGCCACTCACAAGCTTGCTCAACTGATAATATGATAGTCACTCTTCTTAGGCCTCCTAAGTCAGTTACCAATTATTTCTTCAATGTCAGTTTATTCACAAACAGACAAAGAACTCATCTTCTTCAGATGTTAATGCTGGTGGTTAGTTCTTAGTTTAAAACCAGGATTACTTAAATATATTTTGCTAGACTTAACTCTTAATCTTTTCTTTGAGACATCATTTCTTCCATTGTCTCTTTGGTCCCATTATCCTCCATATTGCAGAAGATGGTGTACATTTACTGGTCTAATCTAAAACCCTCTGAGTCATATTTCAACTATTGCTTTGTGGGTCTGTCTTCATCTCTATTCAGTACAAAAACTAATGATTGAAATCTATGTTTCTCACTTTGGTGTCATTTTTCTTGGCTAACCTCTAATCCACAGTAGGCTTCTGCTATGTGTATTGAATGCATTGAGGAATGCATGACATTATAATTAACTGAAAACAAGTAATAAAATAAAGGTGAGATTCAGCCATAGTGAGTCATTAACTGTGGAAGTTATTAACTGAGAAAATACAACTTGCTCCTTTTCTTGTGGTTGGTTTCACTGTAGCCAGATAAAAGCAATATGAATGGACAGTTATAGAATTCATTTGTGTCTTGTCTATTAATGCCAATAATAGTAAGCTTCAGGCTTGGGCACTTTCTTCATTGTTTTACAAAGTTGTAAAATCTGAAGTTTGCAATATTTTGCTAAGTTTTATTTTATGTTTCTTTCCCCCGTCTAAACAGAAATATATGAAAGAATGCATGTAAAATTACTCTATATTTCATAGTTGACTACTCCACATCAATACTAATATTTTATTGGTTTTAACTAAAGTTCCATGAAAATATTCATCCCCTCTACATATTATTGCTTGGAGGTTAAGGAGCACATTAACTTCACAACCTTGAAATCGTGTGCTCTGTTTTTTGTATGCACTCCATCTGAGCTGTCTCTGTCTGCTGAACATCTATGAAAGGAAACTCCCCTAGGGAAACCATTTTATAAATATCTGACCACTCTAAACTCAATCTTTGATGTTAAAACTTCACAGGGAGCTGCTTTTGGTTACAGAGGTGTCAGAGCATTCATAGTCTAGGTTTTAAGATTGTTCATTTTTGATTTACACTAGCTCATCACTTTTAGGTCTTCGTGTAACTGAAACATTCCACTTTGGGTGTCAATTCTGGGAGGCATCCTGACTCAGTAAGTAGAGATGAAGAGATAAAATAGAATATCTGTAAGAGAGCATTTTTTTTAGTGCATCCTACACCCTGATAGAGAGGAATGGAGTCAATGTTTGGGAAAGACACCTCTACAAAGACTATGAATTTTGAACTCACTATCAGTGGTAACAGAGTGGGAATATGGGCTGTACCTGCAAAGAATGCTTGGTTTGAGAATTCCAGAAAAAAAAAAGAGTTATCATAGGATAAAATCCACTAACCCTGAGATGAATCTGGTAAGCCTTTGCTGTACAGTGGAAGTCAGATTATGAGAGAGTGC